>NC_040042.1:7355766-7393235 GCF_003713205.1 Coffea eugenioides | reverse complement strand
GCAAATCTAGAAATTAAATCCTACGGTCATACCTAGGGTTATTTCCTGATTAGAGAAATAGTCAACGGTCGTACCTTGGCTATCGACAAATTAAGGAAGGGTTGGTTGTTTATCGCGTGCATGACAACTATAACTAATCTATTAATAAATGTGGAATTATCTGTGAATCAATGATCAGTGCCTGAACCATTTCTGAAATGTACCCTTGGCTAGAGTTTCTCCAATAATTATTCCTTTTATTTATTTTCTGCATTTAATTTATTTAGTCAGCATTTAATCCAAAACCCCCCATACCTTGGACTCTAGAAGAAACGAATTATCCCCAATCCCTGTGGATTCGACCCTACTCACCGCTATATACAAAATCTGTATTTTTCTCGAGTAGGTATTTATTATTGTACAGGTTTGACAACCTGTCAGCACATAATTAGGTAAATTGGGGCTGAAGTCACGGGAGTCTGGGGTGCACATTGTACTTGTATATATAGAGCAGATGACAATGAGAAAACAAGGAAAAACTTTTCCCAATTCTTCTGGTTTTACATTATCTTATCCTCCTTTTGTTGAACATCCAGATGAATTTTGCTGTGTGATCTGTGACCTCCAAATGAATCCCAATGAATGGATGTACCACTGTCATGAATGTGACCAATCGTTTCATCCTTGGTGCATTCCCCAGATTCATCAAAATACCAAGTTTGGGCGTGCCATGTATGTAGATGAGCACTCTCACCCTCTCACCCATATTCCCGAGGCATATGACGATGCAATCTGCCATGGCTGTGATAATAGTTTTGATGATAGGGAAGAGGCTTTTCAATGCACAGAGTGCAGCTATTGTCTCCGTGCAGATTGTGCTTGCAAAAGGGAAGTTCTAGATCCTTGAGTACAATAATAGCTATTGATAACTCAACAGAACACTGTGTAATTGAGCTTTATATGCAATATGATGCATAGATTTTTTGGTCCAATACTGATTTACGCTTCTCTTTGGGGAAACTTGATGCATTTTGAGGGCTGGACTTGTACAGGCCTTGTTGATGAATCACTCGATTTTCATTCAACAATTGGAAACCATTAAACATTGAACAGTTCAGCAACTTGATAATAGAACACGTGAATTCATGATCGTTTTTATTCTATTCAAAATTATCTTATCAAGCAGAGTCAAACAGAGAATGGAAACTCATCTGTTTATTACTATTATTCTATTAATTGAAGCATTTAAACAAATTAAGTAGAAAAAATACTTGTAAATGTTCTTTGGGTTCCTCTGAGCAGTTCTGTTCAAGTCCTTGTTAGGTGACTTCTCAGTTCTTGCAAATATTCTCTTGAAACATGATGGCCATGGCATACAAGAACGTTGCCATAACACTGGAAAACTGGATAGTTGTAGCAGTTCCTGTTGACTGCGCAGGCCTGAGGAAGCTTGCAGCCATGGTTTGCCATCACGGGTCGTTCGGTTGTTCCATATCCATCGCAACATATCGGTTGAATATCAGGTGATACGCACATTATAGCACATGAAATATTCCCAAAATTTTGAAAAAATTACTAAAATTAGAAAATATCAAAAAATACACAATTTAAAAAATATCCGAGTTGACTCGAATATATCAGCCGATATCATACATCACGGATTCGAATCGGCCAATATCGGCCGATTCAGAGCGAGTCGTCGCGGATATGGTAATATCAGCAATTCGGGGATCGGTATCGTGTCGATCCCATTCGTTCCAATTACGATTCGGCCGATACGTATCGGTATCGGCCGATACGTATCGGTATCGGCCGATATGGTGAACCATGCTTGCAGCAGGACTGATAGTAGCTAGAGTTGTATTAGATATAGGAATACTCTTGTAACTTCCATAAGATGCCCCTGCCTGCAAGGTTTTGATCTTTTAGATCTTTGAGTTAAAGAGTTTTAGAGCAAGTACAATAGCAGAGGCTATATTAGCAGCCAATTGAACAGGAAAATAGATAATCCCTTGTTGTAATTTTCCTCTCTCAACAATAAAAGATGCTGAAACAAATCAAAACCATGGTTTTAAACTCTGGTAAAATCATTTTGAATTAATATGTGTCAACTATCTGCTCTGTGAAGTGTTTTACATGAGATAGTATAAATCTCCTAATATGTTTCACAGCCCAATAATCAATACAGTTGATATTGCAGTCTGATAATCAAATCAGAGTCCTAAATGAGTGTAGTTGTGTTTTCGTTGAAAATTTTACTTTTATCGTTGCAAAGTCAAGACCTTCTGCAGAAAATATATTGACAAACATGACAGGCAGTTACAGTAGTGCATCCACATAATGTTTGGCCATTCATCCTGTCCACAGCATCAAATACACTTCCTCCATCACTACGCTGCAAAAGCTCCAGTCCTAATTCTTTGTTCTCCATCAGGATCAAGAAAATTCGTTGAAATAAAATTTACATACCAAGTAAAACTTGACGGCCAAAAAATTTAGCATGATGTTGCCTGCTTCTTTGTAACAGGTGTTAACCACGTCAATCAGGGGAATCGAATTCTCTTTACAAGCCTGATCTTGGTCTGGAATTGTGGGGAAGTAATTTTGCAGAAAAAGGGATGAACTGTTCGAGTTGAGTGGCTTTGATTCCTTCTTGTTTGGGCATGAACCAGGCACCACTCCCAGATCTCTGGCTGAAACCATTACGAATTAGTAAATTGTTGATGCATAAATTGAAATACAAACCATATTTTACAATGAACAATAGCCCTACAAATACAACACATACGTTCATTTTCCATCTTTTGATTCCACTGATAAGCAATTCCTTTCGTTTCTTCCTTGGAGGGATCAGAAGTGAAAACTATTGCGGAAGCTCTACCAAATTAAGATATAACGAGTAAATTATTGTACCTAAAATTGCAAAATGGTAATTCCCAGGAAATATTTGGTGAGGCACACTGGCCTGCTTAAGTACCAATTTCCTAGACAGAATCACCTATATATGCAATTAATTGCACAATAACTCACTACAAATATACCTACAAATATAGCTACTAAATAGAGAATAAAATAGAACACCATAATTTAACGAGGTTCGACTAATTTGCCTACGTTCTCGGACACTACCGACAATTTAATATTTCACTAGAAGAAATATTACAAAGAGAAAGAAGGAAGCAAGTTATTAGCTCTTGCTTAGTGTACTTCAATTGAGAAGAGAGGTTGTTAATTTATAGCTAACAACAACTTCTCCTCAAGGCTAATTAACCGATGTGGGATTTGGAATAAAGCAACAATTGTCAACAATTATAACTTTGCACAATCAACAATTGTGGCTATTGAGCCAATAAGTCAACAAATCTCCACCTTGGCGAAATCTCTACATCTTCAATGCTTCACTCTTCTCCCAATATTCGGTGGTGTCTTCAAATGCGCCGTCAAGCGCCAACTTCAAGTTGTGCACAACATTTATCAAATTCAAACAATGTTGGAATTTGATAGTTGTCACAACCTTCGTAAGCATATCAGCAGGATTCTCCTTGGTCTGAATCTTTTGAAGTAGTATCGTACTATCTTCCAAAATCTTCCTCACAAAATGATACCATACGTCGATATGCTTCGTCCTTGCATGATAAACCTGGTTCTTTGCTAAATGAATAGCACTCTGACTATCACAATGAATTTTGATAGACTTCTGTCCGATTTCCAATTCATCAAGCAACCCATGAAGCCAAATTGCTTCCTTAACAGCATCTGTAACTGCCATATACTCCGCTTCTGTAGTAGACAAAGCAACCGTTGACTGTAAGGTAGACCTCCAACTGACTGGCGCCTTAGCAAGTGTAAACACATACCCAGTCGTTGATCGACGTGTATCTTGATCACCTGCGTAGTCGGAATTACAATATCCAACTGCGTCTTGACCAATCTTCTCATCCCGCTCAAATACTAATCCAACATCTACGGTGTTCAAAATGTACCTTAAAATCCATTTCACAGCCTGCCAATGCTCCTTGCCAGGATCATGCATGTACCTACTCATAACTCCAACTGCTTGTGAAATGTCGGATTTTGTACACACCATAGCATACATCAAACTACCCACAGCATTTGCATATGGTACATTTGCCATATATTCTCGTTCTGCATTATTCTTTGGAGATAACGATGCACTGAGCTTGAAATGAGGAGCAAGTTGAGTACTAACAGGTTTGGTATTTTCATTCATGCCAAACATCTTTAATACTTTACTAAGATACTCTTTCTGAGTCAAATAAAGCCTCCCCAATCTTCTATCTCTGCTTATCTTCATACCGAGAATCTTCTTGGTTTCGCCGAGATCCTTCATTTTAAACTCTCGATTCAAATGAGATTTTAATTTTTCAATCTCATTTTGATCTTTGGAAGCTATCAGCATATCATCAACATAAAGAAGAAGATATATGTAGGATCTATCTCGTAACTTGCGCAAATATACACAGTCATCATATTTGTTTCTTGTGTACCGTTGTCCCATCATAAACTTGTCAAATCGCTTGTACCACTGCCTTGGAGACTGTTTCAATCCATACAACGATTTGCCAAGCTTGCACACCGTCTTTTCTTTACCAGTAACTTTGAATCCTTCTGACTGAGTCATGTAGATTTCCTCTTCCAAGTCACCATGTAAAAATGCAGTTTTTACATCTAATTGGACAAGTTCCAGATCCAATTGTGTTATCAAAACCAATAAAATTCTGATGGAGGAATATTTCACGACTGGAGAAAACACTTCGTTGTAATCAATTTCCTCCTTCTGAGCGTAGCCTTTAGCCACCAATCTTGCTTTGTAACGAACACCGGATTTGTCAGGAAAACCTTCCTTCTTTGCATATACCCACTTGCACCCAATTGCCTTCTTTTCCTTTGACAAATTGACAAGTTGCCAAGTCTGATTCTTATAAAGGGACTGCATTTCTTCTTCCATGGCTGTCCTCCATTTTCCTTTCTCTAAACTTTGGACAGCTTCAAGATAAGTGGTAGGAATTTCATCTATTGCAATTGCAGATGCATTAGCCACCATATCAACAAAACGAGCAGGTTTTTCGATTGTTCTCTTTGGCCTACTGGTTGCAATTGATTCATATTGCTGTGGAAGTTCTTCAATCTGAACCTCCTCTTCATTAGATTCTCCCTCTGTCATGGAAGAATCAACATTTTCTTCATTTACTGGAACTATAGTTCTTTCAAACTCCACCTGCTTAGGAGTGCTCTCGACCTGTTGGGGAGTACCATCATTCTGCTGTACATCTACCTTTGTTAACATGGTAGATTCATCAAAGGTGACATCCCTGTTGAAAACTATCTTCTTCGTCTCGGGACACCAAAGGCGATAACCTTTAATACATGTCGTGATCCCCATAAAGAGTGCCTTCTTCGCCCTTGGATCCAATTTTGATTCTTTAACATGATAATATGCAGTATAACCAAACACATGCAAGGAATCATAATCTATAACAGGTTTTCCTGACCATTTCTCTAATGGCGTTTTGCCACCAATAGCAGTTGATGGTAAGCGATTAACGAGGTGATTTGCATATGCTAAAGCCTCAGCCCAAAATTGTCTGCCCAACCTAGCATTGGACAACATACACCGAACTTTCTCTACCAATGTCCGGTTCATACGCTCTGCCACCCCGTTCTGCTGTGGTGTATCTCTAATTGTGAAGTGCTAAACAATGCCTTCATTTTCACAGACCTCCATGAACGGATCACTAGTGTATTCTTCTCTGTTGTCTGTTCGAAGGCGTTTAATCTTTCTTTCTGTTTGATTTTCCACCATCTTTTTTCACTTGATGAAAATTCCCAATACTTCATTTTTCGCCTTCATAGTATACACCCATACTCTTCGAGAGAAGTCATTGACAAAGGTAACAAAATAATTTTTGCCTCCCAGAGAAGTTGTTTTGGAAGGTCCCCACACATCAGAGTGCACATAATCCAAAATACCCTTGGTATCGTGGATTGCAGTGCCAAATTTTACCCTTGTCTGCTTCCCTTTGACACAATACTCGCAAAAATCTAACTTGCAAACACTAGCTCCTTTCAACAGTCCTTGATTCATCAGAAGATTCAAGAATTTTTCTCCGACATGTCCTAAGCACATATGCCATAATCTGGTTACTTTCAATTCTCGATCATCACTGGAAGCCACTACCGCTACTCCAACAACTGCATTACTTTGATAGTAATACAAGTTATTATTTTTTCGGATTCCTTTCACCAGTATCAATGCACCTGAAATGATTTTCATCACTCCATTATATGCCAACACCTTGTAACCCATTGATTCTAGTACTCCCACAGAAATGAGGTTCTTTTTCAATTCTGGCACATATCGGATATCAGTTAGAATCCTAATTAATCCATCCTGATTCCTCAGCCGAATTGAACCAACCCCATTTGTTGCTAATGTGGTCTCATCTGCTGTGTAGATGACTCAACCTTCTTGTTCCTTGAAATCAAAGAACCATTCCCTATTGGACGTCATATGATGACTACAACCTGAGTCCAATAGCCATGTACTAGAATAACCAGTAGGCATGACAGCTAATGAAAAGTCTGAGTCTTGATCAATGCACTCAGCTACATTTAAATCTGCAACAGCTTTTTCCTTGTCAGGTCTACTCTTCAATTTTGGGCAATCCTTCTTCCAGTGCTCTTTCTCTCTGTAAAAGGCACACTTATCTTTGTTTAGTCTAGCTCTCGATTTGGATCTACCTCTTGTCCCCTTTCTCTGGTTTTGTGAGCGTCTTCTAGTTACCAGAGCTTTTGCTGCTCCATCTCTGTTACTTTGCTTGTCTTTTCTTTTGAGCTCGTAGCTGTACAGGGCAGAGCTAACTTCACTAAAGGACAACTCAGCTTTTCCATGGAGTAGAGTTGTTTCGAGATGCTCAAACTCCTCAAGAAGAGATCCCAACAACATGAGAGCCAAATCTTCATCTTCAAATGTCACATCTAAATTCATCAGATCAGTGATTAACTGATTGAAATTAGTGATGTGATCACTTAGAGTTGTGCTGGGAATATAAGTGAAGCGAAATAAATGCTTCTTCATATTGAGCCTGTTCTGACAATTTTTCTTCAAGAACTTCTCCTCCAATCCAGTCCACAATTTATTTACAGAAGTTTCCTTTGAGAACACATATTTTTGTTCCCTTGAAAGACACGATCGAATTGTACCACACGCTAAACGATTTAGCGTCCTCCATTCCTTCTCTTCTGGTTTCTCTTCTTCGATAGTAATGTCTAGACCTTGATTAAAGAGCGCGTCTAGAATCTCACTTTGCCACATACCGAAATGACCGGTACCATCAAACGTCTCCATATTTAATTTTGCATTCATCATAGCATTTCTTGCCATAATAGACGATGACGAGCTTGTCGATGCTTGCATTATAGATGAAGATCTACTTTCGGCCATCTCTACAAATTATATTTAGTAGCTCCTAAATGTAGAGTAACAATAGCCCAAGAAATCTTTTCTGATGTGGATGATCAGACTATGCTGCAACCACAGAGCATACTAAGAAACCTCGAGCTCTGATACCAATTGTTGCGGAAGCTCTACCAAATTAAGGTATAACAAGTAAATTATTGTACCTAAAATTGCAAATGATAATTCCCAGGAAATATTTGGTGAGGCACACTGGACTGCTTAAGTACCAATTTCTTAGACAGAATCACCTATATATGCAATTAATTGCACAATAACTCACTATAAATATACCTACAAATATAGCTACTAAATAGACAATAAAATAGAATACCAGAATTTAATGAGGTTCAGCTAATTTGCCTACGTTCTCGGACACTACCGACAATTTAATATTTCACTAGAAGAAATATTACAAAGAGAGAGAAGGAAGCAAGTTATTAGCTCTTGCTTGGTGTACTTCAATTGAGAAGAGAGGTTGTTAATTTATAGCTAACAACAACTTCTCCTCAAGGCTAATTAACCGATGTGGGATTTGGAACAAAGCCACAATTGTCAACAATTGTAGCTTTGCACAATTGTCAACAATTATAACTTTGCACAATCAACAATTGTGGCTATTGAGCCAATAAGTCAACAAAAACTAGCAACCGGTAATTCATTTTTATCACATCAATAACAGTCGGCCAGTCCTCGCCATTCTGGGGCATCTTAGAAAGAGGAAAACAATATGTGTCCAAGCCAGCATTGGCAAATAACTTTGTCAAGCCTTTGGGGGCATGAACACTCAATTATGATGGTAACAATCTCGGTTGGGTTTGCATTCAAGAATGCTTCCACTTCCTTTAATGTGTCAATTGCAGGCTCATAAGAGAAATTCATATAATCTTATCACAAGATATACATAATCAACAACCAAATTAAACCAGTCAAATCATGAACAGGGAGTATGATTAGTAGAGTTACAAAAGCGGTGATGTTGTAACACTGGCCATGAAACGAGTGGCAGAGCCAGATGTCATCCTTGAAATCATACATATCCAACATCAACATGTGGATAAAAAACAACAACAATAAATCAAATTCAGAATACATTAATAAAAATGTGGTTTTGCATCTTAGTGAAGCATGAGCAGGGAATAAGAAACACATACTCTCAATTGAATAGTAATGCTATCCTCTTGATTGTAAAATGTGATTCTTTCAGCATCTGTTAAAGATGCTGCATCCACAATTGAGAATGCATTATGAGTCACCAGCCATGTGCACTAGTTAAATGGAAGCCCGTTCCTCTAAGAGAATTTCACAAGACAACAAGACTTATAAACAAATAATGTGAATTAGGAAAGAGAAGTGCTACAATCTTGGAAAGAGAGAAACAAAGGGATGAGGCATTGGATTATTACAATTGAAATAGGGATGATGGCTTTTCCCCTGGCGCAGAATGGTCAAGTTTTTCCTACTGATGGGCAGCTTCCCCTTGCTCTTTCCAGCCTACAGATTTGCCTGCAGCTGTTTTACTTTGTTGACTTTTACTGTGTTTTCTTTCTTATTTATCCATATCGCCCTCGTGCGCATGGGCTTGCCTTTGTCCTACCAACCTTGGCTGGGCTGATTGCTTCTCTTTTTCATTTTTTTAAATGTATTTTCATATTCATTCCAGCATCAAACTTGATCATCAGAAGATTTGGCACCAGACCACTACTAGACATGAAACTACATTGACAGTCAAGTCAATCCAGATTAAGAAACTAAGATTGATTTATGAAATGAGGACAGATATATCTCAATAAGGTATGGATATTGCACAGGCTTCACACTAATGTCGTTAAACTAAATAGAGAGGCAAATGGTCAGTGTCTGAAGACAACAAGAAAATATTATGTTCTAGGTATTAGAATAAACTAACATATTAATTCATGATAGAAGGGAAATTTTTTTTCGCAATCAATGTTGGGTAAAGAAAGAACGTAAAGCTAATGATATAGCCATATTTTGGGCATAATTTCCATTGAAAGCAACTTTCATGTCATTAATAACTTATTTGGCATCTCAAAGTGCTAATGGTTCGCCCCTTCTGGGCATGCACTCTCATGCATAGCTTGTGGCACAGATTAATACATAATAAAGATAAAAAGCTAAAAACAATCGTATCCTTAAGATACATAATAGATAGCATTGAAATGGTCTTGTCGTTAATGTTCTTAGGTTGGATAGTTTTGTTTCAATTGTACTTTCAATTTTTGAAGAGTTGAGAAGCAAAAGATTGGGAGGAACAAAATACCAAATCATGTGTTATTTGTGTATTGCTATATGATAACTCTAACCTCTATGATCAGTCATTGGGGAGCTATGGATAAGACATTTATAGATATTGAATCCACAAAAAATCGAATTCCAGTTGTTATTTTGTATTTAAAAACGGTCACGTTATTATTACTACTCTCAATATTGGATTTCTTCTTCCAAAAATGTTACACCAGGTGATTATTGCACAATTGCTCAATTTTATACAATTTTATCATCTTCACCATTTTTAAGTAACGTTTTTAGCAGAAGAATTTTTGTGTATTGATTGTTCGTGAGGGCCTGCTCTTGGACGTAGGTGATAATAGATAGCAAAGACCCATGAGAAATTTCCCTTGTTAAACAAAAGACTAGTTTGGTTTTATCTTTAGCAAGATTGAATAGTTTAGCGGTCCCCCAAAGACGAAAAGGAACAAGATTGAACAATTAGCTGTCCCAAAAGACAAAAATTGAAGGATCAATGTTATAAGATTGAAATATCATCCCTAGGCTTGTTTCTTTCTATCTACATTTTTTTATGCTGATTTGTTGTCAATTTTGTGGTTTAGTCAATTAATTGGACTCAACAATATTGATCGTTTTGTACCTATAATGAGTCATTGTATACGTGACCAAAGCTGTTTTTTTTTTTTTTTTGTACTTCTTAATCCACCATATTTTAAAGTGACAGGAGTTCCCCAATTCAGTTTTCAATTAATCATTAATGAATTATGAAGTATACACATGGTTATAGTACGTTGTTCAATAGAAAAAGTAATGTAAAATGTTTTAAAAGATTTCCAAAACAATGACCAAGAATAGATATTGGCTCCATTTGACGCACTAGTTTTTTCGGGTGTTTTTATTATGCAAATTTTTTAACAATTTAATATTTAAAAATCACAAAAATTTTTAAAATAAACATTCCAAAATATCCAAAAATACACGCCTATCTGCCTCCTCTGCCACCACCCTCCCACCTCAATTGCACGCAGCCGCTGCCATCTCACATTTCCCTCTTTTTCATTTCCTCTCTCTCCCTCTGCTCCTCCCTCCTCAACCAATTGAATTGCATCTTGGGTTTTAACACCATCAATCTAAAAGGTTTTGAATTTAAATCCTACTTTCTCCTTCCCTATTTTTTAAATCTTATCCCTCTCTCTTATTGGAAAATTAAATAAGAAAACAGAAGTCATGGCTAACATAGTAGTAGAATCAAAGCTCGATAACAATTTGTTGTGTAACTTATTCTTTTAATATCTATGAATCAAACTATTAGTTTATGACTAGTTTTGCTTGCACTAACAATGTAAATATTTCTTTTTATACATATAATTAGACGGGTGATAGATAATGTCTTCAAATTTAAATTTCTTTTTTTGTACATGTATCACTTGTGTCAACTTGCTCTTGTAAAGAAATCTTTGCATTCTTTAAAGTAGAAAAAGAAAATAATCTTTAATGTTAAACTATTGAGGTTAGTACAATGGTAAGAAAAGGGTGCTTAAAGTCTTTTTCACTATTATATTCAAAGTTTGAATCTTGTACCTGAGATTTAGGTGTGACAAGAAATGAGACAGTAAAAAAAAAAAAAAATTCTTTCCATGGTGTAAATTTTAAAATTTTAAAATTTTAAACTTAATGAATAAGAAAAAGGAAAATTAGATTTCACTCAATCCTATTATTATTTTTTGACTTAATTTAGTTTTACTTACATTCTCTGAAACAAAGGTCATGGATTTAAAACTCATGTGAAGTATTTTGTCTTAAAATCTTTACTGCAATATAATTAGTGGTCTCCCATACTAGTACATGTCATTCCACGTTAGATGCCATGTCAATAGGTTGTTCACACTTCCTTATGTCAAAGTGACATGTAACATTTCGTCTAACTGACGTGGTACTAATGGGTTCTATCATTGAGTCACCAGACAATAGATAATTAAGGCATTTCACAAAGTATCAAATGTTCTTTTATTAGTATAAATTGTTTTCAATTTCGCATTTACATAAAAACTCTTCCCAAAACTCACTGTTTTGCATTATTGATACGGTTCCCACATCCAAAATTTTCCCAAAACTCTTCTAACCATTGGCTCCAACAGCCAAAGCTGTTGATCAAGGGCCCAATTCAAAAAGAAAAAGAGCGGACGGAGGATCCTAAGTTAGCTTCAGCTGAGGAGCTACACTATGTCCCAAATTCATAATCTTCCTTTCTTGAATTCAAAGGGGGTGAGGGGAGAGTTGCTACTGAGTCGAGTTGAATTCGAGTAGTGCATTTCACTTAAGTAAAAATACTTAAAATCAAGTTTAAGTTTAAGTTTAAGTTTGCTTTGCTCGAGTTTGATCGAGTCCAATTGAGTTTTTAAATTTTATTTTCTAGTAAATTTTATATTTTTTATAATATATAATTATAAATTATATTATAAATATACTATTTGGCTTGATGAGCATTTTAGTTTTGATTTTTTTTACTCAAACTCAACTTGATTACATTATGAAGTAGTTCAAACTCAACTCGAACTCGATCAACACCGAGTTCAAGTCGAACCTTTGACTGACTTACTCACAAATCTAAGTCGAGTAGTTTGATTAATTTACACTCGTAGCTGAGGGTTCTTGGGAATCATATGCTCTGCATTGTCAAGTCAATTTTTTCTTTTTCTGCTCTTTTCCTTTATTAAAGTAATAATGACAGGTGTCGGGCCTGTGCAATAATAAAAACCTGCTCAGTTAAAGTTAATTTTTGTAAATAGTGGTAAGCAGGGTCGAATCCACAGGGACTGGGTGTAACTGTTTCTTTTCAAATTCACAGTAATCAGGGGGTGTTTTTGTGCAGAAGATGACAAACAAAGAAAATCTAAGAAGTTACTAAAAATTAAATAACAATCTACTAAAATCAAACGAGTGATAATTAATGACAGGTGCCGAACCTGTGCAATAATAATAAATAAATAAATCCTAACTACCACCTGAAACAGTCAGTAATCAATTCGAGTACTGGAGCAGGGACTCTAGGTGTGCAATGGGTTACTTGATTCACCCTGTTCCCGAAGAGTTTGCTTAATCCGATATACCTGAATTAATTATTTAACTGAATTTCCTAACTAGTAGACAGTGGTAAGCAGGGTCGTCTCCTCAGGGACTGGAGAGATATTTGTTTCTTTTCAAATCAAGATTAATAGGGGGGGTTTTGGTATCAAATGCCAACTGAACAAATTAAATGCAGAAAATAATTTATTAAAAGAAATAACTAAGAGAAACTCTAGCCAAGGGTGCACTTCAGAAATGGTTCATGCAACTGATCATCGATTCAAATATAATTCCAACATTTACTAATAAATTGGTTATAGTTGTCTCGCACGCGCTAAACGACCAGCCCTTCCGTAATTTATCGATAGCTAAGGTACGACCGTTAGCTATTTCTCTAACCCAAAAATAACCCTAGGTACGACCGTAGGATTTAATTTCCAGATTGCATTAATAATTAGAAATGCCCAATCCTAACCAATAAACACGCTACGAGGGTTTATTTAACTTAGATCATATATTCCCCTGACATAAACCCAATTATACCAGTTGCTACTGGGATAGAGGTAACGAACAATTACGGATTCAATTACCCCTATTTAGCAAAATAGTCTCTATGAATAATTAATTATTGCGCACTAATCAATCATACATAAGAACTATAACAATTAAGAGCAGGGAGTATATAAATACCAATAAACGGAGAAAATAATTAACAATGGCTTAGATCTCACAGTAATCGGTGAACCAATTCGTCAGTTGCCCCCTTGACTAGAATTAGGGGTTTAATTCCCCATTAATGAACAGGCCGTGCATACAAGGTAGGGAAAGGCCATCGATGCTTTGGTCTCGATTCTCGTCCAATTCAGCAGAACCCACGACGGGAAAGGGACCAATTGATTATAATTGCTTCCGATTGCCTTTCGCGGCTGAACGTACGATGCGTAGGCACTATCTATACTTCGGTCAAAGCCAAATTGACAAACAGTTGGTAGGTCCACAATTGCGGCTAGCCTTTAAGCCTTCTTTCTTTTCCCACACAAGACTCATACGAGAGATTGGAAGATTGTTTGATTTCTCAATTTGGTCAAAACACCTGAAAAGCTCACAGGCATCCCCAAAGTCAACAAAAGTGGCTATTGTCTGCTGCCTTTCTTTCTACAAAGCTGCGGCTCTCTAGTCTCATTCCAGAGCAAAGAAAAAACTCCAAAGCAAAACGTAAGAAGGAATAATCTGACCTAAGCCTCCCTACGGAAGTCTAAATACTTCCCTCCGTTTTTGTCCGACATTTTCGGGAAGGGATTTTTCCCACAATTAAAACAAGACTTCCTCCAATAAAAATAAAAATAAAATAAAATCTATTACAATTAGATTTCTTCATCTCTCAAGCGTGCCCCACGTGCGATGAATCTTCTAAAAGTTGAATTTAAGCACTTTTCAGCATCCATTCCTGCAATTAGCGCCCAAAACAAAATATCAGTAGAATCCACCCAATTAAGGAGAATATTTAGTCAATTAATTGTGCAATAATGCCCAAAATACCCACTAAAATGCATCCTATCAATCTCCCCCACACCTGAACTATGCTTGCCCTCAAGCATAATTAACTCAGAAGTACAATCAAGATACGAAGCTAATCACAGCAGTTCATACCAAAAATGGCATTCCAAATTTCCCAATAACCTCATCGAAATCAGAATATACCAAATCGATGATTCTCGCAGTTAAAATGCACTCATTCACTCCAAGTGTATAGGATATGTATATAGGATTGCTCTCGAATCAACACAATAGAATGACACTACCATAAGCTTGCTCATATATCATATCGCCACCACTTACTTATGGATTTAAATGCAACAATCAAGGGACTTTGCAAGGTTGTAATGGGGTTAGGGTGAGAAGGTAGGATAGAAAGGAATCAAAATGGTGTAAAAGTATAAAGAAAGTGCTCAGAAACTCATTACACAGATTCTTGCACATTGGGAACTTCAAAGCATCTCAACCATCACACGAGTGAAGTAAATTGGCACTTGCCACAACTTTCGACTTTTTCTTTCTCCTCTTTTCATTCATCTACTTCCCTTCTTTTTTTTTTTGTGTTTTTGTTTTTGTTTTTTTTTTCAATAACTCCCAACCAGCACCATAAAAATCAACTTTACTTGCTGATTTCCTGCACTTTGTCTTCTTTTCACATTTCTCCTTTTTTTTCTCTTTCTTTTTTTCCATAGATAGGTGTACTGCCTCTCAAATAATACTCCAAAATTCTGTATAATGAAATCAAAGCACTTCTTCACACGAGGTTCAAAAAGAGAGTCTAAAAAAAAAAGGTTTTACGGCTAAAAACTAGGGTCTCAAGCGAAGAATAAGGGTTAAGGCTCAACTTGGCTCTCTAGTGGTAAATAATCCAAGGGTTGGTTTTAAGAAAGTCCAAAAATGGCTCATTCCTAGATGCCCTATCATTTCAATGCATTAAACTCATTTAAATGTGGTCTTGACACGCATAACCGAGCAAGTTCTAGAATGACAAACCATGTGCACTAACCACTCAAACAAACGAAAAATTAGGCCCAAAAATCGCACAAGTGGTCAAATTGATGTCAAATCTAGCATATTCAGCAATCAATTCAATATTAAGGAAAATAGAACACCCCACGGCATGAACTTACTGCTTATACTCACATCTCAATTGTATTCATCACAGTTTAAAGGGAAAAAAAAAACTACTAAGGCAAGGAAAATGCAAATAAAACAGCTCAAAGCACCACTAATGCATAATTAACCCTCCCCCACACCTAAACCTTTCATTGTCCTCAATGGAAACGGATAAAGAGGAAAGTAAAGCGATAAAGACAACAACACTTCCCTTAATACGGCGGGGGGCAGAGGTGAACTAAGGTCGTGGAGGGCACGGTGGGCGAAAACCCACGTGGTGGAGGTATTGTGCTAAATTCTGGGCCATGCCGGCCATTTGGCCCTCCATCCGATCCATACGAGTGTCCATGTGCTGCATCTGGAACCGAAGAGCTGCAAGCTGGCTATCGACGGAGGAAGATGGTGGGGGTGCCGAAGAGGATGGTCCAGGTGTATCCGTGGAAGGACCACCAGCCTCCGGGGCAGTGGATTTGGAAGCACTGCGCTTCGGAGGAACAGAGATTGGCCCCGGGGGAGCAAACTGGAAAACGCCATTAACCTGTCGCACAAGACCCATTTTCTCCAAACAAACCAAATCGAGGGGTTCCATAGTACAAGCACGATGCAAATTATGGTTATTTAAGTCCAAAACCCCAAGATTTACAGCCAACTGAGTGATAAATGAGCCTAAGATTATTGGCTTATTTTTCTTACTTAGCACAGTTCGGAGCTGGAGGGCAAACCAGCTACCCAAATTGACCTTAGTCCGAGTAACCATGCACCAAATGAAAAAGAACTCGGGTTTGGTCAGAGTACCCGATCTATCCTTCCTACCTGAGAAACTATAGGCCATGAATCTATGTAAATAACGGTAGGCGGCGCTCTTAAGATAAGAAGCCTTAGACTGACTGGGGTCATAGCAGTGTCGGTCAACCGACAACTCTCTCCAATAATCAAGGTAATGAGAGAAAAATGGCTCCGAGTACTCGCACACACTGTGCATATACTCCTCACTCTGGGAGTAGGGAATATCAATAAACCCCAGAGCCAAATTAAACTCAGTTATAGATTGGGTGAACTCTCTACCCATCAATCGAAACCTCACTACCTCAGGAGTGGTGACGGAAAATTCATCAGGAATATTCAACTCAAAAGTAGCATAGAATTCCCACGTCAGTTCAGTGAAAGCAGGTAAAATGATAGAAGCATAGCGGGTCCAGCCTACGTCAGTCAAGTGCTGCGTGACCTCATTCCTAAGGTTCAACATATCAAGTGTAGGGCCATGGATGTATTTACAAGGAATTATCTTCCTTGTGCAAGCCGAGGCATACCGCTCCTTGTCGGCAGCCCGGGTGAAGGTCAAATGACCGCCAAAATGGGCCGGAGAGGAGATATGAACCTCCCTATTCCGCCCAAGGCGAGTACGGGGCCCTCCAGGCCCAGTCGATGGGGCAGGTCCCCCTAAGGGGACCGTAGGCTGAGGGGGAAGTGGAAGTGGAAGGCTTGTTCTTGCCTTTAGTTTTTGGTTTGGTCATTTGGTCTATTGGATAGGGCAGAGGCAAGGCAAATGTGCACAAAAGAGGTCAACAGGCAGCTGATTCAGTAAAAGGGTCCCAATCACAGCTTCTAGTCACAGACAAGTGCACAACCAAACAATAAAATTACCCCAAAAGCTAACTAATCCTGTGAATCAGCAAAATACTTTCCAACGCTACCAAATCACCCCAAAATTCACTTAATTAGACAAACGCAGCAAAATTCTCCCAAAAACTAATTAAATAGGCAACCAGGGTAAAAATTCCCTCCCAACTATCACTGATTGAGCACAAAATTTGACAATTAATTAGCAATCGCCCACGGATATAGCACAGCACCCAAAATCAAGCACACAATATCTGTCCTCAGCTAGCAATTAAAAAGAATCTGGCCTCAGCTACGAAAATAAGACTCTGTCCTCAGCTAATAAAATTAAGTAATCTGGCCTCAGCTACTTAGTGACAGAAATTTAAAAAGCAATCACCGGAGGTTTGGAGTAGGCAGTGGGTTTGGTGAAGTATGGAGCAGGGGTGGTCTGGAGGTGTCCGCTGGTGCGCGAGGGCAGGCGCGCGCGGTCTGCGCGCTGGTGCTCTGGCCTAGGCTGCTGGACTGGGCTGCGCGCGCGAGGACTGGACTGATGCTGCGCGTGGCGGCTGCTGGACTGGGCTGCTGCTGGAGCAAGGCGGGCTCTGTACGCGAGCGGAGGAGGCTCGCGATCTGGGTTTGACTGCGCGCTGGGGCTGCACTGGAGTGGCGCGCGGGTTCCTGAGGGCTGTCAGGCGAGCTGTTAGGCGGCGCGCGCGCGGTCTGCGCTCACGGACTGCGCGCAAAAGCTGCGCGCCTGGCTGCTGGAGCTCTGCTGGTGGTGAGGCGCGATTGGGCAGAGGGGTTGCGCGAGGCTGCTGGAGCTCGCGCGCGCCTGGTGGCGTGCGGCGCTGTCGTGGCTGCGGGAAGGGCTGCAAGCGAGGGTCGCCTGAGGAGGTTGCTGCTCTGGTCGCGTCTGGGCTGGAGCTCTCTCTGAGCTCGCCTGGGCGCTGGCGTGCAGCTGCGCGGCTGGAGTGGCACGCGGGCTGGTGGAGATCGAGCGGCGGGCAGCGAGGAGCGGCGGCGGGCCAAGCAGAAGAAGGAAAAGAAAGAAAATGAAGAAGAAAGGAAGAAAAGAAGAAGTAGGGCTACGATTTTTTCTTCTTTTTCAATAAGGGCAATTTCATCTTTTCGCCCCTTTTTTTTTTTTTTTTTTACGTGACCACCTAGCGTAGGCACGCTCAACTGCCATAGGGTCCGCAGATCCTGAACGAAAATTCCTTCCCCTAGGCGTGACCACCTGGCGTGAGCACGTCTAACTGCTATGGAGTCCGTAGAACCTGAACGAAAATTCCTTCCATCAGGCGTGACCACCTGGCGTGGGCACCTCTAACTGCTATGGAGTCCGTAGAACCTGAATGAAAATGCCTTCCCCTCAGGCGTGACCACCTGGCGTGGACACGTCTAACTGCTAATTGTTTTAATCAATCATACATAAGAACTATAACAATTAAAAACAGGAACACATAAATACCAATAAATGAAGAAAATAATTAAAACAGATTCGATCTCACAGTAATTGTTGAACCAAGTCTTCAGTTGTCCCCTTGACTAGAATTAAGAGGTTAGTCCTCCATTAATGGAGAACAACCATACGAAAGAGCTAAGAAAAGAAAACTAAAACTAAACTAAAAGCCTAAAACTAATGTTTTCTAAACCTCTCGTACGTTTCTCCCTTTTTAAAGTCAAAAGGAAGTCTAATGCTATCTCTAGTGGTCCCCACACCAAATTCAAAGTCCAATTCCATTTCACAAGCTTTGTACGTTTCTTTTCTTAGAGTCCAAATGACTCATGCTTCTTATCCGTGGTCCCCGCACATGTGGACAAAGCCTCCAATGTACTTGTTGTTCCAAGTCTCTCTACGTTGCTTTCTTTGAAAAGCCCAAATGACTAAATGCCTTGCACTAGCTTGTGGTCCCCACCAATTCAAGGACCCAAAGGTTGAAGCCCTTAGAAGTCTGCATTTTTTCATACAAGTCCCTCCTTTTTGGTAATTTCCTGCTTCAATCCCTGAAATTGGGTCCAATACCAAATATAAGTAAATATTAATAATTAAAACAATATTTGGCAAGGATAAAAGGAAAAATTAACAATAAAATTGCTAACAATTAACACCCTATCAATTCCCCACACACCTAAATCATGCTTGTCCTCAAGCATAAGAACAGCAATTGAACACCAAAATTTGACTATGGCTATTGCTCTAACTATCATATTGCCAAGATACCCAGAAAAACACATATCAAACATCGCAGTTAAGATCTAAGAAAAACCACTCCGGTTAGCTTCTCAGCCACCAACTCCTCCAATTTAAAGCAAACTAATCTAAGAAAAAGGAATGATTGCTCACATTTATCAGTAAATGGTCCAACTATTAACCAAAATCTCGACATTAAGATCACAAACCGGCAAGCTGACTTATTCACATACTAACACAATCTTTATTTTTTTTCATTTTTTTCATTTTTTTTTTTTGAGTAACAAAAGACTTAGTCATAGCCCTTAGAGCCTTTTGACGCGAACTCCAACATTTGATAGATGGAGGAGCCCGGTCACTCAGCTCAATCGCTACGGGACCACGCACTCATAGCAATTACTACCTTTTGACGCGAAAATCAACACTTTAGGTGAAGATCCCCGGTTACTCAGTAGTAACTACTAGCGGAGTACAGTCAACTCTTATTTACAACCATATAGCACAATAACTAAAAGCAACACAAGAATAACAGCAGCCAGCCTCAAATTTCTAGACATGGAGAACTAAGATTAATAACTGGACCAATTCACATGAAAAATGCCAACAATCATTCCCTATGCCTAGAAAAGTTAACCAAAAATTGAAAAAGTTAAGCAATTATTGATATTCACCAAAGAGATGTTCATGAACTCAACCACATTAATTTAATACCCTTTTATTAATAAAACTTGGCAATAGCATAATTAGAGGCAACAATCCAGCATCAAAACTTGGTATTCATATAAAACTGATCACTAGAAAGAAAAAGAAAAGAAAATAAATGAAAGATAGGCAAAAACTAACTAAAAATAAAGGAAAACATGTAAAAACTAAAAAGTAGAAATACTAGCTGTACCACAGCTGTTCCCCCCCACACCTAAGTCTGACATTGCCCTCAATGGAGGTAATATAGCAATTAAAGCGAAGAGGAAAACGAAACTTCCCTCTCGAGCGGCTACGGGATAGGTGGGAACGGGGGAGTGAAACAGATATGGTAGAAGTACGCGGCCAGGTTCTTAGAGATTGGAGCCATCTGGTTGGCGATATGCAGTACTTGCTCATCCGCGTAGTGAACCTAATCTCAGAAGTGGTGCCACTTAGCATCAGAGGCCATCGGTGGGAGAGGCCACTTAGCAAATGCAAAATAATAACAATTTAATAGCCACTGGTGCCTCCCTCATAGACAACCCAATCAATAAAATGCATAACCCAGGCACCTAGAGACTATACAAACATCCCAACAATACAGCAATTTCAATCAATACTCACTGGTGGCCCCAAATGAGTCAAATGCAGGAACAAAGCAGTCCAAAAGCGCAACAAATGCTCCAAAGATTTAGCAATTGAAATCAATAGATAGAGTACTCCCAACAAGTCAATTAGACACAACAAATGAGCAATAGGCAATGGAGCTTCCCAAATCAACAAACAACCGCAGAAAAGTAGCCACAATACAAGAGCACAGCTCCCAATAATGTAACAGAACAGCAACTCGAACAAACTAGGAACTGTGCTAGTGTCTTAATAAATCAACAACTTTCAGCAATTAGACACGATCGGACCCAATATCGTAACAACTGTCTCCAATTGGACAGTCAAGTATCCAATTCCACCTACTAAAATTAGCAAATGGCACTCCAGTAACAGTAGTTCAAAAGTTGGACAATAACCAAATCACAAGGGTATTAGTTGGCTATCAGACAGGCAACCATATAGAATCCATGTATGTATTCAAAACACCCCAACCAGTACCACTGGTGCAGGCACAGGAAAGAATTAAATTCAATGGCAGCAACTCAAATGCAAGAACACTGACTTCAAAATAAGCAAGTATCTTCAAATACAAGCCACAACGATAGGCAAAAGATCTCAACCAGTACCACTGGTGAGTTGCAGGGAAAAAGTAATCAAAAGGCTAGCTTTTCAACAAATAGCAGAAAATACCCCAAATTTGGCAGCAATTAAACCCAAATCTGTCCAAAAAGCTCCCCCAGAAAATGCCTAAATCACCCCCTGCTTTATCCAGACACTCAATCACAGGGTGACTCAATCACAAATGCCCAGTAGTCCCAACTCGCTTAATTAGGCAATCCAGAATACAGGATTATCAGATGTCAAACAACTACCATCACCAGTACCACTGGTAAGTGTATAGGGGGAAAATAAAGCAAGTAACCAACCCAATGAACAAAATAGATGCAAACACCCAAGCAGCGCCAAAAATGAGTGAAAATTAAAGCCAGAAGCAATTGGCAACTCACTCCCAAAGTACCCCCAAATATCGCAGCAGTTTAACTCAACTCTACCCAAAATTAGACCAAAAAATGCCCAAAATTACTGCTCGCTGTTTTCCAACAAGAAGCCCAAGCAAAGGTGCAAAATTTCGCAATTTAGGGTTCAGAATAAGACAAATTGAGGCAGGAATCGCAATACCTCCACCTGCCAACAATTGACAGGTGGTAACGAGCTGGGGTGGAGCTGGCGGAGATGAGAGCTCACGAGTTGGTGGTGGGCTGGTGGACTTCGTCGACGAGCTGCAAGGGGGAGGAAGCGCGGCTCGCGGCTGGGCGACAGGCAGCGGCGCGCTTGGAGTTGCGCGCAGAGATGTGGCGAGCTGGTGAAGCTATTGGCGGTGGAAGCTGAACTCACAGCGAGAGAAGAGTTAGCTGGCGGTGCAGAGCTGGTGGTGAACAGCAGCGGAGAGAGAGGTGAGAGAGCGCAGGGGGCTGGTGGAGGTCCCCTGCTTGTGCGCACGATGCAGCGCGGCGTGTTGCGGACGAAGCTGGGGAAGAGCTTGCGGAGGTGCGGCTGAGAGCTCGTGAGGGAGGAGCGGCGCTTAGGCAGAGTGGAGGAGAGATTTGGGGAGCTTGGTGGCGCGAGGCGCGGCTGGGACTGGTGCTGGCGGCGAGCCTTGGGGCTGCTGGTGGAGCGGAGGCTGGTGAGGTGGGTGAGCGGCGGACAGAGGCGACTGTCACGCGAGGGAGCGCGGCACCTGTGTCGCGCCCGTGGGCCATCGACGGCGGTGCGAGGTGCTCGGCCGTCGGCTGCCGTGAGCTGCGGGCGGCGGCAGGTCGCGCGGCGGCTGCTGCGAACTTCGCGCGAGATGGCAGCGGGCACAGAGGAGCTGATGCGCGATGGGCGAGGGCGCGCGGCCGTTGAGCAGATCTGATGGCGGAGAGAGCTGGTGGCGGTCGCGCGGTCCGGTCGAGGAAGATGGTGGCGTGCGGTGGAGGTGGAGATGCGGCGCGAGTGGGCGGCGGCCAAGGGGATTCGGACAACAGGAGGGAGCAGAGGAGGAAGAAAAGAAGAAGGAAGAAAAAGAAAGAAAAGAAGAAAAAAAAAGATTTTTTTTTTTTTTTTGGCTCCATTTGAGCTACGGTGAGAAATATCCTCTTTTTTTTTTTTGGTTTTTTTTTCTCTACGGAAATTTTTTTTTTTTTTTTTTTTGTGTAAACAAAGAACTCCTGTCTTAGGCGTGGTCACGTCTAACTGCTATAGAGTCCTCAGAACCTGCACGAAAATTTCTTCCCCTCAGGCGTGACCACCTGGCGTGGGCACGTCTAACTGCCATGGAGTCCGCAGATCCTGAACGAAAATTTCTTTCCCTCAGGCGTGACCACCTGGCGTGGGCACGTCTAACTACTTAATTTCCTGCCACCAAACATCAAACTATTAATTGACACTAACACTTAACTAAAACTTCAAAAATGCATGAAAACTGAAACAAATAGTCTTGGGTTGCCTCCCAAGTAGCGCCTTTCTTTAATGTCTTTGGCTAGACATGCTATGCTTGTTCACGGAGGATAAAATCTTGTGGCTCGTTTCAATGCTTCATCTTCAATATGATCCTGGTAACCCTCATAGATTGAGTAATTCTTGGGCACACGAGTTACGGGCTTCCATGGACTAGTAAATGGCGCTAAACAAGTCAACAATGATCTGCATTCTCCACTCACTCCTCCATCACACGCATTCATTGGTTCAAGATATTTTGCCATCTCCACTCTTAACTTATTCCTGTCATGAAATTTTAAATTTTCTGGTATAATAAAATCAATTTCAGTAACAGGAGTTGAAGAATAGGAGTCAGGAAAATATTGATTAAGGAGTGGAGAAGATGTCACCGCATTTGGAGATTGTTCACTGGATTCGTTCACTTGAATGGGTTGCGGTTGGGGTTCCATTTCTTCCTTTTCGGCTTCTTTTTCAACTGCATCTGTAGATTTCTCATTTCGACACTCTTGCATCTCCTCATCACCAGTCAAGCAAATTGCACTCTCATTTTCTTCTAGATCAACAACGGTTTTCGAGGGCAATTCTTCCATTTGAGAAGTCACTCGATTTATTCCGGATGTCAATAGACATAGTTGATCTGCCAGGTCGCGAAGGCTCGCTTGTGTCTCCTGATGAAATCGATTTAGGCTCGCTTGTGTCTCCTGATGAAATCGATTTGTATTAGCAATTAGTAATTCCATCATTTCTTCAAGAGACATACCTGACACGGAGGATGATTGTTGAGACTCTTGCTGTTGAAAATCCATTGGCCCCGTCGCATAATTAAAATTGGAATTATCCCACCATCCTTGATCATACCCGTTTGAATAAGGGTCATACTGCGTTTGATATTGGGGTGGAAAATCTCCAAAAGTATCAATTGGAGCGCTTAGATTATCTTGAAATGCGGGGCATGTGTCAGTTGAATAACCTGAATCAAAATAAGTTCCACAATTTGCAACAGCCCATTGATCATTAGGGAAAACATGAGTCTCATAACCCCATTCAGGAACAAAGTCCAGTCTATCATCAAAATATGGAATGTTAGCAGCCATAAAAAATAATAAAAAAAAAGAAAAAATAAGAGAAAAATAAATCAAAAAAAATGAAAACAAGATAAACTCAAAAAGAAACAAATTAATCAGGCACCAGTCCCCGGCAACGGCGCCAAAAATTGACAGGTGCCGAACCTGTGCAATAATAAATACCTATTCGAGAAAAATACAGATTTTTGTATATAGCGGTGAGTAGGGTCGAATCCACAGGGACTGGGGATAATTCGTTTCTTCTAGAGTCCAAAGTATGGGGGGTTTTTGGATTAAATACTAACTAAATAAATTAACTGCAGGAAATAATTGATTAAGAGAAATAATTAAGAGAAAACTCTAGCCAAGGGTACACTTCAGAAATGGTTCAGGCACTGATCATTGATTCACAGATAATTCCACATTTATTAATAGATTAGTTATAGTTGTCATGCACGCGATAAACAACCAACCTTTCCTTAATTTCTCGATAGTTAAGGTACGACCGTTAACTATTTCTCTAACCCAAAAACAACCCTAGGTACGACCGTAGGATTTAATTTCTAGATTGCATTAATAATTAGAAAGGCCCAATCCTAACTAACAAACACGCTACGAGGGTTTGTTTAAGCTAGATCGTATGCTCCCCTGACATAAACCCAATTACGCCAGTTGCTACTAAGATAGAGATAACGAACAATTACGGATTCAATTACCTCTATTTAGCAAAATAGCCTATATGAATAATTAATTATTGCGCACTAATCAATCATACATAAGAACTATAACAATTAAAAACAGGAACACATAAATACCAATAAATGAAGAAAATAATTAAAACAGATTCGATCTCACAGTAATTGTTGAACCAAGTCTTCAGTTGTCCCCTTGACTAGAATTAAGAGGTTAGTCCTCCATTAATGGAGAACAACCATGCGAAAGAGCTAAGAGAAAAAAACTAAAACTAAACTAAAAGCCTAAAACTAGTGTTTGATTGATAAACCTCTCGTACGTTTCTCCCTTTTTAAAGCCAAAAGGAAGTCTAATGCTATCTCTAGTGGTCCCCATACCAAATTCAAAGTCCAATTCCATTTCACAAGCTTTGTACGTTTCTTTTCCTAGAGTCCAAATGACTCATGCTTCTTATCCGTGGTCCCCGCACATGTGGACAAAGCCTCCAAAGTACTTGTTGTTCCAAGTCTCTCTACGTTGCTTTCTTTGAAAAGCCCAAATGACTAAATGCCTTGCACTAGCTTGTGGTCCCCACCAATTCAAGGACCCAAAGGTTGAAGCCCTTAGAAGTCTGCATTGTTTCCATACAAGTCCCTCCTTTTTGGTAATTTTCTGCTTCAATCCCTGAAATTGGGTCCAATACCAAATATAAGTAAATATTAATAATTAAAACAATATTTGGCAAGGATAAAAGGGAAAATTAACAATAAAATTGCTAACAATTAACACCCTATCAATTAAGAATCTAGCCAAGAAATAACTTCAGCAATGGTTCATCTAATTGATCATTGAAACAAAGACAATTCCAATTATTTACTAATAAATAGGTTATACCTGCCAAACAAGCGATGACAGTCAACCCCTTCTTACTGTGTCGGTGATTAAGGTACGCCCGTTAATCACTACTCTAATTGAGAAATAATCTTAAATATGCCCGTAAGATTTAATTCCCCAATTGCCTTACGTATTAGAGGAGCCCTATTCTAACCAAATAACACACTACCAGGGTTATTCTAACCAAAACTCCAAAGTATTGCCTCCTCTCTCCTGTGCGGCAGCCTCCCCTCAGGGGAAAGAAGAAGCAGAAGCAGAAGCCCCCGTGCGGCGCTCCAGCCCCCCCAGTAAAAATAGAAGACTCTCCCCTGCTCTCTTCTTTTGAAATTACCAAAATGGGCAAAAGTCTTCCTTTGCCAATAATGCCCCTAGGATAAGCTCTGTTATTTGGGCTCTTTTCTTATTAAATTGGCACTTGTTATCATATTTTCGTTCTACTCCCTGAAATAAATGTAAAATATCAAAAGTGAGTAGAATCTAATAATTAATCCACATCGGGTAGGGGTGTGCATTCGGTGCAAATTCGGTAATTCGGTGCACTGAATTCGGTGAATTCGGTTATTCTACCTGTAAAAATTTAAACCGTTTTTCAATTCCGAATTGGGCATAACCGAATTCATTCCGCAACCGATTTCAAATTCGAAAACGGTAATGAATTCGGTTTAACCGAATTCATCTATTAAAAAAAAAAGATAAAAATACCCTGTTATCAGCTTAAGTTTGCAACGCTGCTTCCGTACAACTTACAGGCTATGAGGCTAATTGCAAACTAATTCTAATTGCAAACTTACAGGCTACAAGCCTACAACACCAATTCAAAGGAAATCAACATCCAAATTATTACACACACATTACAAATGCCAAAATCCATCAAATACAAATCTGGAGTACCAAGTACCAACTGCCAATATACAATACAACTACAAGTTATTCAAAGTAACACTAACACGCACTTTTCAAGAAACACATAAAAAGTGATTAACTTAAATTAGAATAAACCTTAGACTATACAATGATTGGTGATAATTTATGAATTTATAATTTACAATGATTAATAATAAGCAATATTAGTTAGTAGTTACAATGAATTTATAATTTACACTGATTAATAATAAGTACTATTAGTTACAAACTTACAAATTACAATGATTAGTGATAAGTTATATTAGTTACAAACTTATAATTTATTTCAAATCAAAATAAAAACTTATTTACTTACACATGTTATTGTGAAAGTCAATACACTAATACATTGATTTGCAATTCACATACATTCACTTACAGTCTTACACTGCTTAGTTGTTTTGTCTATACTTAAAGCCTTAAGATTAGTAAATAGATAATATGAATTTTAACTTATTTGATAACTTATGCCTAAAATCATTAGTCTATGATTTAAGGAACACATAAAAAGTGATTAATTTAAACTAGAATAAATCTTAGACTGTACAATGATTAGTGATAATTTATGAATTTATAATTTACAATGATTAATAATAAGTAATATTAGTTACAAACTTACAAATTACAATGAGTAATGATAAGTTATATTACTTACAAACTTATAATTTATTTCAAATCAAAATAAAGCTTATTTACTTACATATATTATTGTGAAAGTCAATACACTAGTACATTGATTTGCAATTCATATGCATTCACTTACACTGCTAACTACTTAGTTGTCTTATCTATACTTAAAGTCTTAAGAATTAAGATTAGTGAATATATAATATGAATTTTTATGTTAAATATGTAGAGTACACTAATACTTGCAAGTTAGAGATTACGCATTCAAATATTCAATAATTCAAACATGAATGATGTATCAAATTACCAATATCTAAATTTAATTACTAATTATGTTTATTGTTTAATATTTAGTATTATACATATATGTGTTAATTATTATCTAATTCTAGTCATGTTACTCATGTATAAAATAATAAGTATTATAGTTATCTTATATTGTTATGTATTACTATATATTGGTATTATTATAGTCATATAACAATTAACAAATACTAAAATAATATATTGTACATTATTATATATTATTATTATTATAAGTACATGATATGATGATAAATTGATAATACCATATACTAATTATTATTAATAGCATTTACCTATATAATATAATAAAGTATTAGTAGTATATACTAATACTAAATAGCATTTATCTATATATTATATAATTTTATATACCAATTTGGTAATTCGAATGCGGTAATGCGGTACCCGATTTCAATTACCGAATTTGAATGCGAAATCGGTTATTACCTAATTCATAATCTCATTACCTATTTCATACCATATTAGAATTCGGTGAATTTGGTACGTACCGAATTTGTACCAAATTACCAAATTCCCGATTTCAAATTACCGAATTGAATTTGAAATCGGTTATGAATTCGGTAAGAACCGAATTTGCTCACCCCTAACATCGGGTCAGGTAATAGGGGAAATTACTAATAAAATAAATGACAAAATCGCACCCTATCATAATGTTGGAAAAGATGGCCATTAATCATGTAACCTTTCTTTAATCTTAAATTAGTGCATTATTAAAACATAGGCAATAGTGGTCATTTGAAACAAGAATTAGTTTAGTTTTTGTTGTGGTACTTATTCGTATCTCCTGCACCACTTTCCCTCGAGCCTTGAAGTCACTTGCTTTAGCTATGCTAACAATTATATCCGGAATCCATGAGCTAGTGGAAAAGTATTCATTGCATTGCTTTAACATCAGTAGTTTTATCTTTTACATTATAATCTTCCTCTGTTTAAGAAGTTGATTAGGGGCATGATCCATGACTTTTATAAGGAACTGGGGAATATCAATACCAGATCGATGGATAACCAAAAGGTGCATGTGCAGATAAATAAAGGGGAGAAATAAAAACTTGGCATTTGATTTTTGTTCATGTACACACACTCATGAGCTAATAGGTATGTACTTTATGTTAATGTGCACATAAATGTTAGCATGTTACAAAGTATTGGGTGGACAAATAACTTGTATCAATTGGTCAGGCACTTGATCTGATGGTGATAATATTATTGTTTCATTCCTGAGCAGATTTCAAATTCATGCTATAGTATTACAATTACTTTCTTTCTTTCTAAAATGAGTAATCATTTATACCACCAAACAGGGGTCTTGCAGCGGCAATGGACCAGAATAGTGTGGAACTGCAGGCAGAAAGAATTCTTGAACTTCTCAAGGAAAAACATGTGTCAACAATTGTTCTTTCTGGGAAATCAGGAAGTGGGAAAACATGGATGGCAAGAAAAGTTGGTCTGCTGGCAGTCAAAAAGAAAGTAGTTGACATTACACTTTGGATTTCTCTGAGTATTAGGCATGATGAGACGTCTCTTTATGAGCATATTGCTCATCAGTTATCTCTACTTTCCACTTCTGTGGAGCTGGAAAACTATGATATCCAGGAGGTAGAGAATAATGTTGGTAAGGAGGAAACCTTGGAGAGCTTGAAAGAAAAGGTACGTGCAAGACTTTCAACTGATAATGTTCTTCAGGGGGTTCTTGTAATTTTGGATGATGAAGGAAACAAAATGAGGGAAGGGGATGGAGGCTTAGAACAAGTCCTTCACTCTATCCAGCAGAATTCCCACAACCATTCAACAACAGCTGCTGATGGAGATGGACAGCAAAAACTTAAGGTGCTGATAACTTCTAGAAATGAAGATGGAAGGCACCAAACCCAAGGAGGTAAGGAAGTGGTTGAAATGATGCCTCTAACTCCAGAAATGTCAATTATGTTGTTAAAGCAAGGAGCTGTGGCAAAAGTTTTTGAAATTCCAGGTGTAGAAAGTGTAGTTGCAAAGTTCATCAATAGAAAAACAGATCTTGCACCTGGTGAAGTATCCTTGCTAGTAAAACTATTAAGTTACCATCAACAAGTTTCTGAACTGCAGGGTCTGGAACACACTTTGGAAGAAGCATGGTATGGTGATAACTACAACTGCACCCAGCTGCTCTTAAGTGGATATGAAAAGGTGTCAGATGGTGTTTTAGTTGACTTTTCTGGGCAGGGCAGCCATTTTTTCCGTGATAATGGATCTGTTCACTACAGTGGGTTGATATCATACTGGATACTGGAAGGATATCTTGGTCCTGTTAATAGTCTTGAGGAGGCTTATAAGGAGGGGCACCGCATTTTGATGCACCTCATGGACTGTCAAATGTTGAAAGAAGTGAATGATGATTTCGTCCACATGGTGAGAGTAACTGGAGATGTTTCTTATCGTCATCGTCGTGGTTATGGAGGAACAGCTAATCTGGGGTTGGCTAATGTGCTTGTTAAAAGTAATGATTGGCAGGGTATTGGAAAACTCACAAAGGTGGATGGTATGATCAGAACACTTGGCAGTTATAAAAGAGTGCAGCAATCATTAACACTTTTACTAGATGGCAACTGTCTCAGCAGGGAAAACCCAAATAATCTCTTACTCAGCAATCAGGAGCTGCAAATTTTGGGTCTTTTCAGTCTCGAAATTGTATCCTTACCTCATTCTTTCAACAACTTCAAAAAACTGAATGTTCTTGTGCTCAGGGACTGTGATTTCTTAGAAAAGATCGATGACAATAAAGAACTAATGACATTAACTGTCCTTGAAGTATCTGGTTCTGGCTTGGTGAAATGTATGCCAAAAAACTTTTTTCAGCACCTGAAGAAACTTCGTAGCCTCCACTTCTCCGACTTTCAGATTGAAGTCATGCCTGATTCTTTTTATCACCTTACAGAACTCAGCTGGCTCATTCTGAAAAGGTTTTCTCATTTAACAAAGTTGCAGAGCCTGAAAGAGTGTCAAAACCTTATGGTTATTGATCTTTCTGGTGCTGCCTCCTTGCCAACTTTTCCAGAAAAGAACGTGAAATCATTGCCGAAACTTCAAACATTAAATCTTTCAAACTCCAAGATCAAATCTTTGCCTATTTTCATGAAACTGGAGAGCTTACTCATCTATCAGTTAGCGGTTGTAGCAACATGGATAGAGTGCCCGGCATTCTGTCTCTAACTAATCTGCAAGCTCTTGATCTTTCATGGTCAACCATAGTGGTGTTCCAGGACAAGTCATTTCAAAATAATACAAGTCTGAAGGTCCTTGATTTATCTGGAACTGCTATTCCTTCATTACCTTTTAACATCGGTAAACCTCGTGAGTTCTATTTGAAAAATTGCTCTGAGATAAAATACATGAATTGTATTTGAAAAATTGCTCTGAGATAAAATACATGAATTGTGTGGAATCTTCCGAAGAACTAGAGATACTTGATTTTTTAGGTGCCTGTAATCTTGTAAAAATTGAAGGAAAGTTCTTTGAATGTTTAGAAAATCTCCGAGTTCTCAACCTGTCAGGAACAAAAGTCAAAGATCTACCATCCCTTTCTGCTCTCCACAACCTCCATCAGCTGTTACTTTCATGTTGTCTGAATCTGGAGAAGTTGCCAAGGTTGGCTTCAAGCAAACTGGAAGAGCTCGATCTATCTGGCTGTAAGGCAATGACAATGATAGAAGATAAATCTTTTGAGCACCTACCTCGCCTTCGTCGGCTTGTCCTCTCTCAAACAAAGATTGTACACTTACCAGAACTCAACTCCCTCTCAAATCTTGAGGAGCTAAATTTGAGTGATGTGACAGGGTGTCGAGCCTGTGCAATAATAATTACCTACTCAAGAAAATACAAAATCTGTATATAGCGGTGAGCAGGGTCGAATCCACAGGGACTGGAGATAATTCGTTTCTTTTAGAGTCCAAAGTATGGGGGGTTTTTGGAGAGTATAAAATATCTAATTAACTAACTAATAAAACAACTAATAGAAATAAATAGAAATTAATCAATAACCAATTATGACTCTAGCCAAAGGTGCAACTTTTCAGACACGGTCCATGCAACTGATCATCGACGCAAAGATAATTCAATTACTCATTAATAGATTGGTTATAGTTGCCATACACGCGATGAACAACCAGCCTTTCCTTAATTTCTCGATAGTTAAAGTACGACCGTTAACTATTTCTCTAACCAAGAAATAACCCTAGGTACGACCATAGGATTTAATTACTTGACTGCATTAATAATTAGAAAAGCCCAACCCTAACCAACAAACACGCTACGAGGGTTTGTTTAAGTTAAATCATACGTTTCCCTAACATGAAACCAATCACGCTAGTCGTCACTGGTATTAATCGATAGAACAATTACAGATTCAATCAATTAATATGACAGTAGATTATTAGGTTAATTCGAATATCGGACCCTTGACATTCAAATAACAAAACAATCATAAGCAATTAAATCAGGAAACGTACAAATACCAATAAATAAAATAAATAAATAAAATAATTAGATCTCACAGATGTTCGGAACCGAGTCCTCAAATTGACCTTCGACTAGAAAAACTTAGCCACGCCTCATAAGAAAATCTCCAAGTAATTTAACTGAGGTCCAGGCCATCAAAAGAGCCAAGAAAGAAAAGAAAACTAAAACTATGCTAAAAACTCCGATAAGAACTAATGATAAAAACTATTGATTCCCTGATCTCTATACGTCTGCTTCTTTTTAAAGCCAAAGAGGACTAATGCCTCTCCTAGTGCGTGGATCCCGCCGAATTAAGAGTCAAAGTCCAAGAAGGAAACTCTGCCGAATTGAGAGAAACCAAGTCCACAAGGTGGGTCCTGCCGAATTGCTTCTTGTTTCCTCTTGCTAGTAGGACTCCTACACGTACAAGTCAACTACCAATAAATAAGAGCTCTCCATCAGCACCCGAAAATGGAGTTTTTGTGGCACCATGCGGGCCCAACTTGTATATCCACTGGAGGCTCTAGTGTGTGCAAGATTTTTCCTAATAAAATCTCCTTTTTAGCATTTGTCAGTTCCACTTCCTGTAGATAGGTCCAAATACCAAAAATAAGTATATATTAACAACTAAAACAATATTTTGCAAGGACAAAAGGGAAAATTAGCAATAAAATTACTAATAATTAGCACCTTATCATGGTGTTAAATCATTTACCGGAGCTGATTTCATGGAGCACATGAGCAAACTTCAGGTTCTAAACCTCTCCGAGACCTTGCTTGAAGAGCTACCGGCCTTAGCGAATCTCAAAAGCCTTAAGCATCTGTTTTTGAGGGGCTGTGGACAATTAGAGGTTCTCCCTCTCTTGGAAGAACTTCACAACCTTGAGATTCTTGATCTGTCTCAAACAGCACTGAGGCAACTGCCGTTTATAGGAAGTTTGAGTAACCTGCATAAACTGTTTGACAGGTTGTCAGCCTGTGCAATAATAAAAACCTGCTCAACTAAAGTAAATTTCTGTAGATAGTGGTAAGCAGGGTCGAATCCACAGGGACTGGGAGTACTTGTTCCTTTCCAAATTCACAGTGACAAGAGGGGTGTTTTTATATCAGGGGTGACAATTTAAACAATTCAACTAAAAGTAAAATAATAAAAATAAAATAGCCAACTAGAAATTAAATAACAATTTACTAAAATCAAAGGATCTAGCCAAGGAATAACTTCCGCAATGGCTCACCTAATTGATCATCGAAGCAAAGGCAATCCCAATTATTTATCAATAAATAGGTTATAACTGCCAAACAAACGATGACAGTCAACCCCTCCTTACTGTGTCGGTGATCAAGGTACGCCCGTTAATCACTGCTCTAATTAGAAAATAATTCTAGGTACGCCCGTAAAATTTAATTCCCAATTGCCTTACGTATTAGAGGAGTCATATTCTAACCAAATAACACACTACCAGGGTTATTTTAGGTTAGCCCGCGTATTCCCCTGACACAAAGTCAATTATGCCAGTTATCACTATTTTGAGACAATTAAACAATTACGGATTTAACGTCCCAATTGACAATAGATTATCAAATTAACTAATTATCCGGATCCAAGACAATCAATTAACTAAACAATCATAAGCACTGTAACCAGGAAATATGCGAATACCAATAAATAAAAGAAAAAGATAAAATTAAATCGATCTCACAATTTTAGGCGAATCAAAACCTCCATTGTTCCTTGACTAGGAAAGAAAATTTAGTTCATCCCTGATGCGAAAAATCAATAAGAAATCGAAGCAACAGTAGCGGCCATCGACTCCGAAAGTTGAGAAAATTCAAATCGTCCCAATCGATAAGAAAAGCAAACTACCAGAAGTGATAGCTAATTCCTAATTCTCCCTGACATGCGCAGGGAGCAAAGCTACTAAAGGACAAAAAATACCGAAAAAGAAAAGTCAAAGAGGAAAGCCTCCAATCTCCTAACATGCGTGAGAGCAAGCCAAAGGAATTCTAAAGGAAAGAGTTAATGAAATGTTAAGCTAGTACTCCTCATTCTTCTTCTCACAACCGTGGAGAATGCCTACAAAAGGCTAAGAAGAAAAGTCAAAAAGTGGGCCTAAACTACAGGACGAAAAGCTCAAAAAGTGACCGCCGCCCTCATCCGCTACAATCCCCCCTTTTGTATCTGATGGTCTCCCTTTTGCACTGTGCGGCGGCTCCCAAGGAAAACAAGACGTCGGTCAAATAACCGAAAAGGGCTTGTGTCCATTTTTCCCAAAAATGCCCTTGCAAGCCTTCTATTTTATTTTGTTCCCGATGACTGTCAAAACAACAGTAATTGGGGTAGTTTTGATCTACTCCGTGCAAATTAAGAAAAATGAGTAGAATCCAGCAATTAATCCATATCAAGTCAGGTAATAGGGGAAATTAATAATAAAATAAATGAATAAATTACAACCTATCAATTCCCCCCATACCTAAATCATGCTTGTCCTCAAGCATGAGAACAACAAACAAACACCAATATTTGACAGGGTGTCGAAGCCTGCACAATAATAAAATTAAACCTAATTGCCAGTTAAAATGACCAAAACCCAATTCCAAGTACTGGAGCAGGGACTCTAGGTGTGCAATGGGTTACTTGATTCACCATGTTCTCGAAGAGTTTGCTTGATCCGATATACCCGAATGGGATGGTTATTTTTTCACAAATAATTATGAATTTGTAGACAGAGCAAGTAGGGTCGTATCCTCAGGGATTGGGTATATTTGTCTCTTAAGAAATCCAAGGTAACACAAGGGGTGATTTTGTAGGAACGACAACAATCAGATAAATTCAAATAAGGAAATAAAAATAAATAACTAACTAGAAATTAAACCACAATTCACTGAACTTAGAATAACAATAATTAAAGGCCTAAATCAATTAAGACAAGGAAACAATTAAAAATAAAATAAAGTAGGCAACTAAAAGTCAAATGGCAATTCACTAAAATCAAGGTAATATTAATCAAAGATCTAGCCAAGAAGTAACTTCAGCAATGGTTCACCTAATTAATCATCGATGCAAAGGCAATTTCAATTATTTACTGATAAATAGGTTATAACTGTCAAACAAGCAATGACAGTCAACCCCTCCTTACTGTGTCGGTGATCAAGGTACGCCCGTTAATCACTGCTCTAATTAGGAAAATAATCCTAGGTATGCCCGTAAGATTTAATTCCCTAATTGCCTTACGTATTAGAGGTGCCCTATTCTAACCAAATAACACACTACCAGGTTTATTTCAGATTAACCCGCGTATCCCCCTGACACAAATCTAATCATGCCAGTTGTCACTATTTCAGGACAATTAAACAATTACGGGTTTAATTGCCCTAGTTGACAATAGATTACCAAATTAACTAATTATCCGGATCCAAGACAATCAATTAATCAAATAACCATAAGCATAGCAATCAAGAAATATGCGAATACCAATAAATAAAAGGAAAAGATTAAATTAAATCGATCTCACAATTTTCTAGGCGAACCAAAGCCTCCGTTGTTTCCTGACTAGATTGGAGAAATTAGTTCATGTTTGGTGAACTAAGTCCACTGGAAATTTTAGCAAAAGTCACGGCCATTGTCTGCATTTCAGGAAGCCGCAATTCGTCGACCAATTAGAAAGCAAATGAAAGTCACAGGTAACAATTGAATCTCTTTATTGTTCCTGGCATCCGTAGAGCGAAGCCACTCAAAAGGTACAAGGCGGAAAAGTCAAAGAAGAAAGCCTCCAATCTCCTGACATGCGTGAGAGCAAGCCAAAGGAATTCTAAAGGAAAGAGTTAATGAAATGTTAAGCTAGTACTCCTCATTCTTCTTCTCACAACCGTGGAGAATGCCTACAAAAGGCTAAGAAGAAAAGTCAAAAAGTGGGCCTAAACTACAGGACGAAAAGCTCAAAAAGTGACCGCCGCCCTCATCCGCTACAATCCCCCCTTTTGTATCTGATGGTCTCCCTTTTGCACTGTGCGGCGGCTCCCAAGGAAAACAAGACGTCGGTCAAATAACCGAAAAGGGCTTGTGTCCATTTTTCCCAAAAATGCCCTTGCAAGCCTTCTATTTTATTTTGTTCCCGATGACTGTCAAAACAACAGTAATTGGGGTAGTTTTGATCTACTCCCTGAAATAAGTGCAAATTAAGAAAAATGAGTAGAATTCAGCAATTAATCCATATCAAGTCAGGTAATAGGGGAAATTAATAATAAAATAAATGAATAAATTGCAACCTATCAATTCCCCCCACACCGAAACCATGCTTGTCCTCAAGCATAAGAATAGTAAATAGATACCAAAATTTGATAATGGCCATTACTCTTTCTACCAAATTGCCAAGACACCAAGAAAAATAATAGTCAAGTATCAATGGTCAAGTCCAAGAAACATCACTCCGGTTAGTTTCTAAACCACAAACTCCTCTAATTTCAGGTTAACTAATCTAAGAAAAAGGAATGACACACAACATTTATCAGCCATTAAATCCAAAATCTCAACATTAAATCCATAAATCGGCAAGCTGACTTTTATTATACACTAACACAACATTCACTTTTTTTTCACATTTTTCTACTTTTCTCTTTTTTCTTTTTTTGATTTTTTTTTCTTTTCTCCCTTTCTTTTCAATAGTAACAAAAGACTTAGTCGCTAGCCACTGGAGCCTTTTGACGCGAACTCTGACATTTGTTAGATGAAAGAGCCCGGTAACTCAGCTTCTATCGCCACGTGACTACGCACTCATAGCAATTACTACTTTTTGACGCGAGAATCAACACTTTTGGTGAAGATCCCCGGTTACTTGGTAGTAAATACTAGCGGAGTACAGTCAACTCTTATTCACAATCAAATAACACAGAAACTCAAAAAAACACAAAAATCAAAAGAGAATTTACATCAGCTAGCCTCATTTTCAAACATGGAGAACTAAGGTTAATAACCGGACCAACTCACATGAAAATGCCAACAATCATTCCCTATGCCTAGAAAAGTTAACCAAAAATTATAAGAGTAAAACAATCACCGATATTCACCAAAGAGATATTTTTGGACTCAATCACATTAACTTGATACACTTTTATTATTAAAATTTGGCAATAGCAGAAATAGAGGTAACAATCCAACATCAAACTTGGCAGTCATAGGAGAGATAGACAGATAAATGACAAAAAGTAAGCGAAAACTAGACAAATAACAAACTAAAAATAAAAGAAAATATCTGATAACTAAGAACTAGAAAAACTAATACCATAACTGCTCCCCCCCACACCTAAATCCTACATTGCCCTCAATGTAGCAAGCAAGCATCAAAAGTAGAAGAGAGTGCAACAAAACTCCCCTGTAATCGGGTCAAATGGGAGAGTGAGGTGATGCTGGGGACGGAAAACCCCAGTGATGCATGAATGCCGCCACATTTCTGCATAAAAGTTGACAAAACTTACCCATCCCAAAATCTCAATAAACGTCTCCAATTGGACACTTAAT
>NC_040042.1:7255124-7347958 GCF_003713205.1 Coffea eugenioides | reverse complement strand
TAGGTGATTATTTTAAGGAGTGTGGCATTATTCATCAGACTTCCATGGTTGGGACACCCCAACAAAATGGAAGGGTTGAGAGGAAACATCGACACATTTTGAATGTTGGTAGGGCGCTTCGTTTTCAGGCTAACTTACCTATTCAATTTTGGGGAGAATGCATTCTCACTGCAGGATATTTAATCAATCGTACTCCATCGTTGATTTTGGATGGAAAAACTCCATATGAAATTTTGTTTGGCAGCCCTCCATCTATTTCTCATCTTAGAGTATTTGGATGCCTATGTTATGTTAAGAACATTAATCGGGAAAAGGATAAGTTTGCAAGTCGAAGTCATAAGTGCATATTCATGGGTTATCCATATGGTAAAAAGGGGTGGAGGGTGTATGATCTAGATAGGAAGGTTTGCTTTGAAAGTCGAGATGTTGAGTTTGTTGAGCACGTGTTTCCTTTTGCCCATACGGACTCCGCAAGGTCGGCAACTCCAGATCCTCTGCCTACTGTCATTGAGCCTACTATATTGGAGGACTTGCCTGAGATTGAGGCACCTCCGCCAGTCTCTGAATATGATGGACAGTCCGTGGAAGAGGGCGTGACAGCAGATGGGATCGTACCAATACCTGAAGTTGCAGAGGTTACAGGTGCAGCGGACGATCTTGGTCGCGGCAAACGAGCGCGACAGCCTTCAGTTCGTTTGCATGATTATGTGTTACATACAGCTCCCCTCAGTTCCTCGAGCTCTCCTTCCTCTTTCTTGGCATCCTCAGGTACGCCCTACCCCATCACAAACTATGTGAATTGTGCTAAATTTTCTCTGTCGCATCGTCGATTCGTGGCTGCAGTAACTACAGGGATTGAACCAACTAGTTTTAAAGAGGCAATGCAGCATTCATGTTGGCGTGAGGCAATGAGAAAGGAGGTTGAGGCTCTAGAGGATAATGGGACATGGACAGTTTCTACTTTGCCTACGGGAAAGAAGGCTCTTGGTAGTAAATGGATCTACAAAATCAAGTATCATGCAGACGGAACAATTGAGCGATACAAGGCACGGTTGGTCGTTTTCGGGAATCATCAGATCGAGGGTCTTGATTATACTGAGACGTTCGTACCTACTGCAAAGATGGTCACGGTTCGTACCTTCTTGGCAGTAGCAGCGATCCGTGGGTGGGAATTGCATCAGATGGATGTGCACAATGCATTTTTGCATGGCGACCTTGAGGAGGAAGTTTATATGCGTTTTCCACCAGGTTTTACGGCACCCGGAGCGGATAAAGTGTGTCGTCTGCGCAAGTCTCTCTACGGGCTGCGACAGGCACCACGGTGTTGGTTTGCCAAGCTGGATGCGGCTCTGGTTCAATATGGATTTCAGCAATCTGGCTCAGACTATTCTTTGTTCACGTTTCGGCGTGGCAAAGTTCAGTTGACCATTTTGGTCTATGTGGATGATCTGGTGATAGGTGGGAATGATAGTGATGCCATTCATGCGTTTAAAACTTACTTGAATGATTGTTTCCACATGAAAGACCTTGGTAAATTGAAGTACTTCCTTGGTCTTGAAGTAGCGCGAAATTCGACTGGGATTTTTCTTTGTCAGAGAAAGTATGCTCTCGATATTATTTCTGAGACCGGCTTGTTAGGTGCTAAACCTGCCGGCACACCAATGGAGCAAAATCATCACCTTGTTTTGGCTAAGGACGAGATCCTTCCTGATTCTATGCCTTTTCGGCGTCTTATTGGTCGTCTTATCTACCTGACGATTACTCGCCCTGAATTGTCTTACTGTGTACATATCTTGGCACAGTTTCTACAGGAACCACGGCATAGTCATTGGGAGGCGGCCCTTCGGGTTGTTCGTTTCTTAAAACTTCATCCTAGGCAAGGTCTTTTGCTACGTTCTAATTCCTCTCTTCATCTTACGGCTTATTGTGATGCGGATTGGGCGAGTTGCCCCTTGACTCGACGTTCTTTGACGGCATATTTTGTCTTTCTTGGGGATTCTCCAATTTCCTGGCAAACGAAAAAACAGCATACCGTATCTCAATCTTCGGCTGAGGCAGAGTATCGTTCTTTGGCCTCTACGACTTGTGAATTGAAATGGCTCAAGGGTTTGTTAGCTTCTCTTGGCGTCCCTCACTCATCTCCTATGCGAATTTATTGTGATAGCCAGTCTGCTCTTCATCTTGCTCACAACCCTGTGTTTCATGAACGCACCAAGCACATCGAAGTTGATTGTCACTTTGTTCGTGATGAGATTCGTCGTGGTATCATTCTTCCCCAATTTGTATCCTCGTCTCACCAACTCGCTGATATCCTAACCAAGGCTCTTGGCAAACGTTCGTTTGATGACATTCTTTGCAAGTTGGGCATTTCCGATCTTCATGCTCCAACTTGAGGGGGGTATTAGTGAAGTAGTCTCGGCTGCAGTTTAGTGAAGGAGTCTCGGCTGCAGTTTCGGGTATCTTGTGTTTATAGTATCTATCTCTATTTGGTAGTATTGGTAATTGCACATGCATAGGGTATAATTTGTTAAGTATTTATTATTAATTTTCCCTTCTTATCCCTGACAAATAATTGTGTTAATTGCTGATATTTACTCATTATTTGTATTTTGGAATCCAATATTCGGAATTGAGCAGAAAACTACCAACAAAGGAGGACTTTGTGAAAAATATGGAGACTTCTAAGGGCTCCAATCCTTGGGCCCTGAATGGTGGGGGGACCACAAAGTAGTGGAAGGCAATTGTCATTTGGGCTTCAAAGAAAGCAACGTAGAGAGACTTGGAACAAGAAGTACTTGGGAGGCTTTGTCCACATGTGTGGGGACCACCTAGATAGCTTTTACTCATCTTTCTTTTGTTGCTTTAAAAAGGGACAACGTACAGAAGCAAAATATATCTAGGGCTTTAGTTTTAGTTTTTTAGTTTAGTTCTAGTTTTCTTTCTTTGGACTGGCCTCTGACACACGCCAGGTATTCGACAATATTCCCCAACGGGGAGATTTTCTCATGAGGCGTGGTTAAGCTTTTCTAGTCAAGGGGACAACTAAAGATTTGGTTCAACAATTACTGTGAGATCTAATTTATTTTAATTGCTTCCTTAATTTATTGGTATTTATATGTTTCCTGCTTTTAATTGCTATAGCTCGTGTGAGTGATTGAATAGATGCGCAATATTTAATTATTCATATAGGCTATTTTGCTAAATAGGGGTAATTGAATCCGTAATTGTTCGTTATCCCTATCTCAGTAGCAACTGGCGTAATTGGGTTTATGACAGGGGAACATACGATCTAACTTAAACAAACCCTCGTAGCGTGTTTGTTAGTTAGGATTGGGCCTTTCTAATTATTAATGCAAATCTAGAAATTAAATCCTACGGTCGTACCTAGGGTTGTTTCCTGATTAGAGAAATAGTCAACGGTCGTACCTTGGCTATCGACAAATTAAGGAAGGGTTGGTTGTTTATCGCGTGCATGACAACTATAACTAATCTATTAATAAATGTGGAATTATCTGTGAATCAATGATCAGTGCCTGAACCATTTCTGAAGTGTACCCTTGGCTAGAGTTTCTCCAATAATTATTTCTTTTATTTATTTTCTGCATTTAATTTATTTAGTTAGCATTTAATCCAAAACCCCCCATACCTTGGACTCTAGAAGAAACGAATTATCCCCAGTCCCTGTGGATTCGACCCTACTCACCGCTATATACAAAATCTGTATTTTTCTCGAGTAGGTACTTATTATTGCACAGGTTCGGCACCTGTCAATTTTTGGCGCCGTTGCCGGGGACTGGTGCCAGATTAATTTGTTTCTTTTTGAGTTTATCTTGTTTTCATTTTTAATTTATTTTTCTCTTATTTTTTTTTATAGTTTATGGTTGCTAACATTCCGTATTTTGATGATAGACTGGACTTTGTTCCTGAATGGGGTTATGAGACTCATGTTTTTCCTAATGATCAATGGGCTGTTGCAAATTGTGGAACTTATTTTGACTCAGGTTATTCAACTGACACATGCCCCGCATTTCAAGATAATCTAAGTGCTCCAATTGATACTTTTGGAGATTTTTCACCCCAATATCAAACGCAGCATGACCCTTATTCAAACGGGTATGATCAAAGATGGTGGGATAATTCCAATTTTGATTATGCGACCGGGCCAATGGATTTTCAACAGCAAGAGTCTCAGCAATCATCCTCCGTGTCAGGTATGTCTCTTGAAGAAATGATGGAATTACTAATTGCTAATACAAATCGATTTCATCAGGAGACACAAGCGAGCCTAAATCGATTTCATCAGGGGACACAAGCGATCCTAAATCGATTTCATCAGGGGACACAAGCGAGCCTTCGCGACCTGGCAGATCAACTATGTCTATTGACATCCAGAATAAATCGATTGGCTCCTCAAATGGAAGAATTGCCCGCACAAACCAATATCAATCTTGAGGAAGATGAGAGTGCAATTATCCGGCCAAATGACATGGAACTGCAAGAGTTTCAAGAAAACGGATTTAAAGATGCAGTTGAAAAGGAAGCAGAAGTGCAAGAAATGAGACTCCAAGATCAACTCGTTCAAGTGAATGAATCCAGTGAACAATCTCCAAATGCGGTGACATCTTCTCCACTCCTTAATCAATATTTTCCTGACTCCTATTCTTCAACTCCTGTTACTGAAATTGATTTTATTATACCAGAAAATTTAAAATTTCATGACAGGAATAAGTTAAGAGTGGAGATGGCAAAATATCTTGAACCAATGAATGCGTGTGATGGAGGAGTGAGTGGAGAATGCAGATCATTGTTGACTTGTTTGGCGCCATTCACTAGTCCATGGAAGCCCGTAGCTCGTATGCTCAAGAATTATTCTATTTACGAGGGTTATCAGGACTATATAGAGGATGAAGCAGTAAGACGAGCCACAAGATTTTATCCTCCATGAGCAAAACATGATAATGTCTAGCCAAAGACATTAAAGAAAGGCGCTCCTTGGGAGGCAACCCAATTGTTCCTTTTAATTGTTTGTTCATTTTCGTGTGGTAGTTTAGATGTGCTCTCCTTGAATTCGACTGATTTTGGGTTTCAGTTTTCATTTTTGCTGATTTATAGGTGCCCTTCAGTCATGACGCGCCCGCGTGGTGACGTGCATGAAGCTCACGATCAGAAACTTCTGGGAGCTCTCTTGCCCTCATGACGCGCCCGCGTGGTGATGTGTAGGAAGCTCACGACCAGAAACTTCTGGGAGCTCTCTTGCTCTCTTGACGTGCCCGCGTCATGTTCGCGGGAAAGATAAGTATTCAAAGAAACTCAAGAACGATTATTGATTTTCTGTTAATCTCTACTTTGAATTCCAAAAAAAAAAATTTTTTGTCAATAAAAAAAAAAAGATGATATATGAAAAAAATTTCCAAAAACAAAAAAGAAAAATTTTTTTTCAAGTAACAAGGAGGAAAAAAAAAAAGGGGGAGTCTTTCCCTGAAAAAAAAAAAAAGAAAAAATTTTGAAATGAAAAAAAAAAAAAACGTAGCTCAGTTCTTCAAAAAAAAAAAAAATCTTTTCTTTTTCTTTCTTTCTCCTTCTTTCTTTCTCTTTTCTTTCTTTCTTCTCCTCTGTTTTTCTCTGCGTCGTACGCCGCTCGCACGCCGCCGCAGCTGCTGAAGATCCCACTGCGCGCCGCCATCGCAGCCACCCGCCGCTGCCACGCGAGCCAACTAGCACGCCGCGCCTCCCTCCAGCTCACTCCCATCTCTGCAGCAGCCCCAGCTCCACCTGGCGCAACCCTCTATCTCTCCCATCTCTAGCCGCACGCCGCGGGCCAGAAGCCCGTAGCCTCCTCGCCGCCGCCTCTCGTCCAGCCCATGGGCGACCACCGCCGCGCGCCAACAGCTCCTTCCCCAGCCCGTCCGCCGCTTCCTCTCAGAGACCGCCGTACCTCTCTGCCGCTCCCTCAGAGTCACCGACGCCCCCTCGCAGCTGCCCAGCTCCTCTCGCCTCCGCGCGCGCAGCTCCTCTCCACTCCAGCTCTCTCCACCTCCACCGCGCGCCAATGACACCAGCAGCGGCAGCGCTCCACTGCTATCCGCCGATCTCTCTCTCTCAGCCCACGCCACTCGCGAAGCCGTGGCTCTCCAAACGCCGCCTCTTTCCGCCTGAGCGTCGCAAGCTACTGAGTCCCTTACTGCACCTTCGCTCCATGTAGTCATCGAGGTGGAGAGCCATTTGTTGAGATTTTGGGTGGAGTTTTGCATTTGCTGGTTGAATTGAGTATATTGTCTCAGCACTTGGCCGCATACTTCCACCACATCGGTTTCCCTCCACCGTTCCTGCCTACCCCTTCGCCACTCGAGAGGGAAGTTTCATTGTTCTCTTCGTTTTAATTACTTTATTACCTCCATTGAGGACAATGTAGGATCTAGGTGTGGGGGGGACAGCTATACTAGTTTTTCTGTTTTTTTTTTCTAGTTTTTAGATTTTTTTTTTCTTTTTATTTTTAGTTTGTTATTTGTCCACCTCTCGTTCATTTTCTTTTTCTTCTTTTTAGTGATTGGCTCGTAAGTGCATGCCAAGGTTTGATATTGGATTATTGCCTCTATTTCTACTTTTGCCAAGTTTTAATAATAAAAGGGTGTCAAGTTAATGTGGTTGAATCCAAGAACATCTCTTTGGTGAATATCGATGATTGTTTTACTCTTATAATTTTTGGTTAACTTTCCTAGGTATAGGGAATGATTATTGGCATTTTCATGTGAATTGGTCCGATTATTAACATTAGTTCTCCATGTTTGAAAATGAGGCTAACTGATGCAAGTTTTCTTTTGGTTCTTGTGTTATATTGAGTTTTTGTGATTTTTAGCTATGAATAAACTTGACTGTACTCCGCTATTAGTTACTACTGAGTAACCGGGGATCTGCACCTAAAAGTGTTGATTCTCGCGTCAAAAGGTAGTAATTCCTATGAGTACGTGGTCACGTGGCGATAGAAGCTGAGTAACCGGGCTCCTTCATCTTGCCAATGTTGGAGTTCGCGTCAAAAGGCTCTAATGGCTAGCGACTAAGTCTTTTGTTACTATTGAAAAAAAAAAGAGAAAAGTAGGAAAAAAAATGTGAAAAAAAGTGAAGGTTGTGTTAGTGTGTAATAAAAATCAGCTTGCCGAATTATGGATTTAATGTTGAGATTTTGGTTAATAATTGGACCATTTGCTGATAAATGTTGTACATTATTCCTTTTTCTTAGATTCGTTAACCTGAAATTGGAAGAGTTTATGGTTTAGAAGCTAACCAGGAGTGATGTTTCTTGGACTTGACCATTGATGCTTGATTATTATTTTTCTTGATATCTTGGCAATTAGGTAGTTAGAGCGATAGCCATTGTCAAAATTTTGGTGTTCAATTGCTGCTCCCATGCTTGAGGGCAAGCATGATTCAGGTGTGGGGGGAATTGATAGGGTATAATTTGTTAGTATTTTTATTATTAATTTTCCCTTCTATCCCTGACAAATATTGTGTTAATTGCTGATATTTACTCATATTTGGTATTTGGAATCAATTTCAGGAATGAAGCAGAAAACTACCAAAAAGGAGGGACTTTGTGAAAAATATGGAGACTTCTAAGGGCTTCAATCCTTGGGCCCTTGAATTGGTGGGGGACCACAAGCTAGTGAAAGGCAATTGGTCATTTGGGCTTCAAAGAAAGCAACGTAGAGAGACTTGGAACAAGAAGTACTTGGGAGGCTTTGTCCACATGTGTGGGGACCACCTAGATAGCTTTTACTCATCTTTCTTTTGTTGCTTTAAAAAGGGACAACGTACAGAAGCAAAATATATCTAGGGCTTTAGTTTTAGTTTTTTAGTTTAGTTCTAGTTTTCTTTCTTTGGACTGGCCTCTGACACACGCCAGGTATTCGACAATATTCCCCAACGGGGAGATTTTCTCATGAGGCGTGGTTAAGCTTTTCTAGTCAAGGGGACAACTAAAGATTTGGTTCAACAATTACTATGAGATCTAATTTATTTTAATTGCTTCCTTAATTTATTGGTATTTATATGTTTCCTGCTTTTAATTGCTATAGCTCGTGTGAGTGATTGAATAGATGCGCAATATTTAATTATTCATATAGGCTATTTTGCTAAATAGGGGTAATTGAATCCGTAATTGTTCGTTATCCCTATCTCAGTAGCAACTGGCGTAATTGGGTTTATGACAGGGGAACATACGATCTAATTTAAACAAACCCTCGTAGCGTGTTTGTTAGTTAGGATTGGGCCTTTCTAATTATTAATGCAAATCTAGAAAATTAAATCCTACGGTCGTACCTAGGGTTGTTTCCTGATTAGAGAAATAGTCAACGGTCGTACCTTGGCTATCGACAAATTAAGGAAGGGTTGGTTGTTTATCGCGTGCATGACAACTATAACTAATCTATTAATAAATGTGGAATTATCTGTGAATCAATGATCAGTGCCTGAACCATTTCTGAAGTGTACCCTTGGCTAGAGTTTCTCCAATAATTATTCCTTTTATTTATTTTCTGCATTTAATTTATTTAGTTAGCATTTAATCCAAAACCCCCCACACCTTGGACTCTAGAAGAAACGAATTATCCCCAGTCCCTGTGGATTCGACCCTACTCACCGCTATATACAAAATCTGTATTTTCTCGAGTAGGTATTTATTATTGCACAGGTTTGACAACCTGTCAGCACATAATTAGGTAAATTGGGGCTGAAGTCACGGGAGTCTGGGGTGCACATTGTACTTGTATATATAGAGCAGATGACAATGAGAAAACAAGGAAAAACTTTTCCCAATTCTTCTGGTTTTACATTATCTTATCCTCCTTTTGTTGAACATCCAGATGAATTTTGCTGTGTGATCTGTGACCTCCAAATGAATCCCAATGAATGGATGTACCACTGTCATGAATGTGACCAATCGTTTCATCCTTGGTGCATTCCCCAGATTCATCAAAATACCAAGTTTGGGCGTGCCATGTATGTAGATGAGCACTCTCACCCTCTCACCCATATTCCCGAGGCATATGACGATGCAATCTGCCATGGCTGTGATAATAGTTTTGATGATAGGGAAGAGGCTTTTCAATGCACAGAGTGCAGCTATTGTCTCCGTGCAGATTGTGCTTGCAAAAGGGAAGTTCTAGATCCTTGAGTACAATAATAGCTATTGATAACTCAACAGAACACTGTGTAATTGAGCTTTATATGCAATATGATGCATAGATTTTTTGGTCCAATACTGATTTACGCTTCTCTTTGGGGAAACTTGATGCATTTTGAGGGCTGGACTTGTACAGGCCTTGTTGATGAATCACTCGATTTTCATTCAACAATTGGAAACCATTAAACATTGAACAGTTCAGCAACTTGATAATAGAACACGTGAATTCATGATCGTTTTTATTCTATTCAAAATTATCTTATCAAGCAGAGTCAAACAGAGAATGGAAACTCATCTGTTTATTACTATTATTCTATTAATTGAAGCATTTAAACAAATTAAGTAGAAAAAATACTTGTAAATGTTCTTTGGGTTCCTCTGAGCAGTTCTGTTCAAGTCCTTGTTAGGTGACTTCTCAGTTCTTGCAAATATTCTCTTGAAACATGATGGCCATGGCATACAAGAACGTTGCCATAACACTGGAAAACTGGATAGTTGTAGCAGTTCCTGTTGACTGCGCAGGCCTGAGGAAGCTTGCAGCCATGGTTTGCCATCACGGGTCGTTCGGTTGTTCCATATCCATCGCAACATATCGGTTGAATATCAGGTGATACGCACATTATAGCACATGAAATATTCCCAAAATTTTGAAAAAATTACTAAAATTAGAAAATATCAAAAAATACACAATTTAAAAAATATCCGAGTTGACTCGAATATATCAGCCGATATCATACATCACGGATTCGAATCGGCCAATATCGGCCGATTCAGAGCGAGTCGTCGCGGATATGGTAATATCAGCAATTCGGGGATCGGTATCGTGTCGATCCCATTCGTTCCAATTACGATTCGGCCGATACGTATCGGTATCGGCCGATACGTATCGGTATCGGCCGATATGGTGAACCATGCTTGCAGCAGGACTGATAGTAGCTAGAGTTGTATTAGATATAGGAATACTCTTGTAACTTCCATAAGATGCCCCTGCCTGCAAGGTTTTGATCTTTTAGATCTTTGAGTTAAAGAGTTTTAGAGCAAGTACAATAGCAGAGGCTATATTAGCAGCCAATTGAACAGGAAAATAGATAATCCCTTGTTGTAATTTTCCTCTCTCAACAATAAAAGATGCTGAAACAAATCAAAACCATGGTTTTAAACTCTGGTAAAATCATTTTGAATTAATATGTGTCAACTATCTGCTCTGTGAAGTGTTTTACATGAGATAGTATAAATCTCCTAATATGTTTCACAGCCCAATAATCAATACAGTTGATATTGCAGTCTGATAATCAAATCAGAGTCCTAAATGAGTGTAGTTGTGTTTTCGTTGAAAATTTTACTTTTATCGTTGCAAAGTCAAGACCTTCTGCAGAAAATATATTGACAAACATGACAGGCAGTTACAGTAGTGCATCCACATAATGTTTGGCCATTCATCCTGTCCACAGCATCAAATACACTTCCTCCATCACTACGCTGCAAAAGCTCCAGTCCTAATTCTTTGTTCTCCATCAGGATCAAGAAAATTCGTTGAAATAAAATTTACATACCAAGTAAAACTTGACGGCCAAAAAATTTAGCATGATGTTGCCTGCTTCTTTGTAACAGGTGTTAACCACGTCAATCAGGGGAATCGAATTCTCTTTACAAGCCTGATCTTGGTCTGGAATTGTGGGGAAGTAATTTTGCAGAAAAAGGGATGAACTGTTCGAGTTGAGTGGCTTTGATTCCTTCTTGTTTGGGCATGAACCAGGCACCACTCCCAGATCTCTGGCTGAAACCATTACGAATTAGTAAATTGTTGATGCATAAATTGAAATACAAACCATATTTTACAATGAACAATAGCCCTACAAATACAACACATACGTTCATTTTCCATCTTTTGATTCCACTGATAAGCAATTCCTTTCGTTTCTTCCTTGGAGGGATCAGAAGTGAAAACTATTGCGGAAGCTCTACCAAATTAAGATATAACGAGTAAATTATTGTACCTAAAATTGCAAAATGGTAATTCCCAGGAAATATTTGGTGAGGCACACTGGCCTGCTTAAGTACCAATTTCCTAGACAGAATCACCTATATATGCAATTAATTGCACAATAACTCACTACAAATATACCTACAAATATAGCTACTAAATAGAGAATAAAATAGAACACCATAATTTAACGAGGTTCGACTAATTTGCCTACGTTCTCGGACACTACCGACAATTTAATATTTCACTAGAAGAAATATTACAAAGAGAAAGAAGGAAGCAAGTTATTAGCTCTTGCTTAGTGTACTTCAATTGAGAAGAGAGGTTGTTAATTTATAGCTAACAACAACTTCTCCTCAAGGCTAATTAACCGATGTGGGATTTGGAATAAAGCAACAATTGTCAACAATTATAACTTTGCACAATCAACAATTGTGGCTATTGAGCCAATAAGTCAACAAATCTCCACCTTGGCGAAATCTCTACATCTTCAATGCTTCACTCTTCTCCCAATATTCGGTGGTGTCTTCGAATGCGCCGTCAAGCGACAACTTCAAGTTGTGCACAACATTTATCAAATTCAAACAATGTTGGAATTTGATAGTTGTCATAACCTTCGTAAGCATATCAGCAGGATTCTCCTTGGTCTGAATCTTTTGAAGTAGTATCGTACTATCTTCCAAAATCTTCCTCACAAAATGATACCATACGTCAATATGCTTCGTCCTTGCATGATAAACCTGGTTCTTTGCTAAATGAATAGCACTCTGACTATTACAATGAATTTTGATAGACTTCTGTCCGATTTCCAATTCATCAAGCAACCCATGAAGCCAAATTGCTACCTTAACAGCATCTGTAATTGCCATATACTCCGCTTCTGTAGTAGACAAAACAACCGTTGACTGTAAGGTAGACCTCCAACTGACTGGCGCCTTAGCAAGTGTGAACACATACCCAGTCGTTGATCGACGTGTATGTTGATCACCTGCGTAGTCGGAATCACAATATCCAACTGTGTCTTGACCAATCTTCTCATCCCGCTCAAATACTAATCCAACATCTACGGTGTTCAAAATGTACCTTAAAATCAATTTCACAGCCTGCCAATGCTCCTTGCCAGGATCATGCATGTACCTACTCATAACTCCAACTGCTTGTGAAATGTCGGATTTTGTACACACCATAGCATACATCAAACTACCCACAGCATTTGCATATGGTACCTTTGCCATATATTCTCGTTCTGCATTATTCTTTGGAGATAACGATGCACTGAGCTTGAAATGAGGAGCAAGTTGAGTACTAACAGGTTTGGTATTTTCATTCATGCCAAACCTCTTTAATACTTTACTAAGATACTCTTTCTGAGTCAAATAAAGCCTCCCCAATCTTCTATCTCTGCTTATCTTCATACCGAGAATCTTCTTGGTTTTGCCGAGATCCTTCATTTTAAACTCTCGATTCAAATGAGATTTTAATTTTTCAATCTCATTTTGATCTTTGGAAGCTATCAGCATATCATCAACATAAAGAAGAAGATATATGTAGGATCTATCTCGTAACTTGCGCAAATATACACAGTCATCATATTTGTTTCTTGTGTACCGTTGTCCCATCATAAACTTGTCAAATCGCTTGTACCACTGCCTTGGAGACTGTTTCAATCCATACAACGATTTGCCAAGCTTGCACACCATCTTTTCTTTACCAGCAACTTTGAATCCTTCTAGCTGAGTCATGTAGATTTCCTCTTCCAAGTCACCATGTAAAAATGCAGTTTTTACATCTAATTGGACAAGTTCCAGATCCAATTGTGTTATCAAAACCAATAAAATTCTGATGGAGGAATATTTCACGACTGGAGAAAACATTTCGTTGTAATCAATTCCCTCCTTCTGAGCGTAGCCTTTAGCCACCAATCTTGCTTTGTAACGAACACCGAATTTGTCAGGAAAACCTTCCTTCTTTGCATATACCCACTTGCACCCAATTGCCTTCTTTTCCTTTGACAAATTGACAAGTTGCCAAGTCTGATTCTTATAAAGGGACTGCATTTCTTCTTCCATGGCTGTCCTCCATTTTCCTTTCTCTAAACTTTGGACAGCTTCAAGATAAGTGGTAGGAACTTCATCTATTGCAATTGCAGATCCATTAGCCACCATATCAACAAAACGAGCAGGTTTTTCGATTGTTCTCTTTGGCCTACTGGTTGCAATTGATTCATATTGCTGTGGAAGTTCTTCAGTCTGAACCTCCTCTTCATTAGATTCTCCCTCTGTCATAGAAGAATCAACATTTTCTTCATTTACTGGAACTATAGTTCTTTCAAACTCCACCTGCTTAGGAGTGCTCTCCACCTGTTGGGGAGTACCATCATTCTGCTGTACATCTACCTTTGTTAACATGGTAGATTCATCAAAGGTGACATCCCTGTTGAAAACTATCTTCTTCGTCTCGGGACACCAAAGGCGATAACCTTTAATACATGTCGTGATCCCCATAAAGAGTGCCTTCTTCGCCCTTGGATCCAATTTTGATTCTTTAACATGATAATATGCAGTAGAACCAAACACATGCAAGGAATCATAATCTGTAACAGGTTTTCCTGACCATTTCTCTAATGGCGTTTTGCCACCAATAGCAGTTGATGGTAAGCGATTAACGAGGTGATTTGCATATGCTAAAGCCTCAGCCCAAAATTGTCTGCCCAACCTAGCATTGGACAACATACACCGAACTTTCTCTACCAATGTCCGGTTCATACGCTCTGCCACCCCGTTCTGCTGTGGTGTATCTCTAATTGTGAAGTGCTAAACAATGCCTTCATTTTCACAGACCTCCATGAACGGATCACTAGTGTATTCTTCTCTGTTGTCTGTTCGAAGGCGTTTAATCTTTCTTTCTGTTTGATTTTCCACCATCTTTTTTCACTTGATGAAAATTCCCAATACTTCATTTTTCGCCTTCATAGTATACACCCATACTCTTCGAGAGAAGTCATTGACAAAGGTAACAAAATAATTTTTGCCTCCCAGAGAAGTTGTTTTGGAAGGTCCCCACACATCAGAGTGCACATAATCCAAAATACCCTTGGTATCGTGGATTGCAGTGCCAAATTTTACCCTTGTCTGCTTCCCTTTGACACAATACTCGCAAAAATCTAACTTGCAAACACTAGCTCCTTTCAACAGTCCTTGATTCATCAGAAGATTCAAGAATTTTTCTCCGACATGTCCTAAGCACATATGCCATAATCTGGTTACTTTCAATTCTCGATCATCACTGGAAGCCACTACCGCTACTCCAACAACTGCATTACTTTGATAGTAATACAAGTTATTATTTTTTCGGATTCCTTTCACCAGTATCAATGCACCTGAAATGATTTTCATCACTCCATTATATGCCAACACCTTGTAACCCATTGATTCTAGTACTCCCACAGAAATGAGGTTCTTTTTCAATTCTGGCACATATCGGATATCAGTTAGAATCCTAATTAATCCATCCTGATTCCTCAGCCGAATTGAACCAACCCCATTTGTTGCTAATGTGGTCTCATCTGCTGTGTAGATGACTCAACCTTCTTGTTCCTTGAAATCAAAGAACCATTCCCTATTGGACGTCATATGATGACTACAACCTGAGTCCAATAGCCATGTACTAGAATAACCAGTAGGCATGACAGCTAATGAAAAGTCTGAGTCTTGATCAATGCACTCAGCTACATTTAAATCTGCAACAGCTTTTTCCTTGTCAGGTCTACTCTTCAATTTTGGGCAATCCTTCTTCCAGTGCTCTTTCTCTCTGTAAAAGGCACACTTATCTTTGTTTAGTCTAGCTCTCGATTTGGATCTACCTCTTGTCCCCTTTCTCTGGTTTTGTGAGCGTCTTCTAGTTACCAGAGCTTTTGCTGCTCCATCTCTGTTACTTTGCTTGTCTTTTCTTTTGAGCTCGTAGCTGTACAGGGCAGAGCTAACTTCACTAAAGGACAACTCAGCTTTTCCATGGAGTAGAGTTGTTTCGAGATGCTCAAACTCCTCAAGAAGAGATCCCAACAACATGAGAGCCAAATTTTCATCTTCAAATGTCACATCTAAATTCATCAGATCAGTGATTAACTGATTGAAATTAGTGATGTGATCACTTAGAGTTGTGCTGGGAATATAAGTGAAGCGAAATAAATGCTTCTTCATATTGAGCCTGTTCTGACAAATTTTCTTCAAGAACTTCTCCTCCAATCCAGTCCACAATTTATTTACAGAAGTTTCCTTTGAGAACACATATTTTTGTTCCCTTGAAAGACACGATCGAATTGTACCACACGCTAAACGATTTAGCATCCTCTATTCCTTCTCTTCAATCTCTTCTGGTTTCTCTTCTTCGATAGTAATGTCTAGACCTTGATTAAAGAGCGCGTCTAGAATCTCACTTTGCCACATACCGAAATGACCGGTACCATCAAATGTCTCCATATTTAATTTTGCATTCATCATAGCATTTCTTGCCATAATAGACGATGACGAGCTTGTCGATGCTTGCATTATAGATGAAGATCTACTTTCGGCCATCTCTACACATTATATTTAGTAGCTCCTAAATGTAGAGTAACAATAGCCCAAGAAATCTTTTCTGATGTGGATGATCAGACTATGCTGCAACCACAGAGCATACTAAGAAACCTCGAGCTCTGATACCAATTGTTGCGGAAGCTCTACCAAATTAAGGTATAACGAGTAAATTATTGTACCTAAAATTGCAAATGATAATTCCCAGGAAATATTTGGTGAGGCACACTGGACTGCTTAAGTACCAATTTCCTAGACAGAATCACCTATATATGCAATTAATTGCACAATAACTCACTATAAATATACCTACAAATATAGCTACTAAATAGACAATAAAATAGAACACCAGAATTTAATGAGGTTTAGCTAATTTGCCTACGTTCTCGGACACTACCGACAATTTAATATTTCACTAGAAGAAATATTACAAAGAGAGAGAATGAAGCAAGTTATTAGCTCTTGCTTGGTGTACTTCAATTGAGAAGAGAGGTTGTTAATTTATAGCTAACAACAACTTCTCCTCAAGGCTAATTAATCGATGTGGGATTTGGAACAAAGCCACAATTGTCAACAATTGTAGCTTTGCACAATTGTCAACAATTATAACTTTGCACAATCAACAATTGTGGCTATTGAGCCAATAAGTCAACAAAAACTAGCAACCGGTAATTCATTTTTATCACATCAATAACAGTCGGCCAGTCCTCGCCATTCTGGGGCATCTTAGAAAGAGGAAAACAATATGTGTCCAAGCCAGCATTGGCAAATAACTTTGTCAAGCCTTTGGGGTCATGAACACTCAATTATGATGGTAACAATCTCGGTTGGGTTTGCATTCAAGAATGCTTCCACTTCCTTTAATGTGTCAATTGCAGGCTCCTAAGAGAAATTCATATAATCTTATCACAAGATATACATAATCAACAATCAAATTAAACCAGTCAAATCATGAACAGGGAGTATGATTAGTAGAGTTACAAAAGCGGTGAAGTTGTAACACTGGCCATGAAACGAGTGGCAGAGCCAGATGTCATCCTTGAAATCATACATATCCAACATCAACATGTGGATAAAAAACAACAACAATAAATCAAATTCAGAATACATTAATAAAAATGTGGTTTTGCATCTTAGTGAAGCATGAGCAGGGAATAAGAAACACATACTCTCAATTGATTAGTAATGCTATCCTCTTGATTGTAAAATGTGATTCTTTCAGCATCTGTTAAAGATGCTGCATCCACAATTGAGAATGCATTATGAGTCACCAGCCATGTGCACTAGTTAAATGGAAGCCCGTTCCTCTAAGAGAATTTCACAAGACAACAAGACTTATAAACAAATAATGTGAATTAGGAAAGAGAAGTGCTACAATCTTGGAAAGAGAGAAACAAAGGGATGAGGCATTGGATTATTACAATTGAAATAGGGATGATGGCTTTTCCCCTGGCGCAGAATGGTCAAGTTTTTCCTACTGATGGGCAGCTTCCCCTTGCTCTTTCCAGCCTACAGATTTGCCTGCAGCTGTTTTACTTTGTTGACTTTTACTGTGTTTTCTTTCTTATTTATCCATATCGCCCTCGTGCGCATGGGCTTGCCTTTGTCCTACCAACCTTGGCTGGGCTGATTGCTTCTCTTTTTCATTTTTTTAAATGTATTTTCATATTCATTCCAGCATCAAACTTGATCATCAGAAGATTTGGCACCAGACCACTACTAGACATGAAACTACATTGACAGTCAAGTCAATCCAGATTAAGAAACTAAGATTGATTTATGAAATGAGGACAGATATATCTCAATAAGGTATGGATATTGCACAGGCTTCACACTAATGTCGTTAAACTAAATAGAGAGGCAAATGGTCAGTGTCTGAAGACAACAAGAAAATATTATGTTCTAGGTATTAGAATAAACTAACATATTAATTCATGATAGAAGGGAAATTTTTTTTCGCAATCAATGTTGGGTAAAGAAAGAACGTAAAGCTAATGATATAGCCATATTTTGGGCATAATTTCCATTGAAAGCAACTTTCATGTCATTAATAACTTATTTGGCATCTCAAAGTGCTAATGGTTCGCCCCTTCTGGGCATGCACTCTCATGCATAGCTTGTGGCACAGATTAATACATAATAAAGATAAAAAGCTAAAAACAATCGTATCCTTAAGATACATAATAGATAGCATTGAAATGGTCTTGTCGTTAATGTTCTTAGGTTGGATAGTTTTGTTTCAATTGTACTTTCAATTTTTGAAGAGTTGAGAAGCAAAAGATTGGGAGGAACAAAATACCAAATCATGTGTTATTTGTGTATTGCTATATGATAACTCTAACCTCTATGATCAGTCATTGGGGAGCTATGGATAAGACATTTATAGATATTGAATCCACAAAAAATCGAATTCCAGTTGTTATTTTGTATTTAAAAACGGTCACGTTATTATTACTACTCTCAATATTGGATTTCTTCTTCCAAAAATGTTACACCAGGTGATTATTGCACAATTGCTCAATTTTATACAATTTTATCATCTTCACCATTTTTAAGTAACGTTTTTAGCAGAAGAATTTTTGTGTATTGATTGTTCGTGAGGGCCTGCTCTTGGACGTAGGTGATAATAGATAGCAAAGACCCATGAGAAATTTCCCTTGTTAAACAAAAGACTAGTTTGGTTTTATCTTTAGCAAGATTGAATAGTTTAGCGGTCCCCCAAAGACGAAAAGGAACAAGATTGAACAATTAGCTGTCCCAAAAGACAAAAATTGAAGGATCAATGTTATAAGATTGAAATATCATCCCTAGGCTTGTTTCTTTCTATCTACATTTTTTTATGCTGATTTGTTGTCAATTTTGTGGTTTAGTCAATTAATTGGACTCAACAATATTGATCGTTTTGTACCTATAATGAGTCATTGTATACGTGACCAAAGCTGTTTTTTTTTTTTTTTTGTACTTCTTAATCCACCATATTTTAAAGTGACAGGAGTCCCCCAATTCAGTTTTCAATTAATCATTAATGAATTATGAAGTATACACATGGTTATAGTACGTTGTTCAATAGAAAAAATAATGTAAAATGTTTTAAAAGATTTCCAAAACAATGACCAAGAATAGATATTGGCTCCATTTGACGCACTAGTTTTTTGGGGTGTTTTTATTGTGCAAATTTTTTAACAATTTAATATCTAAAAATCACAAAAATTTTTAAAATAAACATTCCGAAATATCCAAAAATACACGCCTATCTGCCTCCTCTGCCACCACCCTCCCACCTGAATTGCACGCAGCCGCTGCCATCTCACCTTTCCCTCTTTTTCATTTCCTCTCTCTCCCTCTGCTCCTCCCTCCTCAACCAATTGAATTGCATCTTGGGTTTTAACACCATCAATCTAAAAGGTTTTGAATTTAAATCCTACTTTCTCCTTCCCTATTTTTTAAATCTTATCCCTCTCTCTTATTGGAAAATTAAATAAGAAAACAGAAGTCATGGCTAACATAGTAGTAGAATCAAAGCTCGATAACAATTTGTTGTGTAACTTATTCTTTTAATATCTATGAATCAAACTATTAGTTTATGACTAGTTTTGCTTGCACTAACAATGTAAATATTTCTTTTTATACATATAATTAGACGGGTGATAGATAATGTCTTCAAATTTAAATTTCTTTTTTTGTACATGTATCACTTGTGTCAACTTGCTCTTGTAAAGAAATCTTTGCATTCTTTAAAGTAGAAAAAGAAAATAATCTTTAATGTTAAACTATTGAGGTTAGTACAATGGTAAGAAAAGGGTGCTTAAAGTCTTTTTCACTATTATATTCAAAGTTTGAATCTTGTACCTGAGATTTAGGTGTGACAAGAAATGAGACAGTAAAAAAAAAAAAAAATTCTTTCCATGGTGTAAATTTTAAAATTTTAAAATTTTAAACTTAATGAATAAGAAAAAGGAAAATTAGATTTCACTCAATCCTATTATTATTTTTTGACTTAATTTAGTTTTACTTACATTCTCTGAAACAAAGGTCATGGATTTAAAACTCATGTGAAGTATTTTGTCTTAAAATCTTTACTGCAATATAATTAGTGGTCTCCCATACTAGTACATGTCATTCCACGTTAGATGCCATGTCAATAGGTTGTTCACACTTCCTTATGTCAAAGTGACATGTAACATTTCGTCTAACTGACGTGGTACTAATGGGTTCTATCATTGAGTCACCAGACAATAGATAATTAAGGCATTTCACAAAGTATCAAATGTTCTTTTATTAGTATAAATTGTTTTCAATTTCGCATTTACATAAAAACTCTTCCCAAAACTCACTGTTTTGCATTATTGATACGGTTCCCACATCCAAAAATTTCCCAAAACTCTTCTAACCATTGGCTCCAACAGCCAAAGCTGTTGATCAAGGGCCCATTTCAAAAAGAAAAAGAGCGGACGGAGGATCCTAAGTTAGCTTCAGCTGAGGAGCTACACTATGTCCCAAATTCATAATCTTCCTTTCTTGAATTCAAAGGGGGTGAGGGGAGAGTTGCTACTGAGTCGAGTTGAATTCAAGTAGTGCATTTCACTTAAGTAAAAATACTTAAAATCAAGTTTAAGTTTAAGTTTAAGTTTGCTTTGCTCGAGTTTGATCGAGTCCAATTGAGTTTTTAAATTTTATTTTCTAGTAAATTTTATATTTTTTATAATAATTATAAATTATATTATAAATATACTATTTGGCTTGATGAGCATTTTAGTTTTTATTTTTTTTACTCAAACTCAACTTGATTACATTATGAAGTAGTTCAAACTCAACTCGAACTCGATCAACACCGAGTTCAAGTCGAACCTTTGACTGACTTACTTACAAATCTAAGTCGAGTAGTGTGATTAATTTACACTCGTAGCTGAGGGTTCTTGGGAATCATATGCTCTGCATTGTCAAGTCAATTTTTTCTTTTTCTGCTCTTTTCCTTTATTAAAGTAACAATGACAGGTGTCGAGCCTGTGCAATAATAAAAACCTGCTCAGTTAAAGTTAATTTTTGTAAATAGTGGTAAGTAGGGTCGAATCCACAGGGACTGGGTGTAACTGTTTCTTTTCAAATTCACAGTAATCAGGGGGTGTTTTTGTGCAGAAGATGACAAACAAAGAAAATCTAAGAAGTTACTAAAAATTAAATAACAATCTACTAAAATCAAACGAGTGATAATTAAGAATCTAACCAATAAATAACTTCAGCAATGGTTCATCTAATTGATCATTGAAACAAAGGCAATTCCAATTATTTACTAATAAATAGGTTATAATTGCCAAACAAGCGATGACAGTCAACCCCTTCTTACTGTGTCGGTGATTAAGGTACGCCCGTTAATCACTACTCTAATTGAGAAATAATTTTAGATACGCCCGTAAGATTTAATTCCCCAATTGCCTTACGTATTAGAGGAGCCCTATTCTAATCAAATAACACACTACCAGGGTTATCTCCTCTCTCCTGTGCGGCAGCCTCCCCTCAGGGGGAAGAAGAAGCAGAAGCCCCCGTGCGGCGCTCCAGCCCCCCCAGTAAAAATAGAAGACTCTCCCCTGCTCTCTTCTTTTGAAATTACCAAAATGGGCAAAAGTCTTCCTTTGCCAATAATGCCCCTGGGATAAGCTCTGTTATTTGGGCTCTTTTCTTGTTAAATTGGCACTTATTATCATATTTTCGTTCTACTCCCTGAAATAAATGTAAAATATCAAAAGTGAGTAGAATCTAATAATTAATCCACATCGGGTCAGGTAATAGGGGAAATTAATAATAAAATAAATGACAAAATCGCACCCTATCATAATGTTGGAAAAGATGGCCATTAATCATGTAACCTTTCTTTAATCTTAAATTAGTGCATTATTAAAACATAGGCAATAGTGGTCATTTGAAACAAGAATTAGTTTAGTTTTTGTTGTGGTACTTATTCGTATCTCCTGCACCACTTTCCCTCGAGCCTTGAAGTCACTTGCTTTAGCTATGCTAACAATTATATCCGGAATCCATGAGCTAGTGGAAAAGTATTCATTGCATTGCTTTAACATCAGTAGTTTTATCTTTTACATTATAATCTTCCTCTGTTTAAGAAGTTGATTAGGGGCATGATCCATGACTTTTATAAGGAACTGGGGAATATCAATACCAGATCGATGGATAACCAAAAGGTGCATGTGCAGATAAATAAAGGGGAGAAATAAAAACTTGGCATTTGATTTTTGTTCATGTACACACACTCATGAGCTAATAGGTATGTACTTTATGTTAATGTGCACATAAATGTTAGCATGTTACAAAGTATTGGGTGGACAAATAACTTGTATCAATTGGTCAGGCACTTGATCTGATGGTGATAATATTATTGTTTCATTCCTGAGCAGATTTCAAATTCATGCTATAGTATTACAATTACTTTCTTTCTTTCTAAAATGAGTAATCATTTATACCACCAAACAGGGGTCTTGCAGCGGCAATGGACCAGAATAGTGTGGAACTGCAGGCAGAAAGAATTCTTGAACTTCTCAAGGAAAAACATGTGTCAACAATTGTTCTTTCTGGGAAATCAGGAAGTGGGAAAACATGGATGGCAAGAAAAGTTGGTCTGCTGGCAGTCAAAAAGAAAGTAGTTGACATTACACTTTGGATTTCTCTGAGTATTAGGCATGATGAGACGTCTCTTTATGAGCATATTGCTCATCAGTTATCTCTACTTTCCACTTCTGTGGAGCTGGAAAACTATGATATCCAGGAGGTAGAGAATAATGTTGGTAAGGAGGAAACCTTGGAGAGCTTGAAAGAAAAGGTACGTGCAAGACTTTCAACTGATAATGTTCTTCTGGGGGTTCTTGTAATTTTGGATGATGAAGGAAACCAAATGAGGGAAGGGGATGGAGGCTTAGAACAAGTCCTTCACTCTATCCAGCAGAATTCCCAGAACCATTCAACAACAGCTGCTGATGGAGATGGACAGCAAAAACTTAAGGTGCTGATAACTTCTAGAAATGAAGATGGAAGGCACCAAACCCAGGGAGGTAAGGAAGTGGTTGAAATGATGCCTCTAACTCCAGAAATGTCAATTATGTTGTTAAAGCAAGGAGCTGTGGCAAAAGTTTTTGAAATTCCAGGTGTAGAAAGTGTAGTTGCAAAGTTCATCAATAGAAAAACAGATCTTGCACCTGGTGAAGTATCCTTGCTGGCAAAACTATTAAGTTACCATCAACAAGTTTCTGAACTGCAGGGTCAGGAACACACTTTGGAAGAAGCATGGTATGGTGATAACTACAACTGCACCCAGCTGCTCTTAAGTGGATATGAAAATGTGTCAGATGGTGTTTTAGTTGACTTTTCTGGGCAGGGCAGCCATTTTTTCCGTGATAATGGATCTGTTCACTACAGTGAGTTGATATCATACTGGATACTGGAAGGATATCTGGGTCCTGTTAATAGTCTTGAGGAGGCTTATAAGGAGGGCCACCGCATTTTGATGCACCTCATGGACTGTCAAATGTTGAAAGAAGTGAATGATGATTTCGTCCACATGGTGAGAGTAACTGGAGATGTTTCTTATCGTCATCGTCGTGGTTATGGAGGAACAGCTAATCTGGGGTTGGCTAATGTGCTTGTTAAAAGTAATGATTGGCAGGGTATTGGAAAACTCACAAAGGTGGATGGTATGATCAGAACACTTGGCAGTTATAAAAGAGTGCAGCAATCATTAACACTTTTACTCGATGGCAACTGTCTCAGCAGGGAAAACCCAAATAATCTCTTACTCAGCAATCAGGAGCTGCAAATTCTGGGTCTTTGCAGTCTCGAAATTGTATCCTTACCTCATTCTTTCAACAACTTCAAAAAACTGAATGTTCTTGTGCTCAGGGACTGTGATTTCTTAGAAAAGATCGATGACATTCGAGAACTAATGACATTAACTGTCCTTGAAGTATCTGGTTCTGGCTTGGTGAAAAGTATGCAAAAAACTTTTTTCAGCACCTGAAGAAACTTCGTAGCCTCCACTTCTCCGACTTTCAGATTGAAGTCATGCCTGATTCTTTTTATCACCTTACAGAACTCAGCTGGCTCATTCTGAAAAGGTTTTCTCATTTAACAAAGTTGCAGAGCCTGAAAGAGTGTCAAAACCTTATGGTTATTGATCTTTCTGGTGCTGCCTCCTTACCAACTTTTCCAGAAAAGAACGTGAAATCATTGCCGAAACTTCAAACATTAAATCTTTCAAACTCCAAGATCAAATCTTTGCCTATTTTTCATGAAACTGGAGAGCTTACTCATCTATCAGTTAGCGGTTGTAGCAACATGGATAGAGTGCCCAGCATTCGGTCTCTAACTAATCTGCAAGTTCTTGATCTTTCATGGTCAACCATAGTGGAGTTCCAGGACAAGTCATTTCAAAATAATACAAGTCTGAAGGTCCTTGATTTATCTGGAACTGCTATTCCTTCATTACCTTTTAACATCGGTAAACCTCGTGAGTTCTATTTGAAAAATTGCTCTGAGATAAAATACATGAATTGTATTTGAAAAATTGCTCTGAGATAAAATACATGAATTGTGTGGAATCTTCCGAAGAACTAGAGATACTTGATTTTTTAGGTGCCTGTAATCTTGTAAAAATTGAAGGAAAGTTCTCTGAATATTTAGAAAATCTCCGAGTTCTCAACCTGTCAGGAACAAAAGTCAAAGATCTACCATCCCTTTCTGCTCTCCACAACCTCCATCAGCTGTTACTTTCATGTTGTCTGAATCTGGAGAAGTTGCCAAGGTTGGCTTCAAGCAAACTGGAAGAGCTCGATCTATCTGGCTGTAAGGCAATGACAATGATAGAAGATAAATCTTTTGAGCACCTACCTCGCCTTCGTCGGCTTGTCCTCTCTCAAACAAAGATTGTACACTTATCAGAACTCAACTCCCTCTCAAATCTTGAGGAGCTAAATTTGAGTGGTGTGACATGGTGTCGAGCCTGTGCAATAATAATTACCTACTCAAGAAAAATACAAAATCTGTATATAGCGATGAGTAGGGTCGAATCCACAGGGACTGGGGATAATTCGTTTCTTTTAGAGTCCAAAGTATGGGGGGTTTTTGGAGAGTATAAAATATCTAATTAACTAACTAATAAAACAACTAATAGAAATTAATCAATAACCAATTATGACTCTAGTCAAAGGTGCAACTTTTCAGACACGGTCCATGCAACTGATCATCGACGCAAAGATAATTCAATTACTCATTAATAGATTGGTTATAGTTGCCATACACGCGATGAACAACCAGCCTTTCCTTAATTTCTCGATAGTTAAGGTACGATCGTTAACTTTTTCTCTAACCAAGAAATAACCCAAGGTACGACCATAGGATTTAATTACTTGACTGCATTAATAATTAGAAAAGCTCAACCCTGACCAACAAACACACTACGAGGGTTTGTTTAAGTTAGATCATACATTTCCCTAACATGAAACCAATCACGCTAGTCGTCACTGGTATTAATTGATAGAACAATTACAGATTCAATCAATTAATATGACAGTAGATTATTAGGTTAATTCGAATATCGGGCCCTTGACATTCAAATAACAAAACAATCATAAGCAATTAAATCAGGAAACGTACAAATACCAATAAATAAAAGAAATAAATAAAATAATTAGATCTCACAGATGTTCGGAACCGAGTCCTCAAATTGACTTTCGACTAGAAAAACTTAGCCACGCCTCATAAGAAAATCTCCAAGTAATTTAACTGAGGTCCAGGCCATCAAAAGAGCCAAGAAAGAAAAGAAAACTAAAACTATGCTAAAAACTCCGATAAGAACTAATGATAAAAACTATTGATTCCCTGATCTCTATACGTCTGCTTCTTTTTAAAGCCAAAGAGGACTAATGCCTCTCCTAGTGCGTGGATCCCACCGAATTAAGAGTCAAAGTCCAAGAAGGAAACTCTGCCGAATTGAGAGAAACCAAGTCCACAAGGTGGGTCCTGCCGAATTGCTTCTTGTTTCCTCTTGCTAGTAGGACTCCTACACGCACAAGTCAACTACCAATAAATAAGAGCTCTCCATCAGCACTCGAAAATGGAGTTTTTGTGGCACCATGCGGGCCCAACTTGTATATCCACTGGAGGCTCTAGTGTGTGCAGGATTTTTCTTAATAAAATCTCCTTTTTAGCATTTGTCAGTTCCACTTCTTGTAGATAGGTCCAAATATCAAAAATAAGTATATATTAACAACTAAAACAATATTTGGCAAGGACAAAAGAGAAAATTAGCAATAAAATTACTAACAATTAGCACCTTATCATGGTGTTATATCATTTACCAGAGCTGATTTCATAGAGCACAAGAGCAAACTTCAGGTTCTAAACCTCTCCGAGACCTTGCTTGAAGAGCTACCGGCCTTAGCGAATCTCAAAAGCCTTAAGCATCTGTTTTTGAGGGGCTGTGGACAATTAGAGGTTCTCCCTCTCTTGGAAGAACTTCACAACCTTGAGATTCTTGATCTGTCTCAAACAGCACTGAGGCAACTGCCGTTTATAGGAAGTTTGAGTAACCTGCATAAACTGTTTGACAGGTTGTCAGCCTGTGCAATAATAAAAACCTGCTCAACTAAAGTAAATTTCTGTAGATAGTGGTAAGCAGGGTCGAATCCACAGGGACTGGGAGTACTTGTTCCTTTCCAAATTCACAGTGACAAGAGGGGTGTTTTTATATCAGGGGTGACAATTTAAACAATTCAACTAAAAGTAAAATAATAAAAATAAAATAGCCAACTAGAAATTAAATAACAATTTACTAAAATCAAAGGATCTAGCCAAGGAATAACTTCCGCAATGGCTCACCTAATTGATCATCGAAGCAAAGGCAATCCCAATTATTTATCAATAAATAGGTTATAACTGCCAAACAAACGATGACAGTCAACCCCTCCTTACTGTGTCGGTGATCAAGGTACGCCCGTTAATCACTGCTCTAATTAGAAAATAATTCTAGGTACGCCCGTAAAATTTAATTCCCAATTGCCTTACGTATTAGAGGAGTCATATTCTAACCAAATAACACACTACCAGGGTTATTTTAGGTTAGCCCGCGTATTCCCCTGACACAAAGTCAATTATGCCAGTTATCACTATTTTGAGACAATTAAACAATTACGGATTTAACGTCCCAATTGACAATAGATTATCAAATTAACTAATTATCCGGATCCAAGACAATCAATTAACTAAACAATCATAAGCACTGTAACCAGGAAATATGCGAATACCAATAAATAAAAGAAAAAGATAAAATTAAATCGATCTCACAATTTTAGGCGAATCAAAACCTCCATTGTTCCTTGACTAGGAAAGAAAATTTAGTTCATCCCTGATGCGAAAAATCAATAAGAAATCGAAGCAACAGTAGCGGCCATCGACTCCGAAAGTTGAGAAAATTCAAATCGTCCCAATCGATAAGAAAAGCAAACTACCAGAAGTGATAGCTAATTCCTAATTCTCCCTGACATGCGCAGGGAGCAAAGCTACTAAAGGACAAAAAATACCGAAAAAGAAAAGTCAAAGAGGAAAGCCTCCAATCTCCTGACATGCGTGAGAGCAAGCCAAAGGAATTCTAAAGGAAAGAGTTAATGAAATGTTAAGCTAGTACTCCTCATTGTTCTTCTCACAACCGTGGAGAATGCCTATAAAAGGCTAAGAAGAAAAGTCAAAAAGTGGGCCTAAACTATAGGACGAAAAGCTCAAAAAGTGACCGCCGCCCTCATCCGCTACAATCCCCCTTTTTGTATCTGATGGTCTCCCTTTTGCACTGAGCGGCGGTTCCCAGGGAAAACAAGACGTCGGTCAAATGACCGAAAAGGGCTTGTGTCCATTTTTCCCAAAAATGCCCTTGCAAGCCTTCTATTTTATTTTGTTCCCGATGACTGTCAAAACAGCAGTAATTGTGGTAGTTTTGATCTACTCCCTAAAATAAGTACAAATTAAGAAAAATGAGTAGAATCCAGCAATTAATCCATATCAAGTCAGGTAATAGGGAAAATTAATAATAAAATAAATGAATAAATTACAATCTATCAATTCCCCCCATATCTAAATCATGCTTGTCCTCAAGCATGAGAACAACAAACAAACACCAATATTTGACAGGGTGTCGAAGCCTGCACAATAATAAAATTAAACCTAATTGCCAGTTAAAATGACCAAAACCCAATTCCAAGTACTGGAGCAGGGACTCTAGGTGTGCAATGGGTTACTTGATTCACCATGTTCTCGAAGAGTTTGCTTGATCCGATATACCCGAATGGGATGGTTATTTTTTCACAAATAATTATGAATTTGTAGACAGAGCAAGTAGGGTCGTATCCTCAGGGATTGGGTATATTTGTCTCTTAAGAAATCCAAGGTAACACAAGGGGTGATTTTGTAGGAACGACAACAATCAGATAAATTCAAATAAGGAAATAAAAATAAATAACTAACTAGAAATTAAACCACAATTCACTGAACTTAGAATAACAATAATTAAAGGCCTAAATCAATTAAGACAAGGAAACAATTAAAAATAAAATAAAGTAGGCAACTAAAAGTCAAATGGCAATTCACTAAAATCAAGGTAATATTAATCAAAGATCTAGCCAAGAAGTAACTTCAGCAATGGTTCACCTAATTGATCATCGATGCAAAGGCAATTCCAATTATTTACTGATAAATAGGTTATAACTGTCAAACAAGCAATGACAGTCAAACCCTCCTTACTGTGTCGGTGATCAAGGTACGCCCGTTAATCACTGCTCTAATTAGGAAAATAATCCTAGGTATGCCCGTAAGATTTAATTCCCTAATTGCCTTACGTATTAGAGGTGCCCTATTCTAACCAAATAACACACTACCAGGGTTATTTCAGATTAGCCCGCGTATCCCCCTGACACAAATCTAATCATGCCAGTTGTCACTATTTCAGGACAATTAAACAATTACGGGTTTAATTGCCCTAGTTGACAATAGATTACCAAATTAACTAATTATCCGGATCCAAGACAATCAATTAATCAAATAACCATAAGCATAGCAATCAAGGAATATGCGAATACCAATAAATAAAAGGAAAAGATTAAATTAAATCGATCTCACAATTTTCTAGGCGAACCAAAGCCTCCGTTGTTTCCTGACTAGATTGGAGAAATTAGTTCATGTTTGGTGAACTAAGTCCACTGGAAATTTTAGCAAAAGTCACGGCCATTGTCTGCATTTCAGGAAGCCGCAATTCGTCGACCAATTAGAAAGCAAATGAAAGTCACAGGTAACAATTGAATCTCTTTATTGTTCCTGGCATCCGTAGAGCGAAGCCACTCAAAAGGTACAAGGCGGAAAAGTCAAAGAAGAAAGCCTCCAATCTCCTGACATGCGTGAGAGCAAGCCAAAGGAATTCTAAAGGAAAGAGTTAATGAAATGTTAAGCTAGTACTCCTCATTCTTCTTCTCACAACCGTGGAGAATGCCTACAAAAGGCTAAGAAGAAAAGTCAAAAAGTGGGCCTAAACTACAGGACGAAAAGCTCAAAAAGTGACCGCCGCCCTCATCCGCTACAATCCCCCCTTTTGTATCTGATGGTCTCCCTTTTGCACTGTGCGGCGGCTCCCAAGGAAAACAAGACGTCGGTCAAATAACCGAAAAGGGCTTGTGTCCATTTTTCCCAAAAATGCCCTTGCAAGCCTTCTATTTTATTTTGTTCCCGATGACTGTCAAAACAACAGTAATTGGGGTAGTTTTGATCTACTCCCTGAAATAAGTGCAAATTAAGAAAAATGAGTAGAATTCAGCAATTAATCCATATCAAGTCAGGTAATAGGGGAAATTAATAATAAAATAAATGAATAAATTGCAACCTATCAATTCCCCCCACACCGAAACCATGCTTGTCCTCAAGCATAAGAATAGTAAATAGATACCAAAATTTGATAATGGCCATTACTCTTTCTACCAAATTGCCAAGACACCAAGAAAAATAATAGTCAAGTATCAATGGTCAAGTCCAAGAAACATCACTCCGGTTAGTTTCTAAACCACAAACTCCTCTAATTTCAGGTTAACTAATCTAAGAAAAAGGAATGACACACAACATTTATCAGCCATTAAATCCAAAATCTCAACATTAAATCCATAAATCGGCAAGCTGACTTTTATTATACACTAACACAACATTCACTTTTTTTTCACATTTTTCTACTTTTCTCTTTTTTCTTTTTTTGATTTTTTTTTCTTTTCTCCCTTTCTTTTCAATAGTAACAAAAGACTTAGTCGCTAGCCACTGGAGCCTTTTGACGCGAACTCTGACATTTGTTAGATGAAAGAGCCCGGTAACTCAGCTTCTATCGCCACGTGACTACGCACTCATAGCAATTACTACTTTTTGACGCGAGAATCAACACTTTTGGTGAAGATCCCCGGTTACTTGGTAGTAAATACTAGCGGAGTACAGTCAACTCTTATTCACAACCAAATAACATAGAAACTCAAAAAAACACAAAAATCAAAAGAGAATTTACATCAGCTAGCCTCATTTTCAAACATGGAGAACTAAGATTAATAACCGGACCAACTCACATGAAAATGCCAACAATCATTCCCTATGCCTAGAAAAGTTAACCAAAAATTATAAGAGTAAAACAATCACCGATATTCACCAAAGAGATGTTTTTGGACTCAACCACATTAACTTGATACACTTTTATTATTAAAATTTGGCAATAGCAGAAATAGAGGCAACAATCCAACATCAAACTTGGTAGTCATAGGAGAGCTAGACAGATAAATGACAAAAAGTAATCGAAAACTAGACAAATAACAAACTAAAAATAAAAGAAAAATATCTGAAACTAAGAACTAGAAAAACTAATACCATAACTGCTCCCCCCCACACCTAAATCCTACATTGCCCTCAATGTAGCAAGCAAGCATCAAAAGTAGAAGAGAGTGCAACAAAACTCCCCTGTAATCGGGTCAAATGGGAGAGTGAGGTGATGCTGGGGACGGAAAACCCCAGTGATGCATGAATGCCGCCACATTTCTGCATAAAAGTTGACAAAACTTACCCATCCCAAAATCTCAATAAACGTCTCCAATTGGACACTTAATTTCTCAACTCAAAATCGGCAATTCCAGCAATAGCAGTATAGAAATTGGACAATAATCACACAATCACAACCAGGTAGCCAACCAAAGAAAATGAATAAATGTTAGGCAAACTATCACAACTAGTACCACTGGTGTACGCACAGGTAAGAAACAATTCAAACATGCAGTCCAAACGACTGAGACATCCCAACCAACACCACCAGAGATTAGAAGAAGCCAAATTGGGAATCAATTTGCAAAGAACTCCCAAATCAACCCCAACTAGCTCCCAAATAAATTAACTATCAGAGATGCTCCCAAATACCCGCCCCAAAGATGCAATAGAAACCCCCAAACAATTCAACACGGGAAAGAGAAAATCAAGCAAGGCACCTCCTGCTATTAACCATCAAGAAACCAAGGAAAAAGACACAAATTCCAGCAATTTAGGATCCAGAAAAGTACTAATCGAGGAAGAGACTTCAATACCTCCACCTGTCAAAATTGACAGGTGCTGACGGCGCAGCAACGGGAAAGCGGAGAGATGGCAGGTGAGGCGCGCGGCCTTGGGCTGGTGGTTCGTTGGGTGAGCTCAAGTGTACAGCGAAACGGCAGTGGACGCCGCTGAGGTGCTGGTGAAGGAGGCGGCGCCAAGCTGGGACGCGCGACGGAGGGTGGTGGGTTGCTCGCCGCGATAGAGCTTGGGGCTGGCGGCGTGTGAAGTGGCCGGCTGATGGCGGGAGTGGAGATGGAGCGCAAGGTGCGCAGCGGCGACGAGGTGCAACGGGCCGCGTACGCGTGGTCTTTAGCTCTCTGACGAAGGCACGGAATGAGAACGGGGGAGCTCTCTGAACTTGAGCTCTTCATGGGTCATAACGCAGGCACGTCGTGAGGGCAGGAACCCTTTCTGACAATTCTGATCGTGCGCTCTCCAGACGTCATGACGCGGGCACGTCATGAGGGCAGGAACTCCTTCTGACGATTCTGATCGTGAGTTCTCCAGATGTCATGACGCGGGCGCGTCATGAAACCGCGTCATGAAAGAAAGACACCTACAAATCATCAAAAACGAAAATTGAAACCTAAAATCAGTCAAATTCAAGGAAAATATATTTAAACTATAGCACAAAATCAAACAAACAATTAAAAGAGATTGGGTTGCCTCCCAATAAGCGCCTTTCTTTAATGTCTTTGGCTAGACATGGTAAAGTGTCACTGATTAGGACACGGTGGTGCGTCTAGACTTAATGTCTCCACTTCTCCACTTGAAAAACTTCCGTAATAATGTTTGAGACGGTGTCCATTCACCACAAATTTATTGTCTGATTTAGCACTCTGGATTTCAACTGCACCATAGGGAAAAACATGAGTCACAGTGAAAGGTCCAATCCAACGGGAACGTAGCTTACCTGGGAATAGCTTGAGCCTAGATTGGTACAGGAGGACCTTCTGATCAACTTCAAAGATTTTTCTTGAAATTTGTTGATCATGAAATGTCCGGCTTCTCTCCTTATAAATTAATACATTTTCATAGGCTTCGTTCCGGATCTCCTCCAATTCTTGCAAATCTAACTTTCGTTGGGCATCGGCCTCCTCTAAGTTTATGTTGCATTGCTTAATCGCCCAAAAAGCTTTGTGCTCGAATTCCACTGAAAGGTAACACGGCTTCCCAAATACCAACCTGTACGGCGACATCTCTATTGGAGTCTTGTACGCCGTCCGATAGGCCCAGAGTGCATCTTCCAACCGTTGACTCCAATCTTTCCTATCGGGGCGCACCATTTTCTCCAAGATGGATTTGATTTCCCGGTTCGATACCTCTGCTTGACCATTGGTCTGAGGGTGGTACGACGTTGAGACCCTGTGGAGTACACCATACTTGCGAAACAACACAGCTATGGTTTTGTTGCAGAAGTGCGTTCGCCTATCACTGACAATAGCTCTTGGCATTCCAAATCGCACAAAAACATTAGACCTGATAAAATCTGTAACTACTTTCGAGTCATTAGTCCTAGTGGCCTTAGCCTCCACCTATTTAGACACATAATCAACTGCCAGCAAAATATATATAAAACCAAAGGAAGTAGGAAAAGGCCCCATGAAATCTATACCCCAAACATCAAAAATTTCAACAAAAGTCAACGGGACTTGGGGCATATGATCTCTACGGGCTATATTACCTACCCTTTGATAGCGATCACATGACTTACAGAACACATAGGCATCCTTAAACAATGAAGGCCAATAAAATCCACTTTCTAAAACCTTATGAGCAGTTCTCTTGGGTCCAAAATGACCTCCACAGGCAAAAGTATAACAAAAAGTTAAAATCGATTGAAATTCCACTTCACTTACACATCTCCTCATCACTTGATCAGCACATCTCTTCCATAAGTACGGGTCATCCCAGATGAAATACTTGGCGCCGCTCTTCAATTTATCCCTCTTCGATTTTGGCCAACCTGCAGGAAAATTACCCGTTACTAGATAATTGACTAAATCAGCATACCAAGGCAATTGAGAATTTAAGGAAAATAAATGCTCTTCAGGGAATGCATCTTTCAACGGCTCGTTCTCCTCCCCAACTGGTATGCGACTCAAATGGTCTGCTACCAGATTCTCTGAGCCTTTTTTATCCCTTATCTCTAAGTCAAATTCCTGTAGTAGCAATATCCACCTGATGAGCCTCGATTTGGCATCTTTCTTGGTCATTAGGTACCTTAATGCTGCGTGGTCAGAAAATACAATTACTTTAGCACCTAGCAAATATGACATGAATTTTTCTAAAGCAAAAATAACTGCAAGAAGCTCCTTCTCAGTGGTGGAGTAATTCAATTGGGCCCCATTCAAAGCTCGAAATACGTAGTAGATGACGTGAGCTGCATTTCCTACTCTTTACCCCAACACAGCCCCTACAGCATGATCACTGACATCGCACATAATCTCAAATGGTAGACTCCAGTCTGGGGGCTGGATGATTGGGGGTGAGGTCAACAACTCTTTCAGCTTGTCAAAGGCTTTCTCACATTTGTCATCAAATTCGAAGGTCACCTCTTTTTGTAAGAGTTGGAACAACGGGGCTCCAATTTTTGAAAAGTCCTTGATGAACCTTCGATAAAACCCTGCATGTCCAAGAAAAGAGCGTACCTCCCGCACACTCGCGGGGTAAGGCAGAGCAGATATAATATCTATTTTTGCCCTGTCAACTTCAATACCCTTAGACGACACAACATGACCTAAGACTATCCCGTGGTCAACCATAAAGTGACATTTTTCCCAATTAAGCACAAGATTAGCCTCTATACACCTTATCAGGATCAATTTCAGATTATCTAGACATGTATCAAAACTATCACCATACACACTGAAATCATCCATGAAAACTTCAATTATTTTCTCCACATACTCAGAAAAATACTTACCATACACCTCTGAAATGTTGCAGGTGCATTGCATAATCCGAATGGCATTCGTCTATAGGCAAAGGTCCCGAACGGGCATGTGAAGGTCGTCTTCTCTTGGTCCTCTGGTGCAATTGCTATCTGAAAATATCTTGAAAATCCATCCAAAAAGCAATAGTAAACTCTACAAGCCAATCGTTCAACCATTTGGTCAATGAAAGGGAAAGGGAAATGGTCCTTTTTGGTGACGGCGTTTAGCCTACGGTAGTCAATACACTGCCTCCATCCAGTGGATTTGCGCACTGGCACGAGTTCACCGTTTGGTTGGCTTCCACCGTCACTCCTGCCTTCTTTGGGACTACCTGGACCGGATTCACCCAAGGGCTATATGATATTGCAAAAATGATCCCCACATCTAGCAATTTTAAAATTTTTTTCTTTACAACTTCCATCATTAGGGGGTTGAGCCTCCTTTGAGCCTGCCGAACAGGTTTAGCATCCTCTTCCAGCCTGATTCGGTGTATACAGATGGCCGGGCTAATCCCTTTAATGTCTGCAATTGTCCAACCTATCGCCTCTTTGTACTCTCTAAGGACCTGGATCAGTTTCTCCTCCTGGATTTTTGACAGTGCCGATGAGATAATCACCGGGAGTGTCTCGTTGTCACCCAGATATGCATACTTCAGGTGCTCTGGTAAGGGCTTCAACTCCAAAACAGGCGCCTGCACCACCGATGGCAATACCCTCTGGTGAGGTTCGGGAATGAATATAGGTGAAACTTCTTACCTTTTTGTGGAGGTTGGCAATGAGTGTAATGCTCCTATCATGCATTTTAAATTTTCACTCCACTCCACCTCAGGAGTTGTCTCCAACTCGAGGTGCTTGGTCATAGCTACCTCCAACTCATCCCTGCCAACAGTTTCAAACACTTCCTGCACCGCAGGGTCAATAGCACTCACAGAGAAAACTGAGCTAAAGTTGGAGTTTGAGGGATATTTCATAGTATCAAAGATATTAAAGTGCACAATTTCCCCATCAAATCCATGGATAAGGTACCCTTATTAACATCAATTTTTGTTTGTGCTATAAAAGGTCTACCTAATAACAAATGTGAGGGATCGGGTGAGTGATCATCATCCATATCAAGTACATAAAAATCAGCTGGAAACACCAAATCATTAACTTTTACCAACACATCTTCAACCAACCCATCAGGATATGCATTGGTTCGGTCAGCTAATTGAATAATTATCCCAGTTTCTTTTAATGGACCTAGTTTTAGAGAAGTATAGATAGATTTAGGCATGACATTAATTGATACTCCCAGATCCAACATGGCCCTTCTAATCACAGTGTTGCCTATCCTACAGGGGATAGTAAACATACCTGGGTCTCCGCACTTTGGTGGAAGCTTTCTTTGCAGGACCGCTGACACATTCTCCCCAACAATGACCCTTTCATCTCCCCTCAACTGCCTTCGATTGACACACAAGTCTCTTAGGAACTTGGCATATTTTGGTACTTGCTTGATTGCGTCTAAGAGAGGGATATTTATCTCTACCTTACGAAGCACTACCAAGATCTCCTTCTCCTTATCCTGCTTTTTCGATTTTTTCAACCTGCTAGGAAAAGGAGGCGGGTTAGTTTTAACTGTAATTACTGGGTTTGGAAGTACCTTTGGACCTGCACCATTGCTGTCCTCCCTCTCAAGCTCATTTTCGATCTTTTCCTCATCCTTATCCTTAGGGATCACAGGTTCAGGCTCCTGAATTTTCTTCCCGCTCCTTAGGGTCATTGCGCTCTCGTTCTTCGGATATAATTCAGGCTGAGACGGCAATTTACCTTGGTTTTGAGAATCCAAACGGTTGATTGTTGTGGCCATTTGACTCATCTGATTTCTTATGTCCTGCATTTCGGAGTCCGTCCTTTGCTGATTCTGCGTAATGGTTGCCATCATTTGTTTCATCATCTCCTTCAAAGATGGACCAGAGCTTGAGGGCGGAGGTGGTCAGGGTTGGTATTGCTGCTGGTACCCTGGTTGCTTATTTGGCACGAAGTTAGACTGCCTGTTCGGTGCAAAGTTGGGCTGCCTATTTCCTCCATAACTGAAATTCGGGTGGTCCTTCCAGCAGGGATTGTACGTATTCGAGTACGGGTCATAGGGCCTTCTTGGCGCGGGCGCGTGACCAGCCATGTTCACCTGTTCTGCAGTTTCTTCCTGAATCATTGGGCACATGTCTGCAGAGTGACCCATACCAGTGTAAACCCCACATACCCTGGCTTGTGATGCATTTCCCACAGCCAGTTGCCTAACAAACGAGGTCAACTCAGTTAGCTGCTGCTGGATAGAGGATGTCTCAACCTCATTCACTTTGCGTACTGGGACATCCTCCCTCGTATCGAACTGTTGTGAATTCTCTGTCATCCCTTCTATTAGCTCCCTTGCTTCCCGAGGGGTTTTGTTCACCAGTGCCCCTCCACTTGCAGCATCAATTATGCTCCTGTCTCTGAAAAGAAGTCTCTCATAAAAATACTGTATGAGCAACTGCTCACTTATTTGGTGCTGGGGGGACTTGCTGCACAACTTCTTAAACCGCTCCCAATACTCATAGAGTGACTCCCCTGGGTGCTGCTTGATCCCGCAAATTTCTTTCCTTAGACTTGCAGCCCTGGACGCAGGAAAATATTTATCTAAAAATTTTTTCTTCAACTGGTCCCACGTGGTGATGCTACCTGGTGGTAGGTAGTATAACCAGTCATTTGCAGAGTTCTTCAAGGAAAAGAGGAATGCCCTCATTTTTATTTGCTCTTCTGTAACGCCCGGGGGTTTCATACTGTTGCACACGACATCAAACTCCTGCAGATGCTTATACGGCTCTTCACCTGGTAAACCATGGAAAGAGGGTAAAAGATGAATCAGTCCAGATTTTAGTTCAAATGGAGTGTTATCATTCAAGGTGGGGAAGGTAATGCATAAAGGCTGCTGATTCAAATCAGGAGCAGCCAACTCCCTTAATGTTCGTGCATTAGACATAGTTCCTTCCTCCTGGTCAGAGTCACTCGAAGTGTCTCCAAACGAATCTGTTGGTTCAACTTCTGGCTCAGGTCTCTGAGATATAGCACTGGAGTGCTCCTCTCGGAGCTGTCTGGTCTCTTTTCTTGTCCTACGCGCAGTCTTCTCTACCTTTGGGTCGAAAATTAATTCACCTGTACGAGAAGAACGAGACATATACTTAATAACGCCAGTCCCCGGCAACGGCGCCAAAAATTGACAGGGTGTCGAAGCCTGCACAATAATAAAATTAAACCTAATTGCCAGTTAAAATGACCAAAATCCAATTCCAAGTACTGGAGCAGGGACTCTAGGTGTGCAATGGGTTACTTGATTCACCCTGTTCCAGAAGAGTTTGCTTGATCCGATATACCCGAATGGGATGGTTATTTTTTCACAAATAATTATGAATTTGTGGACAGGGCAAGTAGGGTCGTATCCTTAGGGATTGGGTATATTTGTCTCTTAAGAAATCCAAGGTAACACAAGGGGTGATTTTGTAGGAACGACGACAATCAGATAAATTCAAATAAGGAAATAAAAATAAATAACTAACTAGAAATTAAACCACAATTCACTGAACTTAGAATAACAATAATTAAAGGCCTAAATCAATTAAGACAAGGAAACAATTAAAAATAAAATAAAGTAGGCAACTAAAAGTCAAATGGCAATTCACTAAAATCAAGGTAATATTAATCAAAGATCTAGCCAAGAAGTAACTTCAGCAATGGTTCACCTAATTGATCATCGATGCAAAGACAATTCCAATTATTTACTGATAAATAGGTTAGAACTGTCAAACAAGCAATGACAGTCAACCCCTTCTTACTATATCGGTGATCAAGGTACGCCCGTTAATCACTGCTCTAATTAGGAAAATAATCCTAGGTATGCCCGTAAGATTTAATTCCCCAATTGCCTTACGTATTAGAGGTGCCCTATTCTAACCAAATAACACACTACCAGGGTTATTTCAGATTAGCCCGCGTATCCCCCTGACACAAATCTAATCATGCCAGTTGTCACTATTTCAGGACAATTAAACAATTACGGGTTTAATTGCCCTAGTTGACAATAGATTACCAAATTAACTAATTATCCGGATCCAAGACAATCAATTAATCAAATAACCATAAGCATAGCAATCAAGGAATATGCGAATACCAATAAATAAAAGGAAAAGATTAAATTAAATCGATCTCACAATTTTCTAGGCGAACCAAAGCCTCCGTTGTTTCCTCACTAGATTGGAGAAATTAGTTCATGTTTGGTGAACTAAGTCCACTGGAAATTTTAGCAAAAGTCACGGCCATTGTCTGCATTTCAGGAAGCCGCAATTCGTCGAACAATTAGAAAGCAAATGAAAGTTGACAGGTGCCGAACCTGTGCAATAATAATAAATAAAACCTAACTACCACATAAAGCAGTCAATAATCAATTCGAGTACTGGAGCAGGGACTCTAGGTGTGCAATAGGTTACTTGATTCACCCTGTTCCCGAAGAGTTTGCTTAATCCGATATACTTGAATTAATTATTTAACTGAATTTACTAACTTAGTAGACAGTGGTAAGCAGGGTCGTCTCCTCAGGGGCTGGCGAGAAATTTATTTCTTTTCAAGTCAAGATTAATAGGGGGTTTTGGGATTAAACGACAACTAAATAAATTAAATGCAGAAAATAATTAATTAAAAGAAATAACTAAGAGAAACTCTAGCCAAGGGTATGCTTCAGAAATGGTTCATGCAACTGATCATTGATTCAAAGGTAATTCCAACATTTATTAATAGAGTGGTTATAGTTGTCTCGCACGCGCTAAACAACCAACCCTTCCTTAATTTATCGATAGCTAAGGTACGACCGTTAACTATTTCCCTAACCCAAAAACAACCCTAGGTACGACCGTAGGATTTAATTTCTGGTTTGCATTAATAATTAGAAAGGCCCAATCCTAATTAACAAACACGCTACGAGGGTTTGTTTAAATTAGATCGTATGTTTCCCTGACATAAACCCAATTACGCCAGTTGCTACTGGGATAGAGATAACGAACAATTACGGATTCAATTACCTCTATTTAGCAAAATAGCCTGTATGAATAATTAATTATTGTGCACTAATCAATCATACACAAGAGCTATAACAGTTAAAAGCAGGAAACATATGAATACCAATAAATGGAGGAAACAATTAAAATAAATTAGATCTCACAGTAATTGTTGAACCAAGTCTTCAGTTGTCCCCTTCACTAGAATTAAGAGGTTAGTCCTCCATTAATGGAGAACAACCATGCGAAAGAGCTATTCGAACCTTACAAAATTGTTCCTGGCCAAATCGGCCAACTAGCCAAAGAAAAAGTCATAAGAACAAAGCAATTGTGCCCTTTTTATTTCTGCCGTGAGAAGAAGAACCGAATTTGTTGCTGCCTTCAACTCTTAATCACGCGGGATCCGGCCTTCCTTTCTTCCCCAAAGAGTCACGGCTCTCTTTCCTGTTTTTTTGGCTGAAGTCCTAATCAAATGGGAATCTAGCTTCCCTTATTATTTTTTGTTTCCTAATTGAAATCTACTAGCAAATAAAACTAATCTCCTAAATAGGAAAAGAAACCATAAAAGAAAATATCCCAAGTTTTCTAATCCAATATTAAAACTAATAATGAAGATTAAAATCTTCAAAATCTTCCTTCAAAAATTGCCTTGAATTCGACTCGGGCTTGGAAACCGACCCCAAACGTGCCACCATCCAATGAATTGGAAAATTGCCACTTTTAATCACGTTTTGCTCTTTTTCCTACAATTTAGCACCATTAACCAAATATAAGTAGAATCCATCAATTAACGCAATATTTGGCTGAAATCAAGGGAAGAATAATTATAGATTTAGCGACAAATAATGACCTATCAAAAGTCACAGGTAACAATTGAATCTCTTTATTGTTCCTAGCATCCGTAGAGCGAAGCCACTCAAAAGGTACAAGGCGGAAAAGTCAAAGAAGAAAGCCTCCAATCTCCTAACATGCGTGAGAGCAAGCCAAAGGAATTCTAAAGGAAAGAGTTAATGAAATGTTAAGCTAGTACTCCTCATTGTTCTTCTCACAACCGTGGAGAATGCCTACAAAAGGCTAAGAAGAAAAGTCAAAAAGTGGGCCTAAACTACAGGACGAAAAGCTCAAAAAGTGACCGCCGCCCTCATCCGCTGCAATCCCCCCTTTTGTATCTGATGGTCTCCCTTTTGCACTGTGCGGCGGCTCCCAGGGAAAACAAGACGTCGGTCAAATGATCGAAAAGGGCTTGTGTCCATTTTTCCCAAAAATGCCCTTGCAAGCCTTCTATTTTATTTTGTTCCCGATGGCTGTCAAAATAGCAGTAATTGTGATAGTTTTGATCTACTCCCTGAAATAAGTGCAAATTAAGAAAAATGAGTAGAATCCAGCAATTAATCCATATCAAGTCAGGTAATAGGGGAAATTAATAATAAAATAAATGAATAAATTGCAACCTATCACTGTTGCTCAGAGACTGTTCAAAATTGGAAAACTTTAAAAACCACAAGCTGCTTGACATGTCTGGAGTTGAAAATCTCCCTTGTGGAATCCCGAGATTGACACAGCTGCAACATCTTGCTTTACCCAGTATGAAGGAAGACATCCAAGCAGCTGACACTAATGAGGTAACTAGCTGGACGCAAAAGCCTAGTGCGTCACATTGGTCCTTCTCCATTGTGGATCGAACGGTACCAAACACTAGCAGAGTTTTACTTTCTTATAACGGTTCACTAATTCTTGAATTTCTGGACAGCAATCCTTCTGTATTGGACTCAACCTCAAATCATTTCCATCTCTTTGTTCATCCTTCTGAAGTGGCAAATGGTGCAGGGGACATGCTCTTCCACAAGGATGAATTGGTTTTTAGAGATGTCTATCTATTAACTAGGCATTGCTCTAAATCTCAAGGGCGGTTAGTGGAGATTCATCATCTGAGTGCTTTTTCCGAGTTCATTGAGGCTGTACTTCATAATGCTGAGTATATATTCTTGTTTGATAGTTTGTTTTTCAAATCATTTTCTGATTTAGGTGCTGGCAACATCAAGACGTTGAAAGGTTGTTGGATTGAGGGATGTGAAAATATGGAGTTCGTTATAGAGACAAATGACTTAGTAGACAGTAGCGAACGGGGGATAGAACTTGAGATTTTATGGATTTCAAATGCATCGTGTTTAAGGAGCATATACAGTGAAAACCTGCAGTTGGGGAGCTTTCAGAATCTGAAGTGCTTGTATCTAGATTGTTGCCCAAAGCTGTCGAGTGTTTTCTTTTCATCCCACCTGCTGCAGATGCTTGAAATTCTTCATGTCAGATGTTGTGAGAATTTGGTGGCTTTGTTTGGAGATGATGTAGAAGAGCATAAATTGCCTCATCTATCTATTAACTAGGTATTGCTCTAAATCTCAAGGGCGGTTAGTGGAGATTCATCATCTGAGTGCTTTTTCCGAGTGCATTGAGGCTGTACTTCATAATGCTGAGTATATATTCTTGTTTGATAGTTTGTTTTTCAAATCATTTTCTGATTTAGGTGCTGGCAACATCAAGACGTTGAAAGGTTGTTGGATTGAGGGATGTGAAAATATGGAGTTCGTTATAGAGACAAATTACTTAGTAGACAGTAGCGAACGGGGGATAGAACTTGAGATTTTATGGATTTCAAATGCATCGAGTTTAAGGAGCATATACAGTGAAAACCTGCAGTTGGGGAGCTTTCAGAATCTGAAGTGCTTGTATTTAGATTGTTGCCCAAAGCTGTCGAGTGTTTTCTTTTCATCCCACCTGCTGCAGATGCTTGAAATTCTTCATGTCAGATTTTGTGAGAATTTGGTGGCTTTGTTTGGAGATGATGTAGAAGAGCATAAATTGCCTCATCTAGCTGAAGTTCACCTGTGGGGATTACCAAAGCTGACAAGAATTGGGATTGAATCACCCTTGTTGAGATCTTTAGAAATTGGAGATTGTTCTGTGCTTTTACATGTTAGTTCTCTAACGGATATGCCAGAAAACCTGGAGGTGCTCAAGGTCAGATTCTGTGACAACTTGGAAGCTATATTTGTTGGCCTGACATCTGAAAATTTCATACTGCAAAGCTTACATACAGTTCATCTTTGGGGTTTACCAATGCTGGTCGGCATTGGTGCCAGATTGCCACCTCTGCAGAAGTACATTATCAGGGACTGTCCCAAACTAGCTCTCCCGGTGTCATGATTGGCCAGCTCTTTACCCACATCGCAGGATTTGTATGGCATAATTTCCTGGCAAATGCTAAAGGGAAGATGTTAGCTGCACTGTGAATGGTAGAGGAATGTATTCTTAACATGGTACAAGCTGTTCCAAACCAGATTGCTTTGTTTGCTATTAACATGGGCAGGAATTGTCCCAAACTAGATTTCTTTGTTTGCTATTAACACATTTGTGGTGAAATTTTGGAGCATTGTAAATTATTTTAGAGTTTTTGAGTGCTTTCATTATTTTGTCTAAACCAATTTAGGTAATTCCTGGTCTCAACATATTTAAAAGATTTTTTTCTCGTTAATATTAAAAAAATATTTCTTCTGTTAACATACCTTGGGTGAAATTTAGGAGCATTATAAATTGTTTTAGATTTTATAGTTAATTTTTCTGAATCGATAGCATGCAAGCTAAGGTAGTTTCACCCATAATTTTGTCTTTAAATTGCACTAATAGTAATTTTTGTGACTAGCTATTATACTATTTTACGCATATAATCACAATATGTTGGCGTATTTCTTTTAGTCATTTCAAGTGAAAATGTGGTTGAAAATAAGTTTGAAAATGATGATATGTGAGAGATCGAACTTATATTATTTATGGAAGAATGCAAAACACCGAAAAAAAGGGGCAAAAAAAATGTCAAACACGAGGAACCAAGGTGCATGACCTTAGTAGTGAGGAGACGACTCGACTAGTGTAAAACTAGTTAATTTAACTTGCCCGATTTTCCTATTTCAAATGCATGATTTCTTTTAACATCACAAACTGCTTGTCTTTTGAGTAGTAAATTTAGTTCCTTCCATTAAAGGGACCCCAAGAGCCTGACGTGAGAGTTCACGATTCTCACTTTTATTTTTCACAATTCTCAGTTCTTATGCTTAGATTTGTACTTGTTAGATATCACTCCATATTCCTTCACCTTTATTTTATTCTTTTTTTTTTTTTTTTTTTTGTCGACGGAGTGGGGTGTCCGGGTCAAGTCCGTAAAGGCGGCCCGACTAATCCCCACTCCGGCCCGGTCCAGCGCCCCAACCAGACCTAGCACGTTAGATGCACGGCGAACTGATGTTGCTGCGGAGGTTCGACCCCAGGACCTAACGGTCCCGAGGAAGAGGCGCCAACCACCAGCCCATTCACGTGGGGGCCTTCACCTTTATTTTATTCAAGCAGTTAAAAAAAGTATTCTTTCACTACTTCTTCTTGACACCTTGTACATTCTGCACTATTTGTACAATAACCCTTAAAAGTCTAATTATTTACAATAATTATCACTTTTTCTCATCCGATAAAAATTTCTCCAATCAAATTCTCTTTTCCTGCAATTCACATGAAGAAACTAAACTAAAGAGAGAATAAACAAATTTAAACAAGGGATAATTTCAGAAATCTCCCCTGAGTTTTTTGACAATTTCATTCGACTCTCTTGAAGTTTACATAATTACAGAGACCTCTCTTGGTGTGATTAAAAAGACTACAATATCCCTCATTAATTGTCAACTCATTTAAAAACTCTATCAAATATTAAATATCTCTCATCTATTATCAACCAATAATTCAAACTATAGTCATTCCCATTTAACTATCTATCTTCTTCTTTCTATATCTATTTTTCTTTCAAACTCATTTATTTAATATTATTAACAAAATGTGTATTGTTGCCATTAATAAAATTACCATACACACCAAACCACCAATACTTACCTATCGTGGTATCTATTCATAATTCTCAATTTTCCATTATTATTAAATAGTTTCCTTGCCCCCATTTTTGTTTCCAATTTTTGATAAGCATTAGTAAATTGAAATTGTCAAAAAACAAATTGAGTACTAATTTCATTGTGAAACTAGATGGAGATGAAGATAATGACAATGATAAAAAAAAAATTAAATATAGGAAGTTGAATAGGAACTAAATAAAAGTTATTTTTTTATGTTGCCATAAAAAAAGTGTTCTTGGTATATATTTATAAATGCATTGTGTTTCTATTTTTTATTTACAATTATTGACGTTATTCCTATAGAGAGAATTTGATTGATTTTGAACTCTATACCAATGGAGTATATTGGATATTGATATTAGTAGTGATGATTTAATTTACTTTGTATTAAAAAGGTGGCAACCATGGAATTAAAATTTAGGGATATCGATGAATATTGTTGTGTATTAAATAAAATCTAATATTGATATGAGATTGTAGGTGAGTTTTTGGGTATCTGATTTAGCATTTATAGTTGATACAATGGCCTACATCATAAATTTTTAGGTAAAAGAGAAATATTAAAATAGAGATAAGTGTTCATTTAATGGTGATTTAGATATTGATGAGTAGGTAATAGTGATAGCAAATAAAGATAAATGAAATAGAGACTATAAACCATTTTTTTCCTTTACATTTTTGTTGTGAATTATAACCTAAGGGCATTATAGGAATTTTGAGAAAAAATATTGCCTTTTGGGCCTAAAATGTTACGTAAATAGTGAAAATTGGGGAGGTAAGTGTAATTTTTAGAATTTGAGAGGAGCTTTTTGCAACTATCAAAAACCTCAGGGGAGGTATTTGAAATTAACCCTTTAAACAAATAAAGGAAGTATGCTTGGAATACCATAGAGAAAAAGATTAGATAAAGTCAATGCAAATCAGGCAAGAGAGACAAAAGAACAAATGAAATCATATGTTGCTTGGTACTATAGGAAAGAAAGTAGCATCAAACATAAATTGGTTATTTCAAAATTGTCATTTTGCTATCTTCAAGTAAAGAATAACAAACTACCATCGCGTATGAATCTAGAAGAAATGAAGGCTAAGAAAGCAAAACTAATTGTATTTGTAGTCTCTAATTATTTCAAAATTTTGTTTTATCCATTGAACTTGTTTGTGTCGATTCATCCATTAAGTTTCAAAATATGCATTATTAACTCGATCAGCTTGTCAGTTAGAGCTCTGTTTGGATTGTAAATTATTTGAGATATTTTTACTATAGCACTTTTTGTGATGTGATATATGTGAGATGAAAAGGTAATTGGGAAGATAAAAAGGTGTGTTAAAAATTGTAATGATGATGTAAACAAATAAATTTTGGCTAATAATTCTCTATCCAAACGATCATCTTTAACAGAAGTAAATACTAATGAGATGCACACCATCTCAAAAAAATCCATATCAAACAGTCATTTCAAAGTTTTATTTTACCAATTGGACCTTATGTCTTTTTGTTTTTATGTCATTTCACCCGCTGAATTTCTAAATATATTCCATGATTTCTAGAAAATAGAAAATTTGTCCTTGGATGATGGTATACGTGTGACATGTAGTTAGGTAGCATAAATGAAGAGAATGACCAATACAAAGAACATTAGTTATAAGTCAATGGAAGAAATTGACATTTTCAACAAAAAAAAAAAAAATCAATGAACAAAATAAAATTTTGAAACACGTTGCGGAGCTCAAGCACATACGTGAACTTTGTACTTTATTCTCTTGCTTTTGAAATGATACATTTTGGTCCCTACGTTTTTCTTTTTTTTTTTTTTTTGTACCTTTTCACGTCTCTTACTCTTAAAATAATAATTTGGTCCATCACATGTCCAAATACACCATTTTGTCCCAAAACTCAGTTTTGATAACAATTGTAAAATGTTTGACATAATTTGAATCAAAGCTCAACAAGTAGCACTTGAAGTACCGATGTTCAATTTTCTAATTCTAAAAGCTAGGAAATTTTCACGCTTGATTGTTTTTTTCTTTGCAAGATATTTTATCTAGAAAAAAGTAAAATGCTTAGACTTATATCCAAATTTTGACTTGAGGAGATTTCAGCATACAAAAGATTATTTTGTATACTACTAACATAATAAAATATTTTTTCCCTCATTGTTAAAATATTTTGGTTGAAATTTAGGAACATTGTAAATTATTTTTGATTTTTCGAGTATTCTTACTTTTTATCTAAATTGGAAACACACAAACTGAGGCATAGTTTCTAGCTGTAGTTTTATCTTTAAATTGCATAACTAGTAAATTTTGTGACTATCTTCCAATTTTACACATATAATCTCAATATGTTGACACATTTCTTTTAGTCATTTCAAGTGAAAACATGTGATCAATAATTAGTTTCAAAGCAAAAATGGTGCACTGTGGATATGTGACGGATCAAATTTTTTATTTTAAAATTGAGAGATGAAAAATATGCCACAAAAAAATGTCAAACATGAGGAACCAAAATGCTTGATCTTAAGAATAGGGAACTAAAAAAGTACAAAAGTAATTACATGTAACTGGCATGATTTTCCCATTTCGAATGCATTATTTCTTTTAACATCACAAACTTTCAAAGACATAAAAAATAAAATCAAGTAAGAAATGAAATGCATAATATGAACCTTGTTTTCTTGATTGGTCTAATTTTTAATTCCTCAATTAAAAAGAGCCCTAGTTCCTGAGGTGGAAGATTTCACGATTTTCACTACACTACTACTCCAAATTTGCCTTATTAGATATCGCTCTCCACATTCATTTAGCTTATTTTTTTCAAGCAATAAAAAATCATCTTTCACTATTTCTTCTTGGTACCTTATAGATTCTATACAATTTGCACTATAACTCTTGCAAGTCTAATTGTTTTAAAAAATTCTCACTTTTTTTTCGTCCAATAAAAATTTTTTCAATCATATTCCCTTTTCCCAACAAGTTACATGAAGAACCTAAAGTCAAAAAGAGAATATACAAATTTAAACAAGTAAAGGAAGTTTGGCTAGAATGCTAGAATACCGTAGAGAAAAGAGTAAATAAAGGCAATGTAGAATAGCCAAAAGAGACAAGAGGAACGCATGGAATCATACCTTGCTTTTGTAATCAAGTCAATCAAAGTACCAACAAACATAAATTGATTATTTCAGGATTGTTATTTTGCTACCTTTAGGTAAAGAATAATAAGTTGCCTTTGAATATGAACTTGGAATAAGTGAAGACTAAGGAACCAATTCAATCGTATTTGTAGACACCAAGTTATTTCAGAATTTTGTTTTGCCCGCCCAATGAATATGTTTACCCGTGAATTTATCCATTAAATTTCAAATTATGCACTTTTTGGTCATTTAGTCAGTTTGCTTGTATCATCTTTGACAGAAGCAATTACACAATTGAGCTAGATTCGCACACCATCTTGGAGCATAATCCCTCCTTGCCCAATGCCAGCACATTTTTTCAAAAAATTTCCTGTCACCAAATCATTTCAAAGTTTTATTTCAGCTACTGAATTTTGTGTAATTTTCTTTTTATGTCATTTTATCCACTGAAATTCAAATACATAAATATACTCACGGTAATGTTGTACAGGGGACATTTAATTACACATGATGAATGAAAGGAATGACCGAAAAGAAAAAACATTTGAAAGTAAATGGGTGAAATTGACAAAGTAAAATTTTGGTGCGGTTTCAGGTTTTTAACCTTTTTAAGTTCCTTACTTTTAAAATGATACTTTTGGGGGAAAAAAAAAAAAGGTTCAATGGACAAAGTAAAATTTTGGTGCGGTTTGAAGATCTATTGTGCAAACTTGAACTTTTGTACATTAGTTCCTCGCTTTTGAAATGATAAATACACCATCACACCTGTAAAATACACCATTTTGTCCGAAAATTCATTTTTGGTCACATACTCAATTTGTGATTTTCACATAATTTAGATCAAAACTCAAACTATAGTGCTTGAGGCACTTAAGTTGACTTTCCAAATTCTTGAGTGTAATTCTGAAAGCTGGGAAATTTTCCAGCTCGATTGGTATCTTTGTACAAAATATTTTGACAAGGTAAATGTAAAATGATCAATTTTATGTTTAAAATTTAACTTGAGATGATTTCAATGGAATGAAATTATGCCAAAAGCAATTAAAGAAAAGAATAAACAAAGGCAGCGTAAATTAACCAAAAGGAACCAAAAAGAATGTATGGAATCATATGTTTCTTATAGAAAGTAGCATCTAACAAAAGTTGTCATTTTATGTGGAAGGACACATTCACCACCAATCATTCTTTTCTGCTTCTTATTTTGCCCTCTAATTTCAAAGTCTTTCAATAACCATACCAGACACAAGATCCTAATAGTTATTAGACATATGGAAGAAAAACAACTTAACCATTTCAGTCATGAGGAACACCCTCTCATCCTGAGTGAGTTGCGGAAGGAAAACGACGACGGTAGTATTGATCGAAAGTTTGTAGTCTGTTATGGGTGTCAGGAGCAAATCTGGGATCCTGCGGCGTACTGTTGCTTTGCTTGTCATTTCTTTCTTCACAAAATATGTGCGGAGCTTCCTCGACAAATTAGGCATCCGATGCATTCTCAGCATGACTTAGTCCTCCTTGGGAAGCCACCTTATTATTCTCGTAGTTGTATCTGTGATGCGTGTGGCCAAGATGATTGGAAGTTTTTCACCTACCACTGTTCCTTGTGCGAATTTGATCTCGATGTGTCGTGTGCTATTTTGGATCAGCCGGAAATTTTGGAGCAGCGGGAAATTGAGCTCGATTGTCATCACCACCGTCTTATACAACTAGAAAAACCTGCTTCTTTCTTGTGTGATGCTTGCGGTAAGGTTGATGAAGATTCGTCCTATTTGTGTCCTACTTGTCAATTTTGGATCCACAAAAAATGTGCCTTGCGGCCAACAAAAGTGAAGCACAAGGATCATAATCACTCACTCCAACTGGCTTATTCTCTTCCGTCTGACCACCGCAAATTTCCACAACAATGCTCTGTTTGTTGGAAAAAGGTACGTCTGCGTGATTGGGTCTATTATTGCGGTCCTTGCAGATACTTCGTCCACATTACATGTGTTGTGATCTCTCAAAAGGATGAAGAGCAGCTACGTGAAGATATTGAATATCCTATCTCGTAAGAGCTTTTCTTTGTCTTGCTTGCTATTGTTAACGCAATGGTTGATTCTTTAGCTTTTTTTTTTTCCCGCCGCCAAAAATTTAGTTTTTTGCCCTTTTACCATAATCATGATGAAATAATTTTGGCATTCTATCCTCTGAGTTTCTTGTCTTGTGGGTTGTTAGAGGAGAACAAGTTCAAAATGTGGTGAAACTACCATCCAATAACACAGCTCAAGAATTGATCGCCCGTTTTCTTCTCAAGGAGGATGAGATCAGTAACAGTAATGACTCAGTCAAATCGAATATTCCAGAAGAGATATTTTTGATATCGCACAGGAAGCATCCGCTTGTTCTTTTAGAGAAAGTACAAAACTTAGATGAGATAGAGAGTACTACTAGTGACGATCAGGAAGAAGCAAAAGCATTATTAGTATGTGACGTGTGCATTGAACCTATTTGCTCATCTGATGATCCCCACTACTATGCTTGTGCCGAGTGTGGTTACGTTGTCCATTTAACTTGTTCTAACCTCCCTCCTAAATTGCACATCCCACAGCATCCCCAGCACCCATTCTCATTGATGCATAATCCGAGTGCAGTTGGTCATTTTACATGCCAGGCATGTTACCGGTGGACCAATGCTAACTATTATAATTGCAAACCTTGTGAACTAAGCATTTGTATCAAGTGTGCGAGTGCTAGCATGATCACGAGTAGCGTCAAACACGATGGTCACAAGAAGCACCTCTTGGCTCCATTTCAAAGTTCAGATCGCATACGTTGCACGGCATGCGGCGGCTATACATATGGAGGTGGTTTTGGGTTTGCTTGTGAGGATTGCCATTTCTACGTGGGCTATAACTGTGCTCTGCTGCCTCCTACGACCACACAGAGATGGGACAAGCACCCACTTCTCCTGATATATCCTCCGTATTTCGAGCATCCTGAGGAATTCTACTGTGTGCTCTGCGAAACAGAAATCAACCCAAATCATTGGATGTATCACTGCCGTGAATGCGACTACTCATTGCATCCATTGTGCATTCCCCAAATTGGACGTGTGAAATATGGACGCTTCCTAAATGTGAATAATCATTCTCATCCTCTCACTCATGTTCCCGAAGCAAAATACAAATCCTTTTGTGGGAGCTGCAACAACAGGAGGTTGGATTGGGAAGAGGCTTTCGAGTGTGATTCGTGCAGATTTTATCTCTGTCCAGATTGTGCTTACGAAAGGGAATTGACTGATTATGAAGAATGACACTCTCGTGTTTTTGTAACTGATTTTCACTTATATATTTATGAATTACTTGGAAGTTCAAATAAAATAATTAGTCAACTTGCAGATCACGTTAGTTTTTTGGTGTTGTCTTTTGTTAATCTATTATTTTCATAATTTATGCAACAGATCTCGTTTTCTGGTAATTGCACTCTCCTAATCTTTTAATATTGTAAAAGATTTATCAGATCCTCATCTTCCATTCCTATCAAAACTACTCATTTTTTAGTAAAATACAATTAAAATGAAAGGTAGAGATAATTAGTTTTGTCTTTTTATATGATAAAAAAATTCAAGTGAAATGTTATTTCAAGCACGAGAATGCAATTATTAACTTCCACTATGTCTCTAAGCTATAGAACTTTTTAAGAGTTTGATTATTCTTTGAAGGATTGCTGTTCTTCTTTCTTTTGTTTCTTCGTTTTTCTTCTTATATATAGATAAATATAGATATAGCATTTACATGCTTAGAATTCAACTTAATTGAAACAAATCTCTATACTTATATTATGGAATTAACAATAGAAATTTTCCCAAAGAGAGACAAGTTCCCCACTTCCAACTAATTCCCAAAACAAAGACAACTTCACCACTTTCAATTCCTCCATTGCCATTTCTACTAACTAAATTTCAAATTTCAACAATGCATCAAAGAGGAGTGTTGCTGCCCCCATTGCTGGAGGTTCAACTTCCAGATTTTATATTGTTATGTCAAAGGTTTTTTTTTTTAATGTCCAAGTTATCCTTCTCTAGTTGACTTGTAACTTAGACTTGAAATTGAAAGGAGTATTTTTGTCATCTTTACAAAAAAATGCTGTGAAATAATATTGGAATAAAGGCAGATCATTTACCTTAGGAGAAAATTGGAGATTTTGAAAGAGTAAGAGACTATTAGAGATTTTTCATTTTAAGTTTAAATTTTGATTTTAAATTAATTATCATGCATCTAAAACTGATAGTTTATATACTATCGGCATATATAAGATCAATTCTAAATTAAATGTCAAATCTCAAGAACAGAAATATGAATAATTTGCCTCAACAAGTTACCCCAAGGCATGATATGTCTCCAGTTCAACTCTAAAGTTGTCTCAAGGTCTGTTCTTGAAAAGGAAAATGAAATTGAATCTAAAAAAGGTCTAAAAAAGATGCAAAAAAAGTTGTTAGAATGCTAAAGCAGGGGAATGTTGTCCAAATGGATGTGAAAATAATTGAGCAATAAAGGACGGTAGATATTTGTTGCAAGACTCAAGACTTCGGATGAATTTAAAGCCACTTTATCAAAGGCAACCACTTTTTCCACTTCTGTCCGCCACTCACAAGGGCCACTTTTTGTCCCCAACTATTATATGAATAACTTATCGAGTCTTGAATAATTTAATTTAACAAGTCTTCACGCACCTTTCCACTATCAATTCCATTTTTCTAGCATTTTATATTTAATTTAATTTATAAAATATATTCCTTTCAACTTCCACATTTACTCTTCACATTTGAAATTATTGGTTATTTTTTAAAATCATTTCATTTTAAATTGTTGGTTAATGTGCATATTATCCTATTTGAACTTCAACCCATCACGTTTCCCGATTATCTTGCATTATTTATGATTCTACAACAATTAAAACTTCTATAAGATCATAAGAAGAGATAACAAATATAACATCCTTTCATGCTTGCTTATTAATTTAAATAAGTAAGATAATTTACACTTCATTTTTGTTATTCTCACTTCAATAATCATTTTGGTCATATAATTTTCATTAATTAGACTATATGATAAAACAAATGGTGAAATTGCAAATAATAAAAAATGGAGTGAAAATAACATTTTCTTAAGTAAGAAGTGGCTTCCATGCCTTGCTAATTTAAAAAAGTAGTGACTCCACTTATATAGGAATTTGGTTTGAAGTTTATTAGTGGGAGGATAAATAAAAAGAAAGCATTGCCAAACTTAGTAAAAGTTAAAAAGTAAATGGCAATATTTTATCTTTTAACTTAGTAATCCTAAGTAAAAGGTCAAAATTAAATAGAAAACAAAAAGGGGATAATGTCATGGATTTAAAAAATCAAGAATGGTACCATTCATTTAATCCAAATTATGAAATCACTAAATAAAAAACAAAGTATTACTAGCCTTTTAACTTGAAATTTTTTTTTGAAATATTCATTTTTGATAAAAAAAATAATGATAATAACAACACCAATTCTACCAAAATTTTTTTAAAAAGTAACATTATAGTTTAAGAGAAAGATATAGTATATTCAACCCTAAAATACTGCTTAATTTGTATATATCTGGCCCAAATTTGACATTAGATTTGAATAAGAGTGCAAAACCCAAACACTAAGGATAACTTTTGGTATCATTAATTATTTTATGTATTTTTATTACTGTCTTCATATGTAAATATGTATTTGCTATGTTAAATATATATATATATATATATATTGATTGTAGTACTTGAGGATATTATAGATATTATCAGTTTTTCATTTTCATTTTTAGATCCAAATAATTGCAACCATTGTAATCAGTTTTCAATTTTATATTTTCATTATGATAGGTAAAGTTAAACATATTGGGTCGCAGGAATATGAATTTAGATGTTAGGTATAGGGGGAGAAGGGAGGGAAGAAAATGGTGAGGAGTTGAAAAGTGGCAAGAAAGGTTGAAAAAGAAATATGGGTTACAAGGATGAGCGGAGAAGAGAGAAAAAAAGAAAGGGGATTGCAAGGATATGATAGAGATGACAAAAAAAATAATAGAGAGAGTGGTATCATGATAGAAGATATGAAAGTCGTAGGAGGCATCTGATAACTAGGTGGCGGATAAGAGAAGAGGGAAATAATGGTGATTTTTAATAATTTTGAGAACTCTAAAAACACATATTACGGAGATTTTTTTTTAAATATACGTTAAAGTTTATGAAAAATGCTAATCTAAATGCAGTCAACAATTTTATGGGCACAAGATAGGAGAAAGATTTTTTTCTAAAAATGGAAGAAAATAAATTGGTTATAATTTATTTTTTTATATTATAAGTATTGATATATGGGTATAACATAATATGTTTTGTAGGATATTAATTAATAAATTGATTTTTTATAGAAAACTGTTCTCATCTTACCACTCAACCTAACCCTCTCCTTAAATGCGTTAACAATTCTTTTATCATGTAAATCATTATATATTAAAATTTTTTCAAAATATTAAGCATCACTTCTTTAAATTTTTTAGTAGATATATATTTATTTATTTATTATTCTGTACCACAATATATAAATATATACAATATTATTTTGATTTGAAATATAATCCCAGCACGGGTCAAAATACTAGTTTTAAAAATTTTAGATCTAATATGTATTGTATCTAAGCCTCTCCGTGTGATTATACAGTGAATATTGGGCTACTGCATCTACCCTTTGTTTTACGAAAAGAATAAATAAGAGTCGAGTTTGCTTCAAATCTGAGAGGTGGATCCCTGTTGATTTAATTAGGGCTGTCCCAATGATAAACTCTCACTTGATTTGGTTGTATACATTTAATGATCTACTCAAGAACTGGGTCCATGTGATTTACCATTTTACTTGAATCCAATAATGGTTTATACACATCTTTACACATCACTAACAAAAAGAAATTGCATTCATCAAATTGCCCAGAAAAAAAAAAAAGCATTTGTCTGTACAATTTAATCGTGATCAAAACAAACACAAACAAGAAATTATACTCATGAAAATGTCGAAATGGTTGAAAATAGCTTTTGAGACCAAAAGTATAATACATACATCCATTTTCCTTCATTGAACTAAAATTTTAGGTTGATTAATTAAGATTACAAGAAATTTTGGACCTCTCCTTTCAAAAAATTTACTTCTAAATCCATAGAATAAAGTTAATCCAAACCCCCCCCCCCTCTCAAAAAAAAAAAGAAAGAAAGAAAGAGAGAGAGCCTAAGCTTAGCCATATTCGTATGATTGTATTTTTCACCACCCAAAATCCTTGAATTGAAAAGACTCGACTTGCTGCCTTGAAGAAAAACTATTTAACCATTTAAATTGTAATATTTGAAAAAGGAGTTAAAATTTTAAACAAACTAGAAAATTAGCCCTTGCTAATTGTACTAATTTTAACTATTTTAAAAAGAAAATCGTTAGTAATATGTAAGGATCTAATTTTGGAAATTTAGACTTTGTTTGGATTGCTACTTTTTTATGAACATTTTTTCTTTTTTCATGAATATTCTCTTTGTATTTTCTTTGTACATGCATAAGAATTTTATTATTAGTGTATCTTTTTAATACATAAAATAATATGTACATTTTGAAGAATTTTATTATTAGTGTTTCTTTTTACATGTAGTTCGTATGTTCTAGTGATTCTTTTTTTTAATCTAATGTTTTAGTGATTCGTAATCTAATATAAATCTGTAGAAGTGACAAAAGATAACATACACCACTCGATATACAATGCCTGTCTTATCTATTCAACATAGGAAAAGGAAAAATCAAATAAACTCCTAGGGGAAAAAAATAAAGGAATTGCAATGTTGCATAACGAGGAAAGAAGAGAGACGAGTTGGCTCCTATAAATTCGTGTAATGAGAGAATTGGAAAGATTTAGGACTGGGACTTCCATGCTAACCCTCTTGGGCTGTTGGTCACCAAGACCTTTTAAGTCTTGGTGGAGGTGAGAGGTCAATAGTTGGTTCGATCCTTGCCTTCCATGAGCCACTATATGTGGCTTCCCCCTCCCTCTTTTTCTTAAATTAGACTAGAATAGGTTATACAAACTGTTATCATTGCTAGAAAAAAAATATATAGGATTAGGACTACCATGTGTTTAGGTAGTCATGTTATAAATGCGCAGGCAAGGGCGGCCGAATTTTTATTTCTCAAAATAGCAGAACCAGGGACCATTGATCCAATGTAACATTTTTTAAATGTTTTGTACCTCTAAGTGAATTACTTGTACATTTTTACAACAAAGTTATAATATTCAGTTTATGCGGGTTTTATAACATTTAACTCTAAGTGAATTATTTCTACATTCTTACAACAAATTTGTAATATTCTGTTCATGTGGGTTTATATATAATAATTAAATCTTTATTATAAAATTTTACAAACAATTCACATAGAATTATATTTTGTATAAAAAATATTATATTATTCAGAATAAATGCACTACTACATCATCTAAATTTTTTAATAACAGGAAGGTGTTATTATAGGAAAGTGTTAATATATAGCATGTGTAATCTAATAGAAGCCAAAAAAAAAAAGCAAGATGAACAAAGGGAAGAAAAGTTTCTCGGAAGCCCGGGTGCTATTAACAACAGCGTGAATGATGAAAAAAGGGACAATTTTCTCGAAAGTCTTTTTACTTTATTCTTAACTAATGTTATGATGAGAACATGAAGATTTGGATTCCCTTCAAATTCAAGGAAATTCAATTGATGGTTGATGGTGCAATCGGGTTCAAGAATCATTGAAGATTTGTCATGCTTATTTCTTGTTATTTATTTAAGTAAGTTTCCAGCAATACTTGTTAGTTAGTCTTGAGTTATTAAGGGAAATAAAGGTTAAGGTCATGTTGACCATAGTTAAGCCAATTGAGTCAGTTAGTTTCTTATTCTAATTGAATTATAGTTTTAGGAAAGTAGTTAATTGTTTCCAAATTTATTTAAGAAGTTGTGTCAAGTCAAATAAGGAAGTTTGTATTATTTCCAATTTAGATTAGGGTTTTGAGTCTTGTAAGGCTATAAATAGCCAACTTTATTTAACTATTGAAGACATGATATTGAAGATGAATTAATAAAAAGAGAGTTGTCTCCTTTTATGGAGTTCCTTGATGGAACTTGAGTTTCTTCTTGAACTGTATCAAGTATTTAGCTTGGATACTTGTGGTGTTCAAGGCAAGATGATTACGTCATCTTGTTCTTTCAAGCCAATAGCCAATCCACTAGGTTTCTAGAGACGGGTTCTCTTTAGGTCTAGCAAGGTAGTTATTGTTCCTTAACCAATAACCAATCCACTAGGTTTCTAGAGACGGGTTCTCTTTAGATCTAGCAAGGTAGTTATTGTTCCATAACCTGATCAAGATAGATCCTTCCGCTGCCTGATCGACTTGGTTCTTCAAGACAGGTTCTTGCTGGGTCAAGTTCGTATCATCTGGTATCAGAGCTTCGGCTCTTGTTTCAGGTTAATATCCTTTTGTTTTCTTTTGTTTTCTATTTATTTTTCTAACAAAACCCTAGCCACCTTTTGATTTAAAAGAAACAAAAAAAATTTTGATTCTTGTTTTCTTGATTTTATCACTTGAGTCTAACCAACCCTGTGATTGATCGAGATTGAAATTTTGTGGCGTGATTACATTCTTGAAAACAGGTTTTTCAAGGGTTTAACTCCCATTAAATTTTTTCCAAGTGAAGTCGTAACCTTGTGTCGAGTCGTCAAAAGAAAAAAAAAATCGGAACTGTTCACGGAATACTGTTCATCGGCACTATTCACGCCTGTAGCAGTACCGTTCATCCGCTACTACTGTAGCAACATTGTTCATAGTACTGTAGCAGAACTGTTCATCCGAAAAAAAGAATTTTTTTTTTCCTTGTGTTTGTTTCCAAAGTGAGTTGTGTCTTGATTGATTTCCAAATCTTGATTGGTTTTCAAATCTTGATTGATATCTTGATTGATTGCCAAATCTTGATTGATTTTCAAATATTGGTTGACTTCCAAATTCTGGCCAAGTACAATTGGGTGAAGATATTCTTGACAAATGGAACATGTGCAATGGTTCGTGTTCATAATCAAGTTGAGTTGGCGACATGGTTCTTGGATTGCATTTATCAAGACATTCTCCGAGTTACTCCTTTGTAAGCAAGCACTCGATTTGAGGACAAATCGTCTTTCAAGAGGAGGGGAATGATGAGAACATGAAGATTTGGATTCCCTTCAAATTCAAGGAAATTCAGTTGATGGTTGATGGTGCAATCGGGTTCAAGAATCATTGAAGATTTGTCATGCTTATTTCTTGTTATTTATTTAAGTAAGTTTCCAGCAATACTTGTTAGTTAGTCTTGAGTTATTAAGGGAAATAAAGGCTAAGGTCATGTTGACCATAGTTAAGCCAATTGAGTCAGTTAGTTTCTTATTCTAATTGAATTATAGTTTTAGAAAAGTAGTTAATTGTTTCCAAATTTATTTAGGAAGTTGTGTCAAGTCAAATAAGGAAGTTTGTATTATTTCCAATTTAGATTAGGGTTTTGAGTTTTGTAAGGCTATAAATAGCCAACTTTATTTAACTATTCAGGCAGATGATATTGAAGATGAATTAGTAAAAAGAGAGTTGTCTCCTTTTATGGAGTTCCTTGATGGAACTTGAGTTTCTTCTTGAACTGTATCAAGTATTTAGCTTGGATACTTGTGGTGTTCAAGGCAAGATGATTACGTCATCTTGTTCTTTCAAGCCAATAGCCAATCCACTAGGTTTCTAGAGACGGGTTCTCTTTAGGTCTAGCAAGGTAGTTATTGTTCCTTAACCAATAACCAATCCACTAGGTTTCTAGAGACGGGTTCTCTTTAGGTCTAGCAAGGTAGTTATTGTTCCATAACCTGATCAAGATAGATCCTTCCACTGCCTGATCGACTTGGTTCTTCAAGACAGGTTCTTGTTGGGTCGAGTTCGTATCATGTTAGAAAACATGTAGTTTAGGCTAGTGCTTTGGACCTAGGCTTGTCAACGGGTCGAGTCTAGACCCGAATCCGGACTGGATCCGTGAAATTATTGCGGGTATGGGTAGGAATTTAATTCCATTTCCCGTATCCGGATCCGGATCCGTTTTGTCAAACAAAAAAAACGGGTCGGATACGGAATATAGTATTCCGACCCGTATTAGACCCGGATCCGGATATAAATGAATTAATAATTTAAAATATATATATTTATCAATATAATTTGATTAGGGTGATGTATTTGAGTAAAGTCAATTTGATTTCTTTTCTTATTTGATTTTTTCTTTGCATTAGTTTACAAATATATTTTTTTATCTTTTTTATTAGAAATTATAAATTTTGATAAATTTGTTCGGGTAGACCCGACCCGGATCAGGATCCGGAACATAGAATAAAAGACCCGTCGGGTAAACGGGTCGGATCCGGTTCCGGTATAGTAATTCGGGTCTGGGTCTGGAATAATGAATTCCGGCCCAGACCCGACCCGTTGACAGTCCTATTTGGACCATTAATAAAATCTTGAACTAAAATGCGCAAGATGCCCACCATATGTATCGTAAAATAAAAGTGGGTGACTCTGAATTTTGATAATCGCAATTAGAAATTGAAGATTTTACCAGTAAATTTATTTACCAAAAAGATTTTAGCAATAGTGCATTCGTGCAATATTTGCTAAAAGTTGTCTTGCAACATTGGCGACAAAGTAACATTTTAGTATCTAGTAAGAACCCGAGGGATAAAAGGAAGGGCTGCTGCCTTAAGTTGGTGGCCGTGAGTGGCAAACGAGATATAAGATTAAAATTAAAGGCTAAAATCAAGACACATAATTTTGGCATGCTAATAAATACGTAGAGTCTTTGTGAAATGTATGAATAAAATAAATTCTATATGTACCATTAGTGCATATTTCTATTACAAAATTATATATAAATCATGTGTGATAAAATATAATTATTTTAGACTTTGAACATTGTTCTCTAGTGATTGGACTGAATTCCAAAATAGTAGAATTTATTAAAAGAAATCAAACAGTGATGTTTTTCAAACTCTCTCAAGGGGTGAAAATCATATTTAGTGAATGTGTTTATGTAAATAACAAATTTACAAAATGCTTTTTTTAATTCATCTAGGTATTGATTTTTCACAAAATAGCATCCAATAAATACATGATTTAGAAAAATTGATCCATATTGTAAAATTATCACTATTTGAAAACTCTTTTTTTTACAAAAAAAATATCATAATTTGAAAATTTTCCCCTAGTGATTGCTTCGTGCCTTCCCTACCCTTTCCTCCCGAATACTCAAAAAATAATTGGCACAAGTATGAAAAAGCTTTTCTAACGATTAGCTGCAAACTGCCAAAAGTATTGATGAAAGGACATTGGGCCCAATTTAAAAGAAAAGAGAAAAAATTTATTTTCAGGGGAGGTAAATGTAATTAACCCTAATACCAATCTTAGTCTTGTCAACTCAAGCGTGCCAAAACAGAGCAGAACATTTTTTATTTTTCTTTGTTGAAGCTCTGTTCTAGTTTCTCAGACATCCATCAAACAACGGACAGCAAGCAGTAGCAGGTAATCAAGAAACCATTTCCAGGTTTGTCTTGAAATGGTTTAGTTTAGCTGTTTTATGCATGCCCTTTTGCAGAAAGTTCAGAGTTTTCTATATAATATGTAACTATGCTGTTAATTGTTGTCTGGATACAGAAGGATCTTTTTGGCTTTGAATAACTATCGTGATTTTGGGTGGAAAATAACTGATTCTGGAGTATGATCCTAAAAGGTGTGAAAATTTAACTGGAAGAAGTTACTCTTTAATGGAAAATAAAATATAGTGTCCTTTACCCCGTAGCTGAGAATCTTGTTATATTGAAAACCTGGTGGGAGATTAATTTGGTTCAAACGTAAAATTTCCTGTGAAACTTATGAAAATCAGTAAAGATTTAAGCTGAGAAAATTTTAACTGGAACTTATGTGTGTTTTGACCGTGTCAGTGTGAAAGGTTCAATTGGAGGAAGAGTGGTCTGGATTAGTTTGTCCGACTGCTAAATGTGGGAAAAGATGGCCATTACTCGTCTCAATCTTCATTTAATCTCGATCCAACGCATTGTTGTAGATACAGTCGATATTGGTCACATTTATTGGTCTTGATCTTCAGAGAGTGCTGTTATATTCTGGGATCATGGACTTTTAGTTGTCAATGGTGGCAATTTCAACTGTAGAATTTATTATTAACCGTGTAGATCTTCTTGTAGCACTTGTTTGTATCTCCTGCATTACTTTCCTTAGAGCCATGAAGTCGCTTGTTTTAGATATTTGGACAGTTTGTATCCAGAATCCATGGGCTTGTGGAAATGTCCTCTTTGCATTGTTTTTCATCACTAGTTTTAACCTTTACATTTTAACCTTCTTGTGTTTAAGCAGTTGATACGTTTCTCACCACTTTGCTTCATCTATTGTCCTATAACAATTTTCTTAGAAAAACTTTTATTTTCTATTAGATATGGATGATAGATAGAGATCTGACATTCATTGGAAGCTATAACGAAGACGGTGCACAGTTGTTATGTCTCTGGGCAAGGTTGAGGTAGCAAGACCCATGACGTTGTTGAGGAATTGATGGTGGGCATATCCATAATAGATCAATGGCTAACAGAAAGGCACATGTGCACATAAAGAAAAACCAAGATTACATTTATAAGCTAATGAGCTCATACTTTATGTTGATGTGCGCATATATGTTTGCATGTTTTCAAGTATTTGGTGGACAAATTACGGTACCAGTTGGTCATGCATTGTGATAATTTTTATGCTTCATTCCTAACAAAAGTTCATGCCATAGCCAGTTTTGATTTTAATAGTATTACAATTTCTTTCCTTCTTGCTGGAATGTGTAACCATTTGCACCATAATACAGGTGTTTTGGAGTGGCACGTTGGCAATGGACCAGAATAGATTTTTATGCTTCATTCCTAACAAAAGTTCATGCCATAGCCAGTTTTGATTTTAATAGTATTACAATTTCTTTCCTTCTTGCTGGAATGTGTAACCATTTGCACCATAATACAGGTGTTTTGGAGTGGCACGTTGGCAATGGACCAGAATAGCGTGGAACAGGAAGTAACAAGAATTCTTGAACTTCTCATGGAACGAAATGTGTCCACCATTGTTCTTTCTGGGAAATCAGGAACTGGAAAAACATGGATGGCAAGAAAAGTTGGTCTCCTCGCAGTCACAAATGAAAGAGTTGACATTATGCTTTGGATTTCATTGAGTGTTAGGCATGATGAGATGTCTCTCTATGAGCATATTGCTCATCAGTTGTCTCTACTTTCGACTTCTGCGGAGCTGGAAATTGATGATATCGAGCAGGTACAGAATGACAATGGTAAGGAGGAAACCTTGGATGACTTGAAAGGAAAGGTGCAGAAAAAACTGTCAGCTAGTAATGTTCTTCGAGGGATACTTGTAATTTTGGATGATGAAGGAAACAAAATGAAAGAAGGGGATCGAGACTTAGAAGAAGTCCTTCAGTTTATCCGGCAGAATACCTGCCAGCCGTCAATAGAAGTTGCTGATAGAGATGGACAGCAAAAACTTAAGGTGCTAATAACTTCTAGGAATGAAGATATGAGGCACCAAACTCTGGGGGATAAGAAAGTTATTGGGATGATGCGTCCAACTCCAGAAATGTCAATTTCTTTGTTAAAGCAAGGAGCTGTGGCAAAAGTTTTTGAAATTTCAGGTGTTGAAATTTTAGTTAAAAACTTCATCGATAAAAAAGAAGGTCTTACACCTGGAGAAGTAGCCTTGCTTGCAAACCTACTAAGTTACCATCAACAAGATTCCAAAGTGCAGGATCTGCAACAGGCTTTGGAAGAAGCGTGGGGTGGTGATGACTACAATTACACCCTGTTGCTCTCAAGTGGATATGAAAGGGTGTCAGATCATATTTTAGTTGACTTTTCTTGGCAGGGCAGCCATTTCTTCCGTGACCATGGATCTGTTCACTACTGTGAGCTGATATCATACTGGATACTAGAAGGATATCTTAGTCCTTTTAACAGTCTTGAGGAGGCTTATGAGGAGGGGCACCGCGTTTTGATGCAGCTTATGTACTGTCAAATGCTGAAAGAAGTAAGTGATGATTTCCTCCAAATGGTCAGCGGAACTGTACTTATTAACTACCATCGTCAGGGATATGGTGGAATCGCTAATCTGGGGTTGGCTAATGTTCTTGTGAATGGTAATGATTGGCATGGTATTGGAAAAGTCACTTTGATGGATGGTGTGATCAGAACACTTGTCAATCATAAAAAAGTGCAGCCATTAAAAGTACTTTTACTTGATGGGAGTGCTCTCAGCGGGCAAGATCTGAATAGTCTCCTACTGAACAATCAGGAGCTGCAAATTCTGGGTCTTTTCAGCCTCAGAATTACATCATTGCCTCGTTGCTTCTGCGACTTGAAAAAACTGAACGTTCTTGTGCTCAGGGACTGTGATTTCTTAGAAAAGATTGATGAAATTGCAGAGCTAATGACATTAACTGTCCTTGAAGTATCTGGTTCTTGCTTGATAGATAGTATACCAGATAACTTTTTTCAGCAAATGACCCAACTTCGTTCCCTCCACTTCTCTGACCTTCAGATTAAAGTCTTGCCTAAATCTTTTTATGACCTTTCAGAACTCCGCTGGCTTATTCTAAAGGGCTTGTCTCATTTGACAGAGTTGAAGAGTCTGAAGAAGTGTCAAAAACTTATGGTTGTTGATCTTTCTGGTGCTGCCTCCTTGCCAACTTTTCCAGAAAAGAACTTGAAATCATTGCCGAAACTTCAAACGTTAAATCTTTCAAACACCAAGATCAAATCTTTGCCTATTCTTCATGAAACCAAGGAGCTTACTCATCTATCAGTTAGTGGTTGTAGCAACATGGATAGACTGCCCAGCATTCGGTCTCTAACTAATCTGCAAGTTCTTGATATTTCATGGTCAGCGATAATGGATTTCCAGGACAAGTCATTCGAAATTAATAGCAGTCTGAAGGTCCTTGACTTATCTGGAACTGCGATTCCTTGGGTACCTTTTAACATCAGCAAACCTTGTGAGTTTTATTTGAGTTGCTGTTCTGAGATAAAATACATGAACTGTGTTGAATCTCCCAAAGAGCTAGAGATACTTGACTTTTCAGGTGCCTGTAATCTTGTCAAAATCGAAGCAAAGTTCTTTGATTGTTTAGAAAAACTTCGAGTTCTCAACCTGTCAAAAACAAAAGTCAAAGATCTGCCATGCCTTTCTGCTCTCAAAAACCTCCATCAGCTGTTACTTTCAGGTTGTCTGAATCTGGAGAAGTTGCCGAGCTTGGCTTCGAGAAAGCTGGAAGAGCTTGATCTATCGAACTGCCAAGCTTTGACCATGATAGAAGATGTATCTTTTCAGCATCTACCTCGCCTTCGGCGACTTATCCTCTCCAATGCTAAGATTGAACACTTACCAGACCTCAACTCCCTGTCAAATCTTGAGGAGCTAAATTTGTGTGGTGTTATATCAATTGAAAGAGTTGATTTCATTGAGCATATGAGTAAACTTCAGTATCTAAACCTCTCTGAGACCTTACTTGAACAGCTACCCAGCTTATCAAATCTCAAAGGCCTTAAGCATCTGTTTTTAAGGGCCTGTCAACAACTGGAGGCTCTTCCACCCTTAGAAGTACATCACAACCTTGTGACTCTTGATCTTTCACAAACAGCAATAACACAATTGCCATTCTTAGGAAATTTGAGCAACCTGCGCACTCTTTTGCTTAATGACTGTTCAAGCTTGGAAGACTTTGAAAACCTCGAGATGCTTCACATATCTCGAGTAGAAAATCTCCCTTGTGGAATCTCAAATTTGACTCAGCTGCAGTGTCTTGCTTTGCCCAGTAAAAAGAAAAATATTCAAGCTGCTGATAGCAACAAGGTTACTGGCTGGCACCAAAAGCCGAGTGAATTACATTGGTCATTTTCGATTGTTGATGGAATGGTATCAAATACTGGCAGAGCTTTAATATCGTATAATGATTCACTATTTGTTGAATTCCTGGGCAGCAATCCTTCTTTATTGGATACTACCTCAAATCATTTACTTATCTCTGTTCATCCTATTGAGGTGCAAAATGGAGCAGAAGACTTGGTTTTCCACAAAGATGAATTGATTTTCAGAGATATTTATCAGGTATCTAGGCACTTCTCGAAATCATCAGGGCAGTTGATGGAAATTCATCATCATAGCACTTTTCCCTGGGGTTCTGAGACTGTACTTCGTAATGCTGAGTATGTCTTCATGTTTGATAATTTGTTTTGCAAATTATTATCTGATCTGGGAGCTGACAACATCAGGATGATGAAAGGCCGTTGGATTGAGGGATGTGAAAATTTGGAGTTTGTAATCAAGACGAATGACTTGGCAAATGGTAGTGACCTGGGGATAGCACTTGAGATTTTGTGGATCTCGAGTGCTCCGAGTTTAAGCAGCATATGCAGTGGAGACCTACAGTTTGGGAGCTTTCAGAATCTGAAGTGCTTGTATCTAGATTGTTGCCCAAAGTTGTCGACGGTTTGCATTTCAGCCCACTTCCTGCAAAAGCTTGAAATTCTGCATGTCCAATTTTGTGAGAATTTGGAGACTCTGTTTAACAATGATGTAGAAGGGCACAAACTACCGAACTTGCGAAGATTGTGCTTGTGGGAACTACCAGAACTGAAAAGCATTGGGTGCATTATGCCGTCTCTACAACTTTTGGAAGTTGGCGAGTGTCCGGTGCTTGGATACATACTATCTGGAGGTCACCATGTTAATTCCTCAAGCCACATGCTAGAAAATCTGGAGGTCCTGAAGGTCAGATTCTGTGACAACTTGGAAACTTTGTTTGTGGGCATCACATCAGATAATTGTTTATTCCCAAGCTTACATACAGTTCAGCTGTGGGATTTACCAAAGCTGGTCAGCATTGGCACTAATTTGCCACCTCTGCAGAAATCCATTATCAGGGATTGCCCTAAACTAGCTATTCCTATGTCATGATTGACCAACTGTTGAACAACATCTCAGGATTTATACGGCAGAATTCCCTAAGAAGCGCTAAAGGGAAGATGTTTACTGCAGTATGAATGCTTGAGGGCTGTATTCTTAACTGTTATTGGTTAGCTTAGAACAAGTTGTGTATATACATCTTGAAAGACACTGTCCTTTTCCACACACACGGGCCATTTTTGTTGTTATCTTTCTTGGCACTTGCTTTGTTCATGGCACCTAATCAGATATTTTCTCGAATTCATAATTGAAATGACGTGATTTTTCTTGGAAGTTATCAGTTAGAAGTGGCTAGAATATTTACCTTGACAAGAAAAAGTGATAAATTGTTGAATTCAAATCTCTCTTTTGGGCCATGTTTAACATACTATGAAAGAGTTACAGTTCTCTGCAACACTAAGTTCTCACCTCCCAAAACGGCCAAAACCAGCTATGAATGCCCATTCCTAGCGTCTCTGTTTACTCTATTTCCTCTTCAATATCTGCTCCTACTCTTCATTTGTAATAGTTCCTCCATCTTCCTTAGGCAATCGATTGCTCATACTTCACACGCCTTCGATCATCTGATGGATCTGGAAGATTGCTTGTGATGGTCCCCACTGCATCCATAGTGCATATATGGTAGCGCATGGGCTCATGAAAATTTCAGGAAACGCTGGTGGTAAATTCAACGGTCTGCCCCGCTAAAGCATTAACAAGATTTAACAATAAATAAGATAAGGTCTGGTACTATTTTTTACTGTTTTTACTTGGACCGTGTAAACTACACATTAGCTTATTGTTTTTGATTGATTGAAACAGTAACTTAACAATGAGGTTTTGTCTTTGTAGCAATATACTTTCAAGAAGGGAAAATTTCAGAAACCTCCACTAAGGTATTTCACTGGCACCCCTTTAGGTTTTAAAAATTACACTAACCTCTATTGAGGTTTATTATATTGTAACATCTATGTCCAACTAGCAATTAAAAAGTGATATTATGAGAGAAAAGATAACGTATTTCCATCATTGTCCCTCATCTATTATATTATTTAGTTAATCTAATATTAGCCCACACATTAAAGAAAAATACTAGAATTTGTTGATTGTCATCATGGGATCAAATCACATATAATATCAAAAATAGTCTATCATTCTATATTTCACTTACAAACTCATTGGCACACATGATCAATAACAACTAATTAAAAAAATTTGCAACCAAAATTACAAATTTTGAACATTAAGACCATAAAAACCTCATTAACTAACCTTAATATGTTGACAAGGACATTTATGATGTTAAAGTTCACTCTTTGTAATGTTTCCATTGCAAATATTTTTGACTATTTATTATTGATCATGTTTGATAATGAGTATGTAACTGAAAAGAGTAATTTGAATCTTGCACTAAATGAAAAATATATAATAATATACTAGTATTTCAATCTCCAATGATAAATACCAAATTTTAGTGTTTTTCTTTAATGCGTGGATTGATATTAAATTAACTAATAATGTAGTAGATGAGGAGCACTGGTGGAATCATGTTATCTTCTCTCTTCTAATATCACTTTTTAATTACTGGTTTGACCAAAATGTTACAAGATAGTTAACATAGAGGGAAGTTAGTATAATTTTCGAAACCCGAAGAAAGGCCAATGATGTAGTTAGAAACCTCAGGGGAGGTTTCTAAAATTATCCCTTTTAAGAAAACACACAATGAGTGATAGAAATATTGATGAAAAATATACCGTGTCCTATTTCAATATAGTTCTATCAAATTGGAAGTTAGATATAATCTGTTTTGCTATTTTACTATATTATTCCAACGGCTAACTTTGAGATTTAAAACCATAGAAATCTTAAATTTTAATTTCCATTTCTCCTCCCAACTTCTTAAGCCTTACCCTCAGAGGGAGGAAAAAAAATGTGCTAATCCAACAATGTAAACACAACTAGATGACTCAAGAAATGAAGTAGAAATTGTGAACGACTCGAAAATGGGAAATGCAGTTGGACTTGAAATTTTTTTTACAAAGAAAACTATATGAGATATAAAAACAATAAAAACTAGCTAGGATGGGAATGTTAAGTTTAATAAAATGTTGCCCGAATGCTGCAAAGTTTCAACCGGAAGATTTTTGGGCTACGCCACTAACTTGTACATCTCTTTAACGTTCTCTTTATTTATCTTTTTCGAAAATTTCTATTCTGTAATTTATTCTAATATGATGTTTTACAGGCTTTTTGTATTCATTAATTTTTGAATTTGGCGATTTTTGCGATTAACATACAATCTCTTGCAAAATACTCATTTGCACATGTAGGCTAGAGATAGACATGGTGCTGCGGCGTGCTTGTCAACCGTGAGTTTTTTGCGTCAGTTCACTTGCAAGATTTGATCATCAGGAAAAATATAGTTTTAATCCTAATATTTTACTCGTGCGTTAAACTGATCTATAATGCTTCAACCAAAATAAATTTGATTCCCCAGTTTTCGAATTTTAGACATATTTAGAATAATTGATCCAAAATCAACAATGCCTAAAGGTCAAAGTCAATTTTCCATTAGTTAATAACTTTTTCAAAGGCAACAACTTTTTCCACTTTTTGTCATTTGCTTGACTTCTCCTGTCCTTGAATATGCTCTTGCATCAAATCCATCCGCTAGGCAATACAGAAAAGATCAGAATAGTGAATGGAATGGAGCCAAACCGTTTTAAAAAGTAGCTTGTCAAATTTTATTCAAGCAGCAAATTTGTTGCAATATAATTCATTTCAAAAATAAAGCTTCAATGTGATTTGAAGTTGCAATATTATTCGTCCTTTGGTCTTTTTTTATTATTTAATTGAAGATTGGAAGGAAATTTTTATGGCCCACCCAACGCTATGTCAATCATTCAAGCAATTCAAAGTCAAACATGAGTTTGTCGTCGTCATTCAATGTGAATTCATCGGTTGAACTTTCTGCCATCTCATTTGAGAAGATGCCAAGCAAACGCACAAGATCATCACAGCTGGAGATAGATGGGCGAAGAACCATACCGGACTCAAGATCCTAGCAGTTATCAGAGAAATGGAAGAAAAACAACTTAACCATTTCAGTCATGAGGAACACCCTCTGATCCTGTGTGAATTGCAGAAGGAAAACGATGACGGTAGTACTGATCAAAAGTCAGCAGTCTGTTATGGGTGTCAGGAGCAAATCTTGGATCCTGCAGCATACAGCTGCTTCCGCTGTGATTTCTTTCTTCACAAAAGATGTGCGGAACTTCCCCGACAAATTACGCATCCGATGCACTTCTTGCATCCTTTAGTCCTCCTTGGGAGGCCAGCTTATTCCTCGGGTTGTTGTTCTTGCAATGCGTGCGGCCAAGGTCATTGGAAGTATTTCACCTACCACTGTTCCTTGTGCGAATTTGATCTGGATGTGTCGTGTGCTATTTTGGATCAGCGGGAAATTAAGCTCGATTGTCATGACCACCCTCTTATACAGCTAAAAAGACCTGCTACTATATATTGTAATAAGGATGTCAAAGATTCGTCCTATCTGTGCACTATTTGTCCATTTTGGATCCACAAAAAATGCGCCTTGCTGCCAACAACTGTGAAGCACAAGGATCACAATCACCCACTCCTTCTGGCTTATTCTCTTCCGTCTGATTACCGTAGTTTTGAACAATCTTGCCCTGTTTGTCGCAAAAGGGTACATCTGAGTGATTGGCTCTATTATTGCGGTCCTTGCAGATACTTCGTCCATGTTACATGCGTTGTGATCTCTCACGAGGATGAAGGGCAGCCAAGTGAAGATATTGAATATCCCATCTCGTAAGAGCTTTTCTTTGTTTTGCTTGCTATTGTTAACGTAATGGTTGGTTCTTTCGCTTTTTTTTTTTCCCGCCTCCAAAAATACTTTTGGCATTCTATCCTCTGAATTTCTTGTCTTGTGGGTTGCTAGAGGAGAACAAGATCAAAATGTGGTGAAACTACCCTCCAGTAACGCGGCTCAAGAATTGATCGCCCGTTTTCTTCTCAAGAAAGATGAGATTAGTAGCAGTAATGACTCAGGCAAATCGAATATTCCAAAAAAGATATTTATGAATTCACACAGGAAGCATCCGCTTGTTCTTTCAGAGAAAGTACAAAAGTTAGATGAGATACAGAGTACTACTAGTGATGATGATCAGGAAGAAGCAAAAGCATTATTGTTAGTATGTGACGCGTGCATTGAACCTATTTGCTCATCTGATGATCTTCAATACTATGCTTGTGCCGAGTGTGGTTACTTTGTCCATTTAACTTGTTCTAAGCTTCCCCCTGAATTACACATTCCACAGCATCCCCAGCACCCATTCTATTTAATGTATAATCAGAGTAAAGTTGGTCTTTTTACATGCAAGGCATGTGGCTGGCAGACCAATGCTAACTTTTATAAATGCGAACCTTGTGAACTATGCATTTGTATAAAGTGTGCGAGTGCTAGCATGATCACGAGTAGTGTCAGACACGATGGTCACAAGAAGCACCTCTTGACTCAATTTCAAAGTTCAGATCACATACATTGCACGGCATGCCGCGATACATGTGTAGGTGGCTTTGGGTTTGCTTGTGAGGATTGCCATTTCTATGTGTGCTATGACTGTGCTCTGCTGCCTCCTACAACCACGCAGAGATGGGACAAGCATCCACTTCTCCTGATATATCCTCCGTATTTCGAGCATCCTGAGGTATTCTACTGTGTGCTCTGCGAAAAAGAAATCAACCCAAATTGTTGGATGTATCACTGCCGTGAATGCGACTACTCATTGCATCCATTGAGCGGTCCCCAAATTGGGAGGTTCAGACGTGTGAAATTTGGACGCTCCCTAAATGTGAATAATCATTCTCATCCTCTCACTCATGTTCCCGAAGCAAAATACAAATCCTTTTGTGGGAGCTGCGACAACAAGAGGTTGGATTGGGAAGAGGCTTTCGAATGTGATTCGTGCAGATTTTATCTCTGCCCAAAATGTGCTCGCCAAAGGGAATTGATTGATGATGAAGAATAACACTTTCTGTGTTTTTGTAACTGATTTTCACTTATATATTTATGAATTACTTGGAAGTTCAAATAAAGTAATTAGTCAACTTGCAGATCACACTAGTTTTTTGGTGCTGTCTTTTGTTAATCTATCATTTTCGTAATTTATGCAACAGATCTCGTTTCAATACCCCAATAATTGGTAATTGCACTCTCCTAATCTTTTAGTATTATAAAAGATTTATCAGATCCCCATCTTCCATTCCTATCAAAACCACTTATTTTTTAGTAAAATACAATTAGAATGAAAGGTAGAGATAATTGATTTTATCTCTTCACATGATTAAAAGGTTCAAGTGAATTGTTATTTCAAGCACGAGATTGCAATTAATAATTTCCACTATATCTATAAGGTATAGAACTTTCTAAGAGTTTGATTATTCGAAGGATTGTTGTTCTTTTTCCTTTTGTTTCTTCGTTTTTCTTTCTACAGTATAAGTGACTTTAAGGTAGAAGAGCTAGCGGCAGAGTTGGGTTAGACGAAGAGACGAGAGGCTCATAAATGGATTTTTTTAACACATATGACGTTTATCTAACCTACCATGTATATACATATATTAACAATTATTACCCTTCCTTGCATTTTTTGTATTTTCCTATTTAATCTTACCTACCCTCCGTTGTGTTTATTTATTTTCCTTAATTAAACTTACATTTTCAAAAACTATAACACTTGAAATATATCTTAATGATTAGACAAACCCATTATAATATGAGATCTTAGCTTCAAAACCTCCCATTTAAAATTTAGAAAAAAATGGTAGAGCAGCTCAAGTCATGATGACATCAAGATTGTGGCAGAAGTCCTTGTAAAATCCAAATATCTAACATGAAATTTCCACACAAACAACATTAAAAAAATTTCTGGATGTTCAAAAACTTTTTATTTTTAGGGATAATTTCAGAAACCTCCCTTGAGGTTTCTAGTAATTTTAGACAACTCCCCTCACGTTTAAAAATTACACATACCTCCTCTAGAACATAGGTTTGGGTTTCAGCTTGATGATTTAAGACTAAAAAAGTCTATGAATGCCCAAAATTGCCCTCATCTAAATTTTCTTAATATGAATAATCATAAAAAAATTTTAAAAGACAAAATGTCAACAAAAGTGCAAGTTTGGGGGTAATAATTTTAGTACAATTTATCAAATTATACTTTCTTGAAATCCAATAGCTTTTTTATACTTAATAATATGAACAATTGAGTTGTTGTCAGTGATGATTGCTTCCATCATCATCAATAGCAATATCATATTTAAGTGATAGAAAGAAAGAGGCATCTACCTTGATTAATATATTTGAGTGATAGAAGGTTACAATTTAATGGTTATAACTGAAATAGTTTGGTCGCAGTATATGGCCTGATCAAGAAGAATTGTTTTCCTTTTTTCTGTTATCTTTTCCCTTTTTTTATCAATGGCTTGTCTTTTGAAAAATTATGAATGTTATTATAGTCATTGTCTATTATCAAGGGAGGTAAGTGTAATATTAAAAACTTCAAGGGAATTCAGTGAAATTGTCAGAAACCTCTATCCGGTGCCAAGTGAATCTTCTAACAACCTTTTTTTAAGGCAAATTATCAAACAACTTAAGTTCCATAATCAAGCATGTTAACTGCTTGGGAAAAGTTAATCTGGTGTCTTTATATTTTGAGTCCTAATTTGATCTCTCATAATTCAGTTCAAATACATTTGGTTCTTTAGTTGTCATAGTACAGCTCAGTTGTAAAACATTGTCCGCTTAACAATCCTGCATTTATGCATATTACGTGTAGTAATTATTTTTCATTTAATTGATGAGAGAAACAATTAACTATTCATAATATCTTACCCGTGTGGCAACTTGTCCTGCATAATAATTTGTCATATAATTGATGAGAGAGACAATTAAGTATTCATGGTATCATATCATGTGGTCATGAAACGGACCATAATAATATTCTAACATAATTTGCAGGCTCATTTACAAAGGCAAATCCAATTTTCATCACCTAACCATTGTTTACATTAATGTTCTTTCGACATCCTAGTTGATAGGGTGATAATGGCTAGTCTGAGAGTTGTTATTTCTATTAGTTTATTAAGTGTAATCAATGCATTAAGATGAAAGCCAAAAGAAATTTGATGTAGAAAGGTTTTGCATTGTCGTGCTGTGCCACTTGATGTTGATTATTATCAGGGAAAAAAAAAACAACTTGATATTGATTATGGTTCGAGACAGCGGGAAAGCCAGAGATGTTGCCGTCATTTATAAGAAGATCAAATTTGTTTGTTCATTTGGTTCTTCATCATTACCTACCCATCAATATCCAAATCATGATTAAGTAAACATTTATATTTATTCTAATGTTTCTCTTTTACCTAAAAATTTCTTATGCAGACCACTGTATCAACTATAAACGCTATATCAGATATCCAAAAACTTATCTACAATCTCATATCAATATCAGATTTTACTTAATACACAACAATATTCATCAATATTCCAAAATTTTAATTTCATGGCTGCCACCTTTTTAATATAAAATAATATAAACTATCATTACTAATATTAATATCCAATATACTCCATTGGCATAGAGTTCAAAATCAATTAAATTCTCTCCATATGAATAACATCAATAATTGTAAATAAAAAATATAAACATAATGCAGTTATAAATATATACCAAGATGACAAGTGCCGAGCCCGTGCACTAATAAAAATCTAACTACCACCAAAAGCAGTCAACAATCAATTCTAGGTACTGGAGCAGGGACTCTGGATGTGCAACAGGTTACTTGATTCACCCTGGCTCTGAAGAGTTTACTAAATCCGATATACCAGAATTAATTAGCTGACGGAAAATTATTAACTCGTAGACAGTGGCAAATGAGGTCGAATCCACAGAGACTGAGAATAATTCGTTTCTTCCAAAGTCCGAAGTATGGGGGTTTTTGGAAAATATAAAATAACTAATTAACCAACTAATAAAACAACTAATAGAAATAAACAGGAATTAATCAATAACAAATACGACTCTAGCCAAAGGTGCAACTTTTCAAACAATGTCTATTCAACTGATCATCGATGCAAAGATAATTCAATTACTCATTAATAGGTTGGTTATAGTTATCATACGGCAATAAACAACCAGCCTTTCCTTACCTTTTCGACAGTCAAAGTACGACCATTAACTATTTTCCTAACCAAGAAATAACCCTAAAGTAAAAAAGAGAATATACAAATTTAAATAAGTAAAGAAAGTTTGGCTAGAATGTTGGAATACCGTAGAGAAAAGAGTAAATAAAGGCAATGTAGACTAGCCAAAAGAGACAAAAAGAGCACATGTAATCATGTCTTGCTTGTGTTATCGAGTCAGTTAAAGTATCAACAAACATAAATTGATTATTTCAGGATTGTTATTTTGCTACTTTTAGGTAAGAAATAATAAGTTACCTTTGAATATGAATTTGGAATAAGTGAAGACTAAGGAAGCAATTCAATCGTATTTGTAGACACCAGGTTATTTCAGAAAATTGTTTTACCCAATGAATATGTTTACCTGTCAATTTATCCATTAAATTTCAAATTATGCACGGTTTGGTCATTTTGTCAGCTTGCTTATATCATCTTTGACAGAAGCAATTATTTACAATTGAGCTAGATTCGCACACCATCTTGGCACATAATCCCTTCTTGCCCAGCGCCAGCACATATTTCAAAAAATTTCCTGTCACCAAATCATTTCAAAGTTTCATCGCAGCTACTGAATTTTGTGTATTTTTCTTTTATGTCATTTCATCCACTGTTATTCAAGTACATAAATATACTCACGGTAATGCTGTACAGGGGACATTTAATTACATATGATGAATGAAAGGAATGACCGATGAGAAAAAAAATTTGAAAGTCAATGGGTGAAATCGACACTTTTGGGGAAACAAAAGGTTCAATGGACAAGGTAAAATTTTGGCGAGGCTTGAAGACCTATTGCGCAAACTTGAACTTTTGTACATTAGTTCCTCGCTTTTGAAATGATGACATACTGAAATACAGTAATACACCATCACACCTGTAAAATACACTATTCTGTCCGAAAACTCATTTTTGGTCACATACTGAAATTGTGATTTTGACATAATTTAGATCAAAACTCAAACTATAGTGCTTGAGGCACCTAAGTTAACTTTTCAAATTCTGGAGTGTAATTCTGAAAGCTGGGAAATTTTCCAGCTCGATTGGTATCTTTGTACAAGATATTTTGACAAGGTAAATGTAAAATGATCAATTTTATGTTTAAAATTTAACTTGAGATGATTTCTATAGAATGAAATTATTATGCCAAAAGCAATTAAAGAAAAGAATAAACAAAGGCAGCGTAGATTAACCAAAAGGAACCAAAAAGAATGTATGGAATCATATGTTTATTGTGTATTCTGTTTTCAGAAAGTAGTATCTAACAAAAGTTGGTTATTCCAAAGTTATCATTTTACGTGGAAGGACACATTCACAACCAATCATTCTTTTTCTGTTTCTTATTTTGCCCTCTAATTTCAAAGTCTTTCAATAACCATACCGGACTCAAGATCCTAGCAGTTATTAGAGATATGGAAGAAAAACAAATTAAGCATTTCAGCCATGAGTAGGGGTGCAAACGAGCCGAGTCGAGCCGAGTTTTGGCCTAATCGAGTCGAGCCTCCAGTTAATTTTGTGAAGCTCGAACTCGAGCTCGAGCTTAAAAAATAAAAAAAAAATAATAATAAATTTATTTTTCAAAAATAAAAATATAATTATTTATTTTTAAAAATGAATAAAAATAATAATTTTTAACAAATAATAAAATATTAGGGATATATGTGTAATTTTACTATTAAAATAAAAAATAAAAAATATATATATATATAATTGAGCTCGCGAGCCAACGAACTTAATGTTTTGAGCTCGAGCTCGAGTCGAGCTCGTACTCGAGCCGCTCGCGATTCGTGAACACCCCTAGCCATGAGGAACACACTCTCATCCTGAGTGAGTTGCGGAAGGAAAACGACGCCGGTAGTATTGATCGAAAGTTAGTAGTCTGTTATGGGTTTCAGAAGCAAATCTTGGATCCTGCAGCATACTGCTGCTTCCACTGTGATTTCTTTCTTCACAAAAGATGTGCGGACTTCCCCGACAAATTACGTATCCGATGCACTCCCAGCATCCCTTAGTCCTCCATGGGAAGCCACCTCATTCCTGGGGTGGTTGTTCTTGCAATGCTTGTGGCCAAGATTGGGAGTTTTTCATAATTTGCTACAATAGGGTATTTTTCATAGTACTTTATTGGGAATATAAATTTTTTTTAAGATAGAAAAGAAAGTGCTATTTCATTTCTTTTAAAGTTTATCGCATTTTTTTTAAATAAAAGTTTTGGGACTAGTTTAGTGGCGGAACTATCATAATTTGGTAATAATTTCGGGCCAATTGTTTTTAATCATTATTGACTTATCCTTGACTTTGATACCGAAAAAAAAAGAGCTACAAAAAAAAATGGAGGATATTAAAGTTATCAAAAAAAATATTACTAGTTTAACATTTAATTTGGATAAATATTAGGGACAATATTGATAGTTCTTCTATACTTCTAATGAAATACTATAAGAGAAATGAATAAGAAGAAAAATAGTAAAAAAAAAATATAAAATTCATATTTGCATAAACATGGCAACAAGAGAATTTTATTAAAAATATTAAAATTAGTATTGTCATTTTAAATAGATAGTGGAGGTAGGTGTATTTTTAAAACCTTAGACGAGCCAAGTGAAATTATTAGAACCCCAGGGGAGGTTTCTGAAACTATCCCTAAATTTAGAGCACAATGTGATTTTAAGTTGAGATGGTTCCTTAATCTGACTCATCATATTCTTAACGAAAAAGAAATGCTGCTGAGTCCAATTGGTCCTGCTATATGTGTCCATGACAGACAAAAGGTTGTAAGTTGTAACTGGGAAATAGTTTTGATAGACGTTGCTTTTTTCGCTGGTGAAATGAAAATATACAACAATTTTTCCCTTTTGTTTTGGATAAGATTCATTTGGTTGCCTTTTTATTTTCAGTAACACTTTTTTATTTTTCTGAAAATTCGGTAATGCCAACCTAGTACCTTATTGCAGTCTTTTTTTCTATTATTTAATTGAAGATTGGAAGGAAATTTTTATGGCCCACCCAGTGCTATGTGAATCATTGATTGTCGTCGTCGTTCAGTGTGAATTCATCGGTTGAACTTTCTGTCATCTCATTTGAGAAGATGCCAAGCAAACACACAAGATCATCACAGCAGTTATCAGAGAAATGGAAGAAAAACAACTTAACCATTTCAGTCATGAGGAACACCCTCTGATCCTGTGTGAATTGCAGAAGGAAAACGATGACGGTAGCATTGATCAAAAGTCAGCAGTCTGTTATGGGTGTCAGGAGCAAATCTTGGATCCAGCAGCATACTGCTGCTTCCGCTGTGATTTCTTTCTCCACAAAAGATGTGCGGAGCTTCCTCGACAAATTACACACCCGATGCACTCCCAGCATCACTTAGTCCTCCTTGGGAAGCCACCTTATTCCTCGAATAGTTATATCTGCGATGCGTGTGGCCAAGACTGGAAGTTTTTCAACTACTACTGTTCCTCCTGCGATTTTGGTCTCGATGTGTCGTGTGCTATTTTGGATCAGCGTGAAATTAAGCTCGATTGTCATGACCACCCTCTTCGACAGCAGAGACCAGCTACTTTCTACTGTAATGCTTGCGATATGGTTGACGAAGATTCATCTTATCTGTGCACTATTTGTCCATTTTGGATCCACAAAAAATGCGCCTTGCGGTCAACAACTGTGAAGCACAAGGATCATGATCACTCACTCCTTCTGGCTTATTCTCTTCCGTCTGACTACCGTAAATTTCAACAACAATGCCCTGTTTGTTGGAAAACGGTACATCTGAGTCGTTGGGTCTATTATTGCGGTCCTTGCAGATACTTCGTCCATTTTGCATGCGTTGTGATCTCTCAAGAGGATGAAGGGCAGCTGAGTGAAGACATTGAATATCCTATCTCGTAAGAGCTTTTCTTTGTTTTGCTTGCTATTGATAGCATAATGGTTAATTCTTTGCTTTTTTTTCCTTTCCCTCCAAAAAATTAGTTTTTTGCCCTTTTACCATAATCATGATGAAATATTTTTTGGCATTCTATCCTCTGAATTTCTTGTCTTGTGGGTTGCTAGAGGAGAACAAGATCAAAATGTGGTGAAACTACCATCCAGTAACGCGGCTCAAGAATTGATCGCCCGTTTTCTTCTCAAGGAAGATGAGATCGGTAGCAGTAATGACTCGGGCAAATCGAATATTGAAGAAGAGATATTTATGGATACACACAGGAAGCATCCGCTTGTTCTTTCAGAGAAAGTACAAAACTTAGATGAGATAAAGAGTACTACTAGTGATGATGATCAGGAAGAAGCAAAAGCATTATTGTTACTATGTGACAGGTGCATTGAACCTATTTGCTCATCTGATGATCATCACTACTATGCTTGTGTCGAGTGCGGTTACTTTGTCCATTTAACTTGTTCTAACCTCCCCCTTGAATTGCACATTCCAAAGCATCCCCAGCACCCATTCTCATTGATGTATAATCAGAGTAAAGTTGGTCTTTTTACATGCGAGGCATGTCACTGGCAGACCACTGCTAACTTTTATAAATGCGAACCTTGTGAACTAAGCATTTGTATAAAGTGTGCAAGTGCTAGCATGATCACGAGTAGCGTCATGCACGATGGTCACAAGAAGCACCTCTTGACCCAATTTCAAAGTTCAGATCGCATACGTTGCACGGCATGCGGCCATATATATAGAGGTGGTTTTGGGTTTGCCTGTGAGGATTGCCATTTCTATGTGTGCTATGACTGTGCTCTGCTGCCTTCTACAACCACGCAGAGATGGGACAAGCACCCGCTTCTCCTGATATATCCTCCGTATTTCGAGCATCCTGAGGAATTCTACTGTGTGCTCTGTGAAACAGAAATCAACCCAAATTGTTGGATGTATCACTGCCGTGAATGCGACTACTCATTACATCCTCGGTGCATTCTCCAAATTGGGAGGTTCAGACGTGTGAAATTTGGACGCTCCCTAAATGTGAATAATCATTCTCATCCTCTCACTCTTGTTCCCGAAGCAAAATACAAATCCTTTTGTGGGAGCTGTAGCGACAGGAGGTTGGATTGGAAACCGGCTTTCGAATGCGAATCTTGCAGATTTTATCTCTGCCCAGATTGTGCTTTCGAAGGGGAATTGATTGATGATGAAGAATAACACTTTCTGTGTTTTTGTAACTGATTTTCACTTATATATTTATGAATTACTTGGAAGTTCAAATAAAGTAATTAGTCAACTTGCAGATCACACTAGTTTTTTGGTGTTGTCTTTTGTTAATCTATTATTTCCGTAATTTATGCAACAGATCTCGTTTTAATGCCCCAATAACTGGTAATTGCACTCCCCATCTTCCTTTCCTATCTGAACCACTCAATATTTAATAAAATACAATAAGAATGAAAGGTAAAGATAATTGATTAAAAAGTTCAAATGAAATGTTATTTCAAGCATGAAAATGCAATTATTAACTTCCACTATACGTATAAGGTATAGAACTTTCTGATTATTCTTTGAAGGATTGTTGTTCTTTTCCTTTTGTTTCTTCGTTTTTCATTTTATATATAGATAAATATAGATATAGTATTTACATGCTTAGAATTGAACTTAATTTGAAACAAATCTCTATACTTATATATGTGGAATTAACATTACAAATTTTCCCAAAGAGAGACAACTTCCCCACTTCCAACTAATTCCCAAAACCACGACAACTCCGCCACTTTCAAATTCCTCCATTGCCGTTTTTACTAGCTAAATTTCAAATTTCAACAATGCATCAAAGAGGAGTGTTGCTGCCCCCATTGCTGGAGGTTCAACTTCCAGATTTTATATTATTTTGCCAAAGTTTTTTTTTTTTTATTTAATGTCAAAGTTATCCTTCTCTAGTTGATTTGTAACTTAGACTTGAAATTGAAAGGAGTATTTTGTCATCTTTACAAAAATTGCTGTGAAATAAAATTGGAACAATGGCAGCATCATTTACCTTAGGCGAAAATTGGAGATTTTGGAAGAGTAAGAGACTATTGGAAATTTTTCATTCATACTTGTCTACACTGAATATTCCGACTAATCATAGTTTCAAGTATCTTATCACTTTGATAAGATTTTAGCCAACAACCTGAGTTTATTTTTTCAAACAACAGGCTAATGCTTGTAGCCGCATGTCATCTCAAAGCAAAAAAAAAGAAACAATAAGGATTAAGTCATGTTATTTGATTTGGGTGATTTCACAAAATATTACTTATTCTGTTTAATGATAGTTTCAAGTAATTTATCACTTGCATAAATGATTTTAGCCAACAAAACCTAAGATTATTTTTTCAAGCAACAATATAATGCTTGTAGCCACACATCATCTGAAAGGAAAAAAAAAAAGAACAATTATGGATCACAAACATTACTTAACTGAGTATAATTATCTCTGATAGGAAAATGAGGAAATATATATTTCTCATGTCACACTATTTTTATTCCTCTTTATAGATGATTATAATTAAGTCCATTGATCGGATCATTACATATGCGAATTATAACTCAACAACACCGCAATTAAAAGAGAATCGAGTTCAATCAAGCTACTCATCAAGTTGTGCAATTAAAATTCAAACTCTAACTCGCATTGACCACATATGCGCCAAATTCGTAAAGCTCGAATACGTCAACAAGTTCAAGCTCAAACTCTATATGCTAGGCTTGAGAGCTCGTCAAGGATTTTGCTTTAAAAGCAAGAAGAGGGATGGAAAAAATTGTACTCAAAAGTTCATCACAATTTATATATGTAGGATATTTTTTTATGTGTGAAATGTTGATTATAACCCTTGCCTAAAATTATATAAAACATTAATCTATATTACTTAAGCTTGGTTGAATTCAATTGAACCAGATCTAGTCACATTTGAATTTGAGAGCTCAAATATTTTAGCTTAAGTTTGAGTAATCCACAGCCTTAGCTCCACTTGACTCGTTCATTTGCACCCCTAATAGCATCAGTTACATCTAATAATTCAAAAATAACATACAAGTAGAACATACTCACATTCAGTGGCATTTCAATCTAAGACCTCTAATATCTATGCACCACATTGGTGAATTTTAACTAATAGAATGTTAATTTATGTTAGCAAACTCAGAAGAAATAATTTTTTTCAATTTCTTCAAGCCCAAGCAGATTACAAAGATGTCAATGCCAAAGAATTCGAAACAATTGCAGAATTAAATGAAGCCAAAGAATATTATTAAAAAAAACTTAAAAGGTACTCTGGTAGAAGTATTTTTTGGGTTTTCTAGCAAAATGTCGCATCACCAGAACTATGAATAAATTGCCCAAACAAGCCACCTCAAGGCTTAATCTCTCTCTATAGTTTCAACAACATGTACAAAAATTAGCCTCAACAAAAGGTAACCGCAGAGCTATCAACATCTAAGCAGTGGAAAGATGCGCCTCAATTTCTTGACATTTAAATGTCAGCTGCAAGAAAGTTCTGAGATAAAGTAACCTGCCAAAAAACACCCCAGTAAGTGTCCACTTCTTTTTCTCACGCATTGGGAAGTTATATTGATTTTCTGCCAGCCAAAAAACATCTTAACATCTTAAGAAAAGCTAATGCTCATGTAAAAGATAATTCCAGTATTGTACTAAAAGTGTTCTCAGAGGTGCACGCCCTAGTATCAGGCACAGGAAAAATGCCCCTGGGGAGCAGAGGGAGATAGAGGCATCCTCTAGCGTGCCCCCAATGCATGGGGCGTAACACCCCCCCCCCCTCCCCGGCACTCCCAAAAAACCTCCAGGACCAACTTACCACGCTTTGGACCTCTTCTGCAAAAACTCCATAGCACCAAAGTATTGGTTTTTGACACACCAAAGAAACTATCAAGAAAAGAATGTAAAATTTGAAACTTTACTCATAAAAGATTTCATGTACATAAAGTGTAGGAGATCATGTTGGTGAACCATGAACACACAAAGCATTAACAGAAGGAATATTTGAAAAGCAAAGGAGAGAAGAATAAGTAAGTGTCCGAGATTTTTGAAGATTTGAGGAACGGCGGTGCTTCTCAATTCTTATGAACAGGTATTCTATGGATTCTTTTTCAATTTCAAAATTCAGTGTAATAAACTGTTCAGCAAATAAATAACTATGAGAAAAAACAGTGAACATCTTAAGAAAAGTTGGAGAATTCACACACATACTTTTCTAAGCTCTAACAACAAAAAGATAATACAACACAGAAAAGCTGGTAAGCAGGCAAAGAGTACAATAGTGAATCCAAAAACACATCGGTAACTTCATATAGGATAAAAAATTCCTAGACTTTAAAAGTTGAGGACGAATTAACTCCAGGAAGAAAGTAACACTGGCAAACAAAGGAGGCATACCCAAACACATGTAACTGACAGTTGAATATTTACCTTTTCACCCATCTTGAATGGAGGAAGACCCTTGTAGGGACATGTACTGCAGCGGAAAGCATCACCTAGACCACACTGCATCATGACCAGGTTGGTAATGCATTAAATCACATTGATGGAACATATACGATTATATTATAGTCAAAAGGCAAAAAATCTATTAAAGAAGCAAAAAGAACTACACCTGCAACTTAACTACATGGCTGACACGTATAAATTTAAGTTCTACTAAGGTGTTCCTAGAAATGATTTGAACTACCATTGAAACAAATAAAAGCACAAGAAACAATTCTAAATGTTAAGCAATACAACAAAACTCATTGAATATCTTAGCATGATCTTAAGTTCCAATACACAATGAGAAGGACCATATGAACTGCTACCAATTAGATAGAAGTCCACCAAATGTAATGAATACACCCAAGAAAATATAATAAGAAGACCTCATGAAAAGTGTTATTTCAGTGTAGGAGTGGCAAAGAAAGTCTTCTAGCCAGAGAGACTACTGTTGCAACATCCTCAGAAACACTTCAATATTCACTCAAATTTTCAGCTTTCCTCTTTGCAAGTATCTAACAAGAAAATAACTCAAACTAACCATATTATTCACTAACTTATAGTATTTGTGAAAATTAATTCCATAAACAGTTCCTCTCAATTTAAGCTGCTAGCTACATCTTCCTGACCATTGCCTTTTACTTATGTGGTTGCAGTGAATATTTAGGACTTGAAAATTAGAATAGTTAACATTAAGCTGGGAAACGTTTTGGATCATCTAATTCGAGGAGAAAATGAGGAACACGAGGAGAAAAAGCTTCATGTATGAGAAGATGTATGTATCTTTTCAAATGTTCCATTTAAGGAGTTTCACATAATTTTAATAATCCAAAATCCACGAAATCCATTATTAACAAAGAATAGCATTCTACTAACTGAGGAATCGGTTCTCCAAGTATTTTAAGAAGCATCAAGAAGATAAGCCTAAACAACTACTCTTCTATGCAAACAGAATGCTCTTCCGTTCTAACAATCATGTTAAATTGCAATAATACAGAAGTAAGTCAAGTAGACCACCAGGCTTAAGATGCAGGACCTTCACTTTGACAATGATGTTCTCAAGAAAGGTCAACTAAAGTTAGTTGAAATTGTTGAAATTAAACAATATGTACATACACTGCCACAGGCAGACTGAGGATTGTTCAGCTGGTCCATAGTAAGTCCCAACTTCACTTTCTCTTCCGCTTCAGCCCGCCCACAAGTGCAATTTTTGCATGCTTTCCTAGTTTTTCCAACTTCACAATCACCTACAGCATGAAATTTTTGGCAGCTCAGTGTAATATCAGACACTCAGACACGTGGATAAAACATTTCAGAAGCTACGTCAGAAATGCCACGGCTAGAATAAACCTGTCTTACCCACAGGCAGCTGTGGTTTCTTCAAATCCTCTTCACTTAGCAGGGTGTCCTCATCTATCAAGTCCGTATCATCACCAATCTGGACTGCAGGTAAACTTTTTGTTTGTTTCTTTAGAGAAAAGGATGAACCAATCTTCCAAGAAGACTTTTTACCCGAAATCTGTTCAAGAGTGTCACAAAACCTCAGATGCACAACTTACACAGCAGAAGGCAAAAAGCTTGCAAACAAAGCCAGGGCACCAGAATCATTCTGCAAACAGTTGCAGGGAGAGGAGCGAAGATGGAAAAAGACCCAGGGGGGGGGGGGAGGGGGGATAAATCGAAACAGTACAAGGACACTAACCCCAATAGACTGACCAGCTTCAGATGATTTTACATCCAAAAGTCCTGCCAACAATAACTTGCGCTCAAGGGAAGACTTTGTCTGCAACACTCCCCAGAAAAATAATCACGAGCAATCATTTACTAATTCAGAATTTGCAAAAGGTAAATGAACAGTCAAGAAGTATATTCAACTGAGTGAAAATTGGAACCAATGGGTAGCTTACCTCTTGCAAAGGAGTAGATTGGGAAGTCAGGTGCACCAGCACTGTTCCACCAGGCATTAAAATTCTTGAGATCTCCAGAAACAACGCATCATTTGGAAACTCAGATGACTTGCTGATGACCACAACAACATCGATAGATGAAGATTCAACTGGCACAGAACCTATCATACATAAAAAGTAAATAGACCAAGCGGATAACAACCACAACTTCAACAGTGATAGCTTTGGTTCTAGGTGGTAAATGCTAGATAACCAGAACCCAAGACAATGAACTATCAGTTAAATAATCCCAGATAGGGCACAGAAGAATTGGAAAGGTAACTATTGGCAACAAATTGCTGATAGCCCAATGTCAAAGATTTAAGTTACCACATGACATCGGATTGGAATAACAATAGTACTATGGAATCAGCAACTACATCAAAGACAATCTCTTCTAACATGAGCATAAAAAACAAAACAAAAAACAAACCTGTACATCGCACTCACTTCTATACACCCAAATATTATTTTACCGGTTGGTTTTTGAATAGAAAACAAAATCTCAAGTGTTTAGAAGATGCCATCTTATGATTACAAGGCATCCCAACTCCCAACCATCGTCCATCACAATCAGATGCCCACTTAGGACAATGAGTTTCTTGCTGGAAGCCTTGCCTAAATTGTATAAATAGACTGCCAAAACTTCCAGCTCAGAACACATTTTTACCCATACACTCAAAAGGCGCCACCACTAGAGCGTAGTCACAAGGAAATACATAGCATTTCTCAAAATGGAAAACCTACACAAAGCTATAAATAGAGTGCAGAAAAAAAAAAGAAACATAGAGAACACAGTGTATTACCTAACCAACAATCCCAAAAAAATATTGCAGTACATAAACATTCTTAAAACAGAAGGGGAACAAGAAAAAAGCATCAGCAGCAGTCAACTATGGTGCACAACCATCAGTGAGCAAGTTCAAGCAACACCAAGCTTCAGTGAAACTAACTAATTTAGTGGAATCAATAAAGAATGAATATAGTCTAAATCATGAGAGGTGATATGCATCATCTGCTGTATAGAGGTAGCAGAGTATTAGAATTGGGAGTTACCAAAGAACGAATAGAGCTAAAACTAACAACCAGATATGCAAATACTAGATGCAAAAGAGAAATAAATTACTCTGCAATGAAGCTTGAGTGATGATCAGAGGATCAATTTGAGTAATCCCTTCTTTATTCACCATCCTTAATGCATTCAAAACTTCACCAAACTGCAGGATCACTTGCTCTGTAAGAGCTAGTATATTTTCATGACCCGATGTCTCCTGTGAAAAAATTGATCAAATTAAAGGTCACAACTGACACTCCAAACCCAGTATTACACTCAAACAAAGACATGTACCAGCATTAATGCCATTGGAAAACAATCTCAAGCTTTCAGACCTTAAACCCGTCTTCTGACTCTGATGTTTAAACTTCTAGAGAAAGAAACAGACAGAATTCCATAAGGTACTATACACATTTAACCATATCTTTACCATTTTCATTGATTTCACAAAGAGAAAGGAAAAGACAAAAAGAAAGCAATTATTTCCATTACATGATTCCACACATTAATCAAATTTTAGGTTAAGTACTTCTATTGTCATTCAAAAATTCAACAAACTCTAATTTCCTGATTCAGGATTCCTTATTTAAGGCAATATCCTATTCCTTAAAAACATAGACAAGAAAAATGCTTTCCCTTACATTTACTTTCTTCTCCAGAAGAAATCTCAAGTTCCAGAACCTAAATGCAGCGCTAGAAAACTGACCATATTTGCAGAACCAAAAGCTCGAGAAAATGCTAACAATAAAACAATTTCCTAAAAAAATGCATGGGAAAACCATAGAAGGCTTTAACGAAAGGCACAACAAAGGAAATGCATAAACAGAACGACCTAGATAATTGAAGCTCCCGAACCCAATTCTTTCTCCTATCAGATCAAAATGAAACAGACAAAGAAATAGATAAAAATCAAATTGCTCCCTAAACCCCTCCAACAAAGCCTTCTTATCCAGGAAAAGAAATCCACAACCTAGTTAAGAGTTGACATTTTTTTGTAAATACAGCCTAAAAAAGCCCATTTTTCACCAAAAAAAAAAAATTGGGGTTCCCATCCCAAATCGACCAAAATTCTATTGCCATTACTTTCTGTGTTCTCCAAAGTAAAAGCCTAGAACAAATGTATTAGATTAAACCTAAATAACAATCCTAACTACAAAAAAAAAAAAGGAAAATAAAACGCAAAATTCTTGATAATATAGCAATATAGCAATAAAGGTTACACCTTAAAATCCACATAAATAAAGATACTTATTTGTATGTAGAGCTCAAAACGCTAAAATTTAACATTTCAAGAGAGGTTTACAAAAATACAGACAACAAAAGGAAAATCAAATCAAAACAAAATCATGAAATCATATTTCACAATAGAACTATTCAAAAGGCGAAAGGTTTAATCGGAACTTACCATAGCAGTGGATCGAAACAAGCCGAAAGCTTGAAGAATTTCCGAACCGTAGTTTTGCCTTTTGTTCTATTGGGACAGAGTATTTTCAGTTTTGGTGTTTGGTAGCCGACTTTCTCTTTCTTCTTCTCGCTGGTTGCTCCTCTTTAAATACCAGGCGTCTGCCGACTTCACCAAAACTTGCCGCTGTTTTCCTCTAATTTTAATTTTAATACTGCTGGTAGACGTGGAATCCTGGTTTGGACCATTAGAAAAAAAAAATGAAGCAGAGCACTTCGGATCGGTTCTTGACGGTTGAACCAACTTAAAACGATCAGATCAGACCAGACCGGTTTTTTGTGAAAGGTGATATCCGTACCTACCAAAAATTCTGCTGATATGGTCTTTTTTTTCTTTTTTAAATTTTTTTTTTTTTGGTGAAGATGGAAAAATTTTAGTATGGAACCTCTCATTTACACTCCATCTTATGTACGACTCGTCCTATCCCACCTCCCCTAGCCCTTGATGATATGATTCAAGCTAAAACTAATGAAACATAGTAGTATGCCATTTGAATAAAATCCATTTTTAATACTTTTTTTACCCACCTATTAACTAGTCTAAGGTCAACAAATTTCTTCTGATCATGTTTTTTGAAATATTGTTATTGATAAAATTTTTTTCAAAACGTGTAGTCATTAAATTTAGTCGAGTTTGGTGATTCAAACTATTGTATCAGTAAATTGGCCACCAAACAAAATCCACTTGACTGGTTGGTTGGGTGGGAATTAGATTGAATTTGGAGAAATCTAGTGGACCTTTCTTTATGAACCAAAATTTATACATTTGTTAGTTGTCATTTCCGTCTTAACATGCACAACAAATTTTACATTCAAACTTGTATGATTATGCTCACTATATGGGGAAAAAAATTTATTTTGGTGCTTTAAAAATAATGTGGGTAAAAGGAACATTTTATTTTAACATTACATAGTTGTAATTTTAATAACTGTCTCATTATTAATCACAATTTACTGTCTCATTATTAATCACAATCTAATTTAACTTTTTTTTAAATAAAAGATTTTGAATTCAGTACCTCCAGTGTGCAATCCCTCCCAAATTACCATCTGAGGATGCTCACCTCGGCCATCCCTGACTGGCCGAGGTGATCCGTGTTACCACTTCGTCCCTCACCTGAGCGAGGTCTTCTCCTTAACATGAGCCCCGAGCTCGGCCAAATCCCTGGTCGATTGTCTGGATGACCTCTGCACCTCAAGCTTCCATCTCGGCTGAACGCTGATGATGTCAACCCACCTGACATCATCCAGAACCAGTGCTTTATCTGAAAAGCACCTGACACTCTTAATGGCTACTGCATAAGACTCCTCGTCACCCTGTCCAGGCGGTTATAGTGTCAGAGTCAAGCCGCCTGACAGGGAGCAGAGCCGTAACGGCAGGACATGGGTCCCACCGGCATAAGACCTCCGTCCTACCATCCACTCCCGCTCTATAAATACCCCTCATGTACACCCAACAAGTAAGCATACTGTTCATTTGACAATACTATTGTTTCCCTCGTTCTCATACTAACTTGAGCGTCGGAGTGATCCCAGGGGAGAAACCCCGCCATTCACTTCGGACAAACAGATACACCTCACCTCAGAAGAGACTGATTTCGGCTGGCTCAATTACCCCACCAAAAATCGCCTCTTCAATTGGCGCCGTCTGTGGGAACGAGATTACTGCTAAAATGAGATCCACGCGCTCCAGAAGTGGAAGAGTCCCCTCGACCGGGGTTGGGCAAACATCGGGAGCCCAGCAGGATCGTATTTCTGAAGAACAAGGGTCCCCAAGGACCCAGCCCAACAACGAAGACGCCATCGCCAAGATGGTCGAGTTCGTGGCTGATAATCCAAACATCTTCGAAGAACTGGGGAGGTACTTCAAGAGGCAGGGGAAGGAAAAAGCTGAATCCTCCAAGAGGAGACCGACGAAGTCCCCTGAAGTGCCTTCCGGCGAAGACTCGATGAGGGGCATCTCTCTCGGAGCACTTCCAGGCGCGCCTCTTCTAAGGCGACGTCTAAAATCGCTTCAATCTCCAGGCGTTTTCCCGGGGTCTTCTGGGAAAACGAGCTGAGAACCCACCTCGGCGTCCCGGAGGTTTAGCTGCCGAATATCTGAGGGCTCCGCCCTTCACGGACGACATCAATGGGGAGATGGTCCCCCCAATTTCAAACTTCCCGCCCTACGTTCCTACTGCATTTCGGCTCTACTGCGTTCCCGACGCTGTAATTTGCCGAACTTTCCCCATCTTCCTACAGGGGACGGCCCGAAAGTAGTTCTGGGGCCTAGAACCGAGGAGTATTTTCTCGTTAGACGAGTTGATAGATCGGTTCATCCACCGCTTTGTATCGTCTCGCCCAATTACGAAGACTTCAGCTTACCTCTTGAACCTGCAGCAAGCTCCCGGCGAGTCACTGCGCTCATACGCGCAGAGGTTCAATGAGGAGAACGTGCAGATACCTGATCAGAATGAGCAGTTAACCATAGCTGCCTTCACCAATGGGCTGATCGCGGGAATCTTCAATACCGAGATACACCAGGATTACCCCCGCACACTTCGGGAACTCTGGGATCGAGTAGACCAGGAAATCCGAAATGAAGACCTAAATCGCATGAAACGGGAGGTTCAAGCCACTCGTACCGGGCAAGATTCCCGGAGGAAAAAGGATGCCGGCCGGGCTGAACAAGACCCCAGCGGATCGTCAAAGGCAGGTCGTCCACCTCGGACGCCGAGCTTACACCACTCAATTCCAGCCGGACTCATATCCTGGCTGTGATGAGGCAGAATCACCTCGGCCGAACTCCGCCTGAGATTCCGGGGAGGAGAGATAAGAGGAACTCAAACCTCTACTGCGCCTACCACCGGGATGTTGGGCACGAGACTGAAGACTGAAATGATCTGAAGCGGGAGATCGAGAACTTGATCCGGCAGGGGTACCTGAAGCAATTCGTCCGCAAGGATGGAGGTTTCAACCGAAGCGTCTCCCACCGGGAGAACCGGGGCCCCTGCCGGGACGACAGGCGGGACACGAATATGCATTGCCGAAATCCCGAAAACCGTAGGGAGGACAAGCAGCCTCCACGCGATGGATCACCGGGCTACGGCCCCAACATCGCCGGGGTGATCAATACCATCGCGGGAGGACCAACGGGAGGAGACAGCCAGAACTCTCAGAAGCGGACCTACCGCCAGGCCGGGATGGAGGTGGCCGAGCCGAGCTCTCGACTGTCTGAAGTCATCACCTATGGTCCCACTGACCCAATTCCCGCGGCCTCCAGCAATCACGAAACTCTCGTGATCGAGGTTCTCACCAACAACTACATAGTCAAAAAGGTCTATGTTGACCCCGGAAGCTCGGAACAACTCACTCCGGTCAGGACTCCCCTCGTTGGATTCGGGAGACACGTAGTCCACCCCGAGGGTATGGTGTCTTTGATGATGACCATCGGACGTCATCCCCGCTGCCGGACTATACCCGTCAACTTCGCGGTGGTCAAGGCAGATTCTCCCTATAATATGTTGATAGGTCGACCCACGCTCAACGCCTTGAGAGTTGTATACTCTACCTACCACCTGAGTTTCAAATTCCCGACACCAGCGGGGGTGGCCGAGGTGAGCAGCGACGTGAGCACTGCCCGCGAATGCTACCTCGCCACCATCCAGGCCGCAGTCACTCCCCGGACCATCCAGGCCGAAGAGAAGAGGCCAACTGTTCTCTCCATAGACTGCATTGATCCTCGGAAAGCGGGAAAGCCCGGCAGGCTAGAACCCGGGGATGAGGTGGAGCAGGTGGTCCTGGATGAGGCAAGACCGGACCAAGTGGTCCAAGTAGGGGCTGGACTCCCCTCGCCTATAAAGGAAGAAATGATTTGCCTTATAAAGGACCACCGAGACGTCTTCGTGTGGTCCGCTGATGAGGTGGTTGGAGTGCCACCTGAGCTCATGGTTCACCAGCTCAACGTTAACCCGCAGGCCCGTCCTGTGAAACAAAAGCGCAGGCACTTCGGCCCAGAACGTAGCAAGGCCATATCCGATGAGGTCGACAAGCTCCTGCCCGCTAAAATGATTCATGAAATCCAATACCCCACCTGGTTGTCCAACCCAGTCATGGTCAAAAAGGACACCGGTGGTTGGAGGATGTGTGTGGATTTCACAGACCTCAACAAGGCCTGCCCCAAAGATTGCTATCCTCTGCCAAGGATAGACGCCCTAGTCGATTCGGCGATGGGACATGAGATCCTCTACTTCCTGGATGCCTTCAAAGGGTATCATCAAATAGGAATGAGAGAGGAGGACCAAGAGAAAACGACATTCTACACCGACCAAGGTGTCTACTGCTATACCACCATGCCGTTCGGGCTAAAAAACGCCGGGGCGACCTATCAAAGGTTGATCAACCGCCTCTTCAAGGATCAGATCGGCCGAAATGTGGAAGCCTATGTGGACGATATCCTTATCAAAAGTTTAACCACTTCGGCCTTCTTATCAGATGTAAGGGAGGTCTTCGGCGTTCTGCGGGACTCAAGGATGAAGTTAAATCCCAAGAAGTGTGTCTTCGGTGTCACCTCAGGAAAATTCTTGGGGTATTCGGTGTCACCTCAGGAAAATTCTTGGGTATCTGTTTCCCACGGGGAATCGAACGCAAACCCCGCCAAGGTCAAGGCCATTCAAGATATGACCCCACCTCGGAACCTCCGAGAAGTCCAGCGACTGAACGGACGCCTGGCTGCGCTGAACCGCTTCCTATCCCAGTCCGCAGAAAAAGCTTTGCCCTTTTTCAAGGTGCTCAAGAAGGCCGATCAATTTGCCTGGACTGAGGAGTGCCAGGCTGCCTTCGACAAGCTGAAGCAGTACCTGCACCACCTACCCACCCTCGCTTCATCTCGGCCCGAGGAGAAGCTGTACCTCTACCTCTCCGCAGCGGACGAGGCTGTCAGCGCTGTGCTCATCCGGGATGAGGGCACTCAAGTGCCAGTCTACTATGTCAGCCGAGCTCTCCGTGGGCCGGAGACTCGATACACTCAAGTGGAAAAACTTGTGCTAGGACTAGTCCATGCCGCCCGACGGTTGAAACCCTATTCTTAGCTCATCCCATCTCCGTCAGGACCGACCAGCCTCTCCGACAGATACTGGTGCGGCCCGAGGCCTCCGGGCGCCTCACTAAGTGGGCCGTTGAGTTGGGGGAGTACGACCTGTCGTATGAGCCGCGCACCGCCATAAAAGCTCAAGCCTTAGCCGACTTCTTGGCCGAGCTCACCTTCACGGAAGGTCGATACTCCATTTCCGCCATAGCCGAAGTGTCCACCCCACACCTGTGGACTTTATACGTGGACGGATCTTCCAACGGGTCATGGCAGTGGAGGCAGGACTGCTGCATAGGAGGGCCCCAGGAGAGATGAATGTGGAGTGGTGTGCGTCGCCGCTTTGGCTTCACGCGGGGCCACCAACAATGAAGCCGAATATGAGGCCTTGATCGCGGGATTCCAGCTAGCCCGCAGGCTTGGTGCACAGCGGATCCACGTCCGCAGCGATTCCCAACTCGTAGTCTGCCAAGTCCTTGGTGAGTATGAGGCCAAGGATGAAACCATGCAACGGTATCTATCCAAAGTCCACCAACTCATCGCATATTTCGAATCTTTCGAAATCCAAAGAATCCCCCGCTCCCAGAATAGGCGGGCCGACGCCTTATCCCGGTTGGCTTCCACCTTATTTTCTGACCTCAACAAGATCGTTTTGGTGGAAGTGTTGAGCGAGCCGGGATACATGGAAGAGGTGGCCTGCCCTGTGAACACGGGAGAAACATGGATGAGCCCGTTCATCATTTTCTTAGGGCAGGGAGTCCTCCCCGAGGACCGAGCCGAGGCGAGAAGGATACAACGCAAATCTGCTCGGTTCGCGCTCCGAGATGGAGAACTGTATAAACGCTCATACCTTGGCCCATGGCTGAGGTGCGTTACACCCGAGGCAGGACGCCAGGTCCTCCATGAGATACACGAAGGCCTGTGTGGGGCTCACGTCGGCCACAGGATGTTAGCCAGGAAGACCTTACTTCTTGGGTACTTCTGGCCTTCCGTTCGACAGGATGCTCAAAATCTTGTTCTCAGCTGCCCATC
>NC_040042.1:7230812-7250624 GCF_003713205.1 Coffea eugenioides | reverse complement strand
TTCTTCCCTTTTCCGGACATCAAACTTGCTTTTAAAGGCGTAATCTTGAGAAATACCATATCTCCAACAGTGAACTCCAAATCCTTCCTCCGATTGTCGGCATAACTCTTTTGTCTACTCTGAGCGGTTTGAATTCTTTGCCGTACCAATTTCACCTTCTCATTAGCCTCCTCAATCCAAGATACAGTAGTCGTGTCTAAGATTTTCCGTTCACCTACTTCATCCCAACAAATTGGGGATCTACACTTCCGACCATAAAGTGCTTCGTATGGAGCCATTTGAATAGAAGAGTGGAAACTATTGTTATAGGCAAATTCCACTAAAGTCAAAAACTTACTCCAATTCTCTCCAAAGTCCAGTACACAAGTCCTCAACATGTCCTCAAGAGTTTGAATTGTTCTTTCAGATTGTCCATCAGTCTGGGGATGATAGGTGGTACTAAAGTTCAACTTAGTCCCCAACACTTCTTGCATCTTTTGCCAAAACCTCGAAACAAATCTTGGATCCCTATCTGACACAATACTCACAGGTATACCATGTAGTCTGATAATCTCATCCAAGTACAATTTGGCCAACTTCTCCAATGGATATTTCATATTAATTGGCAGAAAATGAGCCGATTTAGTCAATCTATCTACTATTACCCAAATGGCATCATGGCCTTTCTGTGTCCTTGGTAAGCCTGATACAAAATCCATGGTAATATTTTCCCATTTCCACTCAGGTATTTCTAGAGGTTGCAAAAGCCCAGATGGTTTCTGATGTTCGGCTTTAACCTGTTGACAAACCAAGCATGTCTGGACAAATTGGGCAATTTCCTTCTTCATATTTTTCCACCAATATAGACCTTTCAAGTCTTGGTACATTTTGTTCCCTCCTGGATGTACTGTAAACTTTGATCGGTGTGCCTCTTCCAAAACTTCTTTTCTAAGTCCTTCATCCTTTGGCATAACCACCCGATTTCGAAATCTCAATATTCCATCTGATCCCAAAGTGAAATCGGTCTGGTCTCCCATCTTGACTTTCTCCACCAACTTTTGCATTTCAGGGTCCTTTTCCTGAGATTCCTTAATACGTCCCAATAAAGTGGAGGTTATCACAATATTCCCCAAAAGTACTTTCCTTGGTTCCAATCGAGGATTCCAATAGCTAACTTCCTCCAACAATCGAAATTCCTTAACCATCAATCCAGCCATCTGTACCTGACGGCTCAAAGCATCGGCCACTACATTGGCCTTCCCAGGATGGTACTTAATAATGCAGTCATAATCTTCCAGAAATTCCATCCATCTACGTTGCCTCAAATTCAGTTCCTTCTGAGAAAATAAGTACTTAAGGCTTTTGTGATCTGTAAAAACCTCAAATGTCACTCCGTATAAATAGTGTCTCCATTTCTTCAAAGCAAAGACCACAGCCGCTAACTCCAAATCATGGGTCGGATAATTTCCTTCATGCGGTTTCAACTTTCTGGAGGCATAAGCTATCACTTTATCATTTTGCATCAAAACACATCCCAAACCTTCCTTAGATGCATCGGTGTAAACCACAAAACTATCATGTCCATTTGGTAGAGCTAGAACAGGCGCTCTTGTCAACCGTCTTTTCAACTCCTGAAAACTTCCTTCACACTTAGAATTCCAAATAAACTTTCTATTTTTCTTGGTCAACTCAGTCATAGGTCCAGCGATTTTCGAAAAATCCTGGATGAATCTCCGGTAATACCCCGCCAATCCTATAAAACTCCGAACTTCCGTTGGGTTTTCCGGTCGTTTCAATTTCGAAACAGCTTCCACTTTAGCTGGATCCACTTTAATCCCATCCTTAGAAATTATATGCCCTAGGAAAGTCACTTCCTTCAGCCAGAATTCACACTTGCTAAACTTAGCATATAACTGATGTTCCCTCAAGATTTGTAAAACAATTCTCAAATGTTTCTCATGATCTTTCACATTCTTAGAATACACCAAAATGTCATCAATGAAAATCACCACAAATTGATCCAAGTAAGGCTTAAAAACCCTATGCATTAAATCCATAAAAGCGGCAGGTGCATTGGTTAACCCAAAAGGCATCACTGCAAACTCGAAGTGCCCATACCTCGAGTTGAAAGCAGTCTTAGGTATGTCCTTCTCCAAAATCCTCAATTGATAGTAACCTTGCCTTAGATCCAACTTTGAAAACACCACCGCCCCTTGCAATTGATCAAACAGTTCATCGATGTGGGGTAGTGGGTATTTATTCTTAATCGTAACATCATTTAATCCTCGATAATCTATACATAACCTCAAACTCCCATCTTTCTTCTTTACAAACAAAACTGGGGCTCCCCACGGAGAATCACTCTCTCGTATAAAACCTCGTTCCAACAAATCCTGTAATTGTAACTTCAACTCCTTCAACTCAGCTGGAGCCATCCTGTATGGTGTCCTTGATATAGGTGCTGTTCCCGGGGTTAAATCAATTTTAAAAGCTATTTCCCGTTCCGGGGGTAGAGACTCCAATTCTTCAGGAAAAACGTCAGAAAATTCTTTTACTACCGGTGTGTCCTCCAGATTCACCTTATCGCTAGGAGTATTAATAAGAAAAGCTAAATACCCTTGAGCTCCTTTACTTAACAACTTTCTAGCCCGGATTCCCGAAATAAGTGCAGACGAGGCTAACTTACCCCTCACATCCAATTTCAAGGTTGCTTCCCCTGGAATACACAATTCTACAATTTTCGTCCTACAATTTAGTTGAGCATTATAACGGGCTAACCAATCCATCCCTAGGATCACATCATATCCTTTAATCGCTAAGCCTATCAAATCGGCCAGCAATTTTCTTTCCCTCACGCAAATTTCACTATTCTTATACACCATATTAGCAATTAGACTTTTGTCCCCAGTGGGTGTTTTAACCTCCAAGTCATATGGTAACTTAATTGGCTTCAAGTCTATTCCACTCATGAAATCAGGGTTTACAAAAGAGTGCGTTGCACCCGGATCAATTAAAACCCTAGCTAGGCGGTGAAAGATTGGAATGGTACCTTCGACCACTTCGGTCGCCTCTGGAGCTTGTGGATAGTCCAATGCGTAGACCCTAGCCGGTACTTTCGGTCGACTCCCTCCGGCACTGGTCTGCTTAGAGGTTGATTTTTCAGGTCTCTGCAGGCTTCCCCCTGTCTTTGACGATTTCGGACAACTTGCAATCTGATGCTCAGTGCTCCCACACAGTAAGCATTTTCCCAACTTTCTCCAGCAGTCATTCTCAGAGTGGTTGGGTTTACCACAATACCCACAAGTAACTTGAGGGGTCACAGTCGATCCAACAGATGGTGCTCCCCTAGCTTGAGTCGTCCCGCTACGACCTCCCCTAGATAGAGCTCCCCTAGAAGCTCCAGCAGTTCTCGTTCCCCCTTCCCCTCTTCCCTTTTTAGAAGGGTGTATAAACTTACTGGTCTGCCCAGTAGTGCGACTAGGGAAATTCCTTTTCCTATTGTGGAAATCCCTCACTTGAGACCTTGCATTCTCAACCCTTTGCGCTTTCTCTAAAGCCTCAGTAAAAGTAGAGATTTGGGCTGCAGCCAGGCCCTCCTGAAGTTCCACATTAAGTCCCTGTATGAACCTTCTAATCCTTCTCCGTTCATCGGTTACTAGCTCAGGAGCATATTTGGAAAGCTTAGTGAACTTCCCTTCATATTCTGCGACAGTAAGGGTTCCTTGTTTCAACTTAATGAATTCGTCCTCCCTTTTCTCTTGGATCAAGGGCGGAAGAAACTTTTCATTAAACTCCCTTGTGAAATTTTCCCAGGTCCAAGGGGTTTGAGCTCTTTCCCATTTTCCTTTTATCAGATCCCACCAAGCACGGGCTACTCCCTCAAATTGAAAGGCAGCAAAGTTCACGCGCCTATCCTCAGTATAGTCTAGAGCGGCGAATATGTTGGTCATCCTTTCTAACCAATTCTCCGCTACTTCGGGGTCAGGTTCACCCATAAACTTAGGCGGGTTAAACTTTAGGAATCTTTCCAGGGCTCTATCCTCTCCCCTATCCTGGCCCCCAGGTTGGTTAAATGGTCCAGGACCCTGTCTCTCCGCTAGACGTTCTAGGATATCAGTCATCCTATTGATGGCAGTAGCCACTTGGTTACCCTCAACGTTTTCCTGTCCCTGGGTCGGTCCAGTTGCCGAACCCTGGTCATCCCCCTGAGGTTGGGCCCGTCTAGACGCTCGCCCACGGCCTCGACCACTCCTTAATCCTTCCATTAGTCTAGACGTGCCTAGTGCAAGAAATAAATTAATTTAAGCAGAAAACAAGAATTTTATCGAATTTAGAACTAACCAAGAAAGCATTGAAATTAACAATAATTTACATTCATAAGCATGTCAAGTTTGTACAATTAGCAAGTTAGGGACAATTCACAAAATATAGCACACAGGTGCTCAAAATATACTTTTAGTCACAGAAGACTAAAGTAAGAACAAGTGCCCAAAAATAGGCCACACAAGCATGCAAAATACAATGGCCTCGGCACTCGCGTCACCCTAACTAGTCCTAACTGTACCAGTCAAAAGTCAAAAGAGGTCAATGACCAAGATCCTAGTCCATAGCAGGGCTACCAGGAGGAACCTCCTCCTCGGGATCCTCCTCCGGATCCTCCTCCTCATCCTCAGGAATCACTGCAGTAGCGTCCTCAACCAGACTAGTAGCATCAACCAGCATCTCGAAAGCCCGAGTACGGACATCTCGTGCTAACCTAGTGAGTCGAGCCCTAGTATCCCGAAGCTCCTGGTTAACCACTGCAGACGTGGCTACCTCACCCTCTAGCACCTCCTCAAGCTCAGCAATTCGCTCACCCTGAGCGCCAACCATCTGCCTAAGCTCATCTACCTCAGCCTGTAAACCAAGGTTGGCATCCACCAACTGACGACGCTCGTCGTCCAAAGCAAGCACCACATAGTCCGGGTAGGCGAAAGTCAACCTACACGCACATCGAGGGTATCTATCATGCGGTGAGTAGCGTACACGAGCTTCTCCTGCTATAGGTCGATAGTAGATAGTCCTAAGGGGCACGTAATGACCATTCGCATGGCCATTCCCATTAGCTTCCGGGGCTCCGTTTCCATCAGCCATTCCTGCAAAATAATAACAATAATAATACCTTTCGGGTTAGAAACTTAAATCACTACCTAATTCCAATATCCTGCAATGCATGCCTAACTTAATCGTTGGTTCATCCCAATCGTCACTTGAGGTAGGACTAACTTAGTTGCTAGCTCGCCTCAAGTATCACTTAGGGTAGGATTAAGTCATCCTATATCGAGTCTTAAAGGTAGAGTATCCAATATGTCTCCCATATAGACCTCTAACCTAGGGCTCTGATACCAACTGTGACGCCCCACATCTCCCTAAGGCGGACCAAAGGGTATCCGCGGACGCCTGCCCAGCTCACGCCAGGACTCAAGCAAATCCATTCAATTTAAAATCAAACTAATCACTTCGATGAGAGAAACATGAACACAATAATGCGGAAGCGTTCAAGCTTAATAAGTCACTTAATTTATAACTAGTACATCGGGTAATCATGAAACGACTTAAATTCAAAATACACATCAGGGCCCAAACTTTTCAAGTTTACAATTTCCAAAAGTACAACCCAAACCAGGGCCTAGTCAAAATATATAACAGGAGTCTTAACAAAATTCAACGGATGGTTTCTCCAAGAGTCGGTCCTGTTAAGGAAAACAAAACTATAGGGTGAGCTAACGCTCGTGAGGCCAAGAACACACATGCAAGCACTTAGTCAAATAACAAACCCAAATTTAATAAATAAAACCATGTCTTTTTAACAATCAATTATTCAAACAAGAAAAGTAATCAGAAACAATTCAAGGATATAGTAGCTCTCAGGAGCTAAGTTCCACTCGATCTGCCGTTGCCATTCGTATACCTTCCCGCATTGACCCTCCTGTCAACCGGGTCGGTATTTCCATTTCCGTAGATCACCACTTACTTTCCTCCGTCCACCGTACACCTCAAGGGCCCACAAGTCTATTATTGGGCGATACTCTACAAGTATGCCAAGCAAGACCTCTTATTAGGTCGAGCTTATAATCTCATGGCTCGCCCAAGTTCCCGACCAAGCCCATTGCCGGCTCGAGTTCAAGGTCGGCCTATGAGTTTGGGCGTCCCCCATATTTTTGAAAGTCGAGGAGGTTCACTCCAACGACACAAGCATTCATGACATAACATTGCATTTCATTCATTCATTCAAGACATTCCATTCATTCATTTGAAATTAGAACGAGTGCGATAAAGTACACACCCGCCCTTATTTTTAAAACTTTCAACAAATACCACAATTAAACAAGTATCAAAATTCACACACTTGACACTCACCGAGCAATTCAACAAGAATTATTTTCCGGAAGTTCAAGTGTCCACGGTGAGATCCTCTTGAAGGTCTCCTTGTGCGCCTGGCAAATTAATAGTGGATAACCACACAATTAACCCACTTATCAAGAAAGATTGTACACTAGTACAATCTAAGAATTATTTTGCAAAAAGGAACCTCAATTACACGTAAATCGAGGTTCAACTTGCCGTTTATTAGGTATAATTTTATTTGAGTTTTTATCATGAAAATCGTAAGCAAAACGTTTAAGAATATAAAAAGAATAAAGAGTTTTTTGAAAAACTCTATTTTCTTGGAATTGGAAAATTTTCCAGTTTTATGATAAATCTTTGAAAAATCGTAACTCGCTCGGTATAAGTCGAGAATTGGAAAACTTTATACCGTTGGAAACCTCTTAGAGAGTACTATAAGTTCCTAGAAGACACTTTTCCATGAATCGAAGTGAAAAGTGGTCAAAAATGAGCGTGAAGGCGCAGGGTCGGTTTTCATGGCAGAATGAAGTTGGTTTTTGGCCAACTTTGAAAATTCGGCACGATTCGTACGTTGCAAACCGGCCTCTGAAATTTTCAGCTCAATTAGTGTTGCAAGTGAAGTGTATGACAAAACAAACGGATCAAGAATCGGAGTTTCGAGCACCGAGATACGGTAGCCCGAAGTTGAGCAAATTCAAGACTGGAGAAGAATTTCCAGATTTGAACCCCCAACTTTAGAATTTTAATTAGGTATCGAAACGAACTTGAATTGGCACCAAAATTGGCAGTGTTTCAATACTATATGGAAAGTATCTCTCTATCGAATTTCGGGGAAAAATACCTTCGGCAAGGTAGTTAATGAGCCAACCGAAGTTCAAGAAAATTCCTAAGGCATTCTGCCTTTGACTTTCATTTCCCAAATTTCCAATCGTTCAACCAAGAAGGTTATCCAACCATGGTTCATTTGTAAAATGAGGGTCTAAGATACACCCATAATATCTTTGGTAAGTGTTTAATATCAAAAACATCAACTAACAAGTTCACTACAAGATTTGGTTCCAAACCAGTCCAAACGTTAGGGTTTTCCGAAACAGAGCAGTCCACTTGTTTCAGTCACAACTCAGTCAATATAGCTCGAAATTGAGCATGGCTTACGCCGTTGGAAAATACATTCATAGTACTAAAATATCACAGAAGAAGTCATTCCCAAATTCGGCACCCATCTGGTTCAAATTCGGGCATCAAGTTGCTGCCTGTACACTTCATTCCAGAGGAGCAGAGCAACAGGACAGCGAACTTAAAACATTTGGTTCGGCTTGCTCACAGAGAATCAGAACGTGCATTTTATACCAAATTAAAGCTAGGAATGTCTAGTTTCAAACGCCACCGACGGCACATGATTTCGACATCCGAGGACAGAGTTATAGCCAAAATACCAACGCTGGACAGTGCATTACGGGACAGATTTCCAGATTTGCTGGTTTCGGAAAAAAATTCATTTGCTCCATTAAACCTCAATATTTTCCAATGAAATTTTTCACACATCTAATACATCCTATAAACATCCAATTCAAGCCATTAAACCATTAAGATTTGGCCTGGAAATGGCCGAACATAGCAGGGGCAAAATCGGAAGTTCTAGCCTCTTACACCCAATGAAGTTTCTACTAATTACCCATCACTAATGCATCATTATAATCACTAAACCAACAATATAATCACCATTAATCATCACATCAGCAACAACAACTCAAGTGTGGGAATACCAAGAGCCCACAATCACATTTTTACACCATAAACAAGTAACTAAGTGCATGCATGAGTTTGATCTTGCTATATAACCTCCAAAAGACAAGAATTTGTGGGTTGATCATTACCTCTTCCTTGGGTGTGCAAGACCAGAAAATTTCGGCCCTCTTGAAGCTCCAAAGAAACCGTGAGATGCAGCCTTTTGTTAGCTAAATGTAGTCTCCAAGTGGTTTGCTAAGAGATCTCCAAGTTTGGTGTGATTTGGGTGGATTTTGGTGCATGGATTGAAGATGAAAAATGAAGAACAAATGGAGAGTTCTTCTCCTCTTTGTTGTTCGGCCAAGTGAGGTAAAGAGAGAGAGAGTGTGCTGATGCAATTGGCTTCCAAAGGAAGATTCTTTGTGTGGTGTAAAATGCACCTCAAAGTCAACTTGAAATAGTGTAATTTAGGGTGCGTTTGGACTCGATTTCTCGAGCGTTTGGTTCACTAGTACACTAAACCTCTAATGCACTCATGTTAATATAAATATTATTCACTCTTAATTGTCCCGGAATAAAGGTCTAAAGTCCCTCAAATGAAGTCGCGCGTGTGAAAACGCGTACCGTCAATTTTACCGCTATAACGCGAACTTTCGAAAAATTCTTATAACGATTGCACTACTAACTATCACTTGAATATTTATACTTAAGATTACCTATTTTAGTACCATAGTACAAGTCTCTAATATTCCAAGCTTATTGTGCTACTACGCGGATAAAATCTCCAAGTACTATTCACTATTTTTACGAAACGCGCTCTAGGAAATTAATTTTCGAAACGAATCATTTTAAAAATATAACGAAGTTATATTACCATGTATTTAGGTCTAATAAGACTAGAAAATATTCCTTGGAAATAAAATCCAATTAAATAATTTATTAAGCCATAAATTAGGCATAAAATAATAGTTTTTGCGAGTCCTCACATCCCTCATCTTCCATCCATTACTATTGTAGTAAAGAAGCCATAATTGCTCACTCTAATGATCCAACTCTTTACATCTGCTGAATTCATTTTGTGAAAAATTTAGAAGAGAAAAAACCAGCAGTTACACTTCCACTATAAAGGATTGAGTTAATGTTCTTCTCAATGCATTCATGTGCATGTAATTATGCTCCAATAATTCAATGTAACCCATGGATCTCTTTGCAAAAACTCAATGACTTGCATGACGATTTGTAGCAATTACAAATCAATGGTAACGGCTACTTAGAAGTGCGAAGCTAAAACAACAGCTGAATAGCTACACATCGACAATGTAAGCATCAACCCACTAAGGGCAGAGTGGGTAATGCACACACCAATGCACATACACTGCTTGTACTATACCGTTAATGACTTGTACACTCGTGCTGTATTGCCTAACTTGTCCCTCGAAAAGGTTAGATGAAAATTATCCAACAGTCAAACAACAACTCCTTTATATATATATATATATATATATATATATAGGAACTGTAGCAAATTTATGTTGCATTGAGTACACATCCTAGACATCGTAGAAGTAAAGTGGCACGGACTTTTTATTTCAGGAGAAATATATTGTGATTACATACTTGACTTCCAATAATTGCATTCGTTGCTTGATTAGCACTTACAATGTATTGAAGAATGTAAATTAATGATAGTTTACAACAAAAATAAGATCTTTTCTTGTAGATATAATGAGGTAAGTACGCACTTCGTACATCTCCCTCTTTACTCGAAATTACCTCTTTCTTTCTTCTTTCTTTTGATTCAAGTGTTTGTTTAATGCCCAGCCAGTGAGGATGTGATACCCCAACTTTTAGGATCATCTTTTGTTTAGTCTTAAAGAGGATATTACGGTTTCTTTAGTTTATTTTTAATTTAAAAACATTATTTTGTTTTAAAGAAGAGACTAAAGTTATTTCTTTGGGTTTGATTTAAAACCTCGTTTTATTTTAAAAGACTAGAAACCCTAAACGTCTAATCAAAACCCTAGTTCCACTTGTGACTGACCGTTTTCTCAAATTTCTCATATTTCAACCGAAACCCTAAATTCAATTTATGGAATTGTAAAATCCCTCACGTTTTCTTAAAAATGCCCTTTTAATTGGAAATTATGATTTTATAATAGCCCTACCACCCAATCACCCCACAATAAGTGCAAATGAACATGAAAGTAAAGGTTTTCACTTTTCATTTTCAAGTTGGAGCAAGTTAGGGTTTTCACGTTTTTTCGTAGGGTGATTTTTCGGTACGGAGTGAGGATCAAATTTGGTAGGTACGAGTGACTTTTGGATGAGGAAATATTATATGATTTGAAGTGATAATAATAAGTTAGTGATTAGAAGGTAAAACCCAAGTATATGCGATTTAAGGAAAAACGGCTCGAACCGACGGGTATCTATCACTACCGATTGAACCCACCACTTCCCTACCACCACATACACTTGATATTTTTGCAAAATATCTTCCCCATCCTCAGCCTTATAACCAAAACATGTGGCCCAAAATGCAAGGAAAAGAAAGAGAAACTTGGATGGCTTTGGTGGTGACAAGTGTCACCCATCTATGGTTTCTTGCCAAACCTTTTGTCTTGCCTTCTTATCACCATATTTATCTCTAAAAACAACTCCAAAAGCTCTTCATTTCTACACCATAACAGCCGAGAGTGAGAGAGAGGAGAGCAAGAGAGAACAACCTCACTTCATCTTGAGTTTGAAGCATTTGAGTGGGAAAAGAAAAAAAAAACAGGATTTTAAACCGGTTAAATCCTTCTTTGAGTACTTGGATAGCTTGGTGGGGGAAAAGATCACAAGAAGAGGTGGAGGATAATTCTTGGAAGCATCTTTTAGAGGTATATGGGCTGACCTTCACATTTACTTCCCTTAGTTTAATCTAAGTTGAGTAATACCTTGTAAACTTGCTTGTGATGTTTAGTTCATGTGATTTTGGGTGATTGTAGTGATGACAATGAGTTAGGGTTTGAATGATTTTCTGCCTATACTTGCTGTATGGATAGTATATGTTGTATTTGAGCTTATATAAGAGGTTGTGGTGGTGATTGAAGCAAGAAATGAAGAAAGTTTCCTTTGAAACCGTAAAATTTCAGATTTCTGGAAATCTTAGCTTCAGTTCTGTCTGGTTTTATTTCATCATGTTATAGGCTGAACTAAGCTTAGTACAAAACATGAAAGTTGTAGAGAATGACATTTTATGGTTTTCTACAAAATTTCAGCTCAATCGGAGCAACGTAGCCGATGAAAAGACCAAAATACCCTCACTTCCCTAGGATGCATCCAGTGATCCGTTTTGGACAGTTCATCCAATTGACCGTGTCTATTCACTATGATCCGTGCTGATTTAGCCATTTTCCAAAACATAAAGTTTTAGTACTTTGTCTTAGATTTTCAACGCCTCCAAGAACATCTTAAACGGACTTTGGTAGCTTGAGATATGGACATTTGAATGCAGTACGGTTAATTAGCCGATTAGTTGGAATTTGGTTCTGTGAATTGGGAATTTGACTGGGTTACACTGGAAATTAGACTAAGTGGTCTTCACCAAAATTGTAGCTCTCTGCCTTAGCATCGAAACGGTATAATTTGTATCTCAATCTGATATGCGTAGCCTCGGTTGTGTCCGTTACGTAAAAACACGTCAAATCTGTCTTTTGCTAAACTTCATTTCCGCACATGTCGTTAGCTTGATTTTGTACCTGTAAGACCTTGAGCCTATTGAACGGCTATTGAAATGAGATTATTTTGTATGTAACTTTGGGTTTGTTTGAGGAAAAGATTGAAGCCATAAATGGCTGGAAAATGGGTAAACACAAGGGGCATGCCGCCAAATTTTCACGAGAAAGATAAACTAGCTTTTGGAGTTCTAGTTCTGTATTTTGCAAATTTAACTTGGATGCACTGATAAATGGGTCGAGGTATCTTCATGGAAGTTGTAACTTTTTTTCTGAGGTTCGAGACACCATCTAGTACATTTTGATCCGATAACCACAGCTCCAGTTATGGGCAAATCGTGTAACCCGTTTTGTACCATTTTCATTTTCACGAACGCGCACGTGCATTTCTCAACCGTTTTTGCCGTTTTGGACCGTTTAGGTCTACTTTTGGTATTTTATTACCATTCCGGCCGTTTCGGCCAATTTCGACATTCTTTTGGCCTTAACGTCATTTTGACCGTTTTGATTATTTTTTATCGTTTTCGACCGTATTCAATCGTTTAAGTTATAAACTGCTATTGTGTGGTCGTTTCACTTATGTGTGTATATAATCTGTCAATACAGATTGTGAGGCTTTTGACGGTGACGGTCAAGCTCAGTGAATTGTATCATTTTTCGTGCCAAGCTTTATCAAGTGAGTAATTGGGTTGTTATTGATGTGAAATTGTTAAAGTGCTTTGTATATGTTAAATGGGTACTTAGGCGAGGGTGTACTTTATCTCACTCGACCTAAACCCATCCTTTGTTTTGATTTCATATTTGAGAATACATGTCTTATGTTGAGTAACACCCTTTTTGCTGTGTGCTGATGGGGGTGATTACATGACTTGAGTATCACCCTTTTGCTGTGTGCTGATGGGGGTGATTACATGACTTGAATTGAACCCCATTTGCTTTGTTGAGAGATACCATCTATTGAGAGATTGGATATCTCAGGGCTTGGTTCCAGCCCGGTTCCAAGGGTTAGACGAACTATTCGAGCCAGCTGGGGCTTGGTCGAAGATAGTTCCATGCTAAACTTGGGATTTAGTTCCTTGTTAAAGGTTTGACGAAAGCTAAGTTATTTTGTTTCGCTCGAGCTGCTGTGTGCTGTTGACTGGCCAGCGGGGGTCGATAAGGTGGACGGAGAGTAGTGTAAGTGGAGTCTACGGACCATGAGTACTTTGGTTGATGGAGTGTCAACAGGCGTTCAAGCTCGGGGAATTGAACTGGCTTTGGAGCCACCGGTATCCTACCATTGTGATGTTACTTTTCTATTGTTGATGTGAAATAACCTGATTACTTGTTATTTGGATGTGAGTTTACATTTATACCCCTGATTACTCACTAAGCATATAGCTTACCCCATTTCATTTGTTTTCCTTAGCAAGGGGCCGACGCGGGGATCGCTCGGGAAGGTGTTTAGTCTTTTGATTAAAGAATAGTTGAATTTGTACTTGTTATAAGTTGACTAGTAAGATGTATATAGTTGTCGTGGTGGTTGTAGTTATCAGCTTTTCTAGGGTTTACTTTCTGGTACCCGTGATATGTAATTCTTGGAGAATTGGATGTAATATTTGGGATTTATCTTGTATTTCATTTGAGGACTGTTGTGAGTGAGTGAGTCATGGCGCGAGCTAGGCAGGCGACCCACCGAACCCTTTGGTACGCCTTAGGGGGAGGTGGGGCGGTCACAGGTGGTATTAGAGCCTGCTTCGCGTGGTCTCTGCGTGGAGTGAGCTTGGGCCAAGTGGTGAATAAGTATGAAGGACTAAGTGCTCGTTCAAGCATAAGATATGGATCATAAATGTTATAAGCCTCAAATCTTTCTCATGGTACCTGAGGACCATAGATAGGTACGTCAGGTAGGAATTTCGAATGTAGATAGTTTACTCTTGGGACTGGCCAGCTCGAGATGTGAATTATCTTATTTTGGATTCTCGTGCCTGAGTACTCCAGAGTTACTTGAGACTTGTATTTTGGGAATATGAACAGGCTTTGTCTGGCTAGAGTGAGTACAAGAGATCAATGGGCACCTTGGGAAGTGGAGTAAGAAATCGGACGGGGGTGATTTTCACTGAGTGTGGGACGACAAGTCACGTTTTCTTTCATTTTGCCCTTGCATTGTCCCTACATGTCATTTACTTGTGGTATGTTAATACCACCATATATAGTACTTACTGCACTTGACTTTGTCTAACTTGAAATGTCTCTTGGTGTATATGGTACATTATATTGTGTATATGTCTCCTTGTGTATTTGGTGTGTTATATCTTGTTGTTTTAGTCAATTTACTGTGTTACATACTAAATCACCTTTTTTTTTAAAAAAAGAGAAAAAAATTTCGAGGACGAAATTCTTTGAAGGAGGTGAGATTGTGATACCCCAACTTTTAGGATCATCTTTTGTTTAGTCTTAAAGAGGATATTATGGTTTCTTTAGTTTATTTTTAATTTAAAAACATTATTTTGTTTTAAAGAAGAGACTAAAGTTATTTCTTTGGGTTTGATTTAAAACCTCGTTTTATTTTAAAAGACTAGAAGCCCTAAACGTCTAATCAAAACCCTAGTTCCACTTGTGACTGACCGTTTTCTCAAATTTCTCATATTTCAACAGAAACCCTAAATTCAATTTATGGAATTGTAAAATTCTTCACGTTTTCTTAAAAATGCCCTTTTAATTGGAAATTATGATTTTATAATAGCCCTACCACCCAATCACCCCACAATAAGTGCAAATGGATATGAAAGTAAAGGTTTCACTTTTCGTTTTCAAGTTGGAGCAAGTTAGGGTTTTCACGTTTTTTCGTAGGGTGATTTTTCGGTACGGAGTGAGGATCAAATTTGGTAGGTACGAGTGACTTTTGGATGAGGAAATATTATATGATTTGAAGTGATAATAATAAGTTAGTGATTAGAAGGTAAAACCCAAGTATATGCGATTTAAGGAAAAACGGCTCGAACCGACGGGTATCTATCACTACCGATTGAACCCACCACTTCCCTACCACCACATACACTTGATATTTTTGCAAAATATCTTCCCCATCCTCAGCCTTATAACCAAAACATGTGGCCCAAAATGCAAGGAAAAGAAAGAGAAACTTGGATGGCTTTGGTGGTGACAAGTGTCACCCATCTATGGTTTCTTGCCAAACCTTTTGTCTTGCCTTCTTATCACCATATTTATCTCTAAAAACAACTCCAAAAGCTCTTCATTTCTACACCATAACAGCCGAGAGTGAGAGAGAGGAGAGCAAGAGAGAACAACCTCACTTCATCTTGAGTTTGAAGCATTTGAGTGGGAAAAGAAAAAAAAAACAGGATTTTAAACCGGTTAAATCCTTCTTTGAGTACTTGGATAGCTTGGTGGGGGAAAAGATCACAAGAAGAGGTGGAGGATAATTCTTGGAAGCATCTTTTAGAGGTATATGGGCTGACCTTCACATTTACTTCCCTTAGTTTAATCTAAGTTGAGTAATACCTTGTAAACTTGCTTGTGATGTTTAGTTCATGTGATTTTGGGTGATTGTAGTGATGACAATGAGTTAGGGTTTGAATGATTTTCTGCCTATACTTGCTGTATGGATAGTATATGTTGTATTTGAGCTTATATAAGAGGTTGTGGTGGTGATTGAAGCAAGAAATGAAGAAAGTTTCCTTTGAAACCGTAAAATTTCAGATTTCTGGAAATCTTAGCTTCAGTTCTGTCTGGTTTTATTTCATCATGTTATAGGCTGAACTAAGCTTAGTACAAAACATGAAAGTTGTAGAGAATGAAATTTTATGGTTTTCTACAAAATTTCAGCTCAATCGGAGCAACGTAGCCGATGAAAAGACCAAAATACCCTCACTTCCCTAGGATGCATCCAGTGATCCGTTTTGGACAGTTCATCCAATTGACCGTGTCTATTCACTATGATCCGTGCTGATTTAGCCATTTTCCAAAACATGAAAGTTTTAGTACTTTGTCTTAGATTTTCAACGCCTCCAAGAACATCTTAAACGGACTTTGGTAGCTTGAGATATGGACATTTGAATGCAGTACGGTTAATTAGCCGATTAGTTGGAATTTGGTTCTGTGAATTGGGAATTTGACTGGGTTACACTGGAAATTAGACTAAGTGGTCTTCACCAAAATTGTAGCTCTCTGCCTTAGCATCGAAACGGTATAATTTGTATCTCAATCTGATATGCGTAGCCTCGGTTGTGTCCGTTACGTAAAAACACGTCAAATCTGTCTTTTGCTAAACTTCATTTCCGCACATGTCGTTAGCTTGATTTTGTACCTGTAAGACCTTGAGCCTATTGAACGGCTATTGAAATGAGATTATTTTGTATGTAACTTTGGGTTTGTTTGAGGAAAAGATTGAAGCCATAAATGGCTGGAAAATGGGTAAACACAAGGGGCATGCCGCCAAATTTTCACGAGAAAGATAAACTAGCTTTTGGAGTTCTAGTTCTGTATTTTGCAAATTTAACTTGGATGCACTGATAAATGGGTCGAGGTATCTTCATGGAAGTTGTAACTTTTTTTCTGAGGTTCGAGACACCATCTAGTACATTTTGATCCGATAACCACAGCTCCAGTTATGGGCAAATCGTGTAACCCGTTTTGTACCATTTTCATTTTCACGAACGCGCACGTGCATTTCTCAACCGTTTTTGCCGTTTTGGACCGTTTAGGTCTACTTTTGGTATTTTATTACCATTCCGGCCGTTTCGGCCAATTTCGACATTCTTTTGGCCTTAACGTCATTTTGACCGTTTTGATTATTTTTTATCGTTTTCGACCGTATTCAATCGTTTAAGTTATAAACTGCTATTGTGTGGTCGTTTCACTTATGTGTGTATATAATCTGTCAATACAGATTGTGAGGCTTTTGACGGTGACGGTCAAGCTCAGTGAATTGTATCATTTTTCGTGCCAAGCTTTATCAAGTGAGTAATTGGGTTGTTATTGATGTGAAATTGTTAAAGTGCTTTGTATATGTTAAATGGGTATTTAGGCGAGGGTGTACTTTATCTCACTCGACCTAAACCCATCCTTTGTTTTGATTTCATATTTGAGAATACATGTCTTATGTTGAGTAACACCCTTTTTGCTGTGTGCTGATGGGGGTGATTACATGACTTGAGTATCACCCTTTTGCTGTGTGCTGATGGGGGTGATTACATGACTTGAATTGAACCCCATTTGCTTTGTTGAGAGATACCATCTATTGAGAGATTGGATATCTCAGGGCTTGGTTCCAGCCCGGTTCCAAGGGTTAGACGAACTATTCGAGCCAGCTGGGGCTTGGTCGAAGATAGTTCCATGCTAAACTTGGGATTTAGTTCCTTGTTAAAGGTTTGACGAAAGCTAAGTTATTTTGTTTCGCTCGAGCTGCTGTGTGCTGTTGACTGGCCAGCGGGGGTCGATAAGGTGGACGGAGAGTAGTGTAAGTGGAGTCTACGGACCATGAGTACTTTGGTTGATGGAGTGTCAACAGGCGTTCAAGCTCGGGGAATTGAACTGGCTTTGGAGCCACCGGTATCCTACCATTGTGATGTTACTTTTCTATTGTTGATGTGAAATAACCTGATTACTTGTTATTTGGATGTGAGTTTACATTTATACCCCTGATTACTCACTAAGCATATAGCTTACCCCATTTCATTTGTTTTCCTTAGCAAGGGGCCGACGCGGGGATCGCTCGGGAAGGTGTTTAGTCTTTTGATTAAAGAATAGTTGAATTTGTACTTGTTATAAGTTGACTAGTAAGATGTATATAGTTGTCGTGGTGGTTGTAGTTATCAGCTTTTCTAGGGTTTACTTTCTGGTACCCGTGATATGTAATTCTTGGAGAATTGGATGTAATATTTGGGATTTATCTTGTATTTCATTTGAGGACTGTTGTGAGTGAGTGAGTCATGGCGCGAGCTAGGCAGGCGACCCACCGAACCCTTTGGTACGCCTTAGGGGGAGGTGGGGCGGTCACAGGTGGTATTAGAGCCTGCTTCGCGTGGTCTCTGCGTGGAGTGAGCTTGGGCCAAGTGGTGAATAAGTATGAAGGACTAAGTGCTCGTTCAAGCATAAGATATGGATCATAAATGTTATAAGCCTCAAATCTTTCTCATGGTACCTGAGGACCATAGATAGGTACGTCAGGTAGGAATTTCGAATGTAGATAGTTTACTCTTGGGACTGGCCAGCTCGAGATGTGAATTATCTTATTTTGGATTCTCGTGCCTGAGTACTCCAGAGTTGAGGCGCTGCTAAGTACTTGAGACTTGTATTTTGGGAATATGAACAGGCTTTGTCTGGCTAGAGTGAGTACAAGAGATCAATGGGCACCTTGGGAAGTGGAGTAAGAAATCGGACGGGGGTGATTTTCACTGAGTGTGGGATGACAAGTCGCGTTTTCTTTCATTTTGCCCTTGCATTGTCCCTACATGTCATTTACTTGTGGTATGTTAATACCACCATATATAGTACTTACTGCACTTGACTTTGTCTAACTTGAAATGTCTCTTGGTGTATTTGGTACATTATATTGTGTATATGTCTCCTTGTGTATTTGGTGTGTTATATCTTGTTGTTTTAGTCAATTTACTGTGTTACATACTAAATCACCTTTTTTAAAAAAAAAAAGAGAAAAAAATTTCGAGGACGAAATTCTTTGAAGGAGGTGAGATTGTGATACCCCAACTTTTAGGATCATCTTTTGTTTAGTCTTAAAGAGGATATTATGGTTTCTTTAGTTTATTTTTAATTTAAAAACATTATTTTGTTTTAAAGAAGAGACTAAAGTTATTTCTTTGGGTTTGATTTAAAACCTCGTTTTATTTTAAAAGACTAGAAACCCTAAACGTCTAATCAAAACCCTAGTTCCACTTGTGACTGACCGTTTTCTCAAATTTCTCATATTTCAACCGAAACCCTAAATTCAATTTATGGAATTGTAAAATCCCTCACGTTTTCTTAAAAATGCCCTTTTAATTGGAAATTATGATTTTATAATAGCCCTACCACCCAATCACCCCACAATAAGTGCAAATGGATATGAAAGTAAAGGTTTTCACTTTTCGTTTTCAAGTTGGAGCAAGTTAGGGTTTTCACGTTTTTTCGTAGGGTGATTTTTCGGTACGGAGTGAGGATCAAATTTGGTAGGTACGAGTGACTTTTGGATGAGGAAATATTATATGATTTGAAGTGATAATAATAAGTTAGTGATTAGAAGGTAAAACCCAAGTATATGCGATTTAAGGAAAAACGGCTCGAACCGACGGGTATCTATCACTACCGATTGAACCCACCACTTCCCTACCACCACATACACTTGATATTTTTGCAAAATATCTTCCCCATCCTCAGCCTTATAACCAAAACATGTGGCCCAAAATGCAAGGAAAAGAAAGAGAAACTTGGATGGCTTTGGTGGTGACAAGTGTCACCCATCTATGGTTTCTTGCCAAACCTTTTGTCTTGCCTTCTTATCACCATATTTATCTCTAAAAACAACTCCAAAAGCTCTTCATTTCTACACCATAACAGCCGAGAGTGAGAGAGAGGAGAGCAAGAGAGAACAACCTCACTTCATCTTGAGTTTGAAGCATTTGAGTGGGAAAAGAAAAAAAAAACAGGATTTTAAACCGGTTAAATCCTTCTTTGAGTACTTGGATAGCTTGGTGGGGGAAAAGATCACAAGAAGAGGTGGAGGATAATTCTTGGAAGCATCTTTTAGAGGTATATGGGCTGACCTTCACATTTACTTCCCTTAGTTTAATCTAAGTTGAGTAATACCTTGTAAACTTGCTTGTGATGTTTAGTTCATGTGATTTTGGGTGATTGTAGTGATGACAATGAGTTAGGGTTTGAATGATTTTCTGCCTATACTTGCTGTATGGATAGTATATGTTGTATTTGAGCTTATATAAGAGGTTGTGGTGGTGATTGAAGCAAGAAATGAAGAAAGTTTCCTTTGAAACCGTAAAAT
>NC_040042.1:7062729-7223008 GCF_003713205.1 Coffea eugenioides | reverse complement strand
TGGAATTAGGTAGTGATTTAAGTTTCTAACCCGAAAGGTATTATTATTGTTATTATTTTGCAGGAATGGCTGATGGAAACGGAGCCCCGGAAGCTAATGGGAATGGCCATGCGAATGGTCATTACGTGCCCCTTAGGACTATCTACTATCGACCTATAGCAGGAGAAGCTCGTGTACGCTACTCACCGCATGATAGATACCCTCGATGTGCGTGTAGGTTGACTTTCGCCTACCCGGACTATGTGGTGCTTGCTTTGGACGACGAGCGTCGTCAGTTGGTGGATGCCAACCTTGGTTTACAGGCTGAGGTAGATGAGCTTAGGCAGATGGTTGGCGCTCAGGGTGAGCGAATTGCTGAGCTTGAGGAGGTGCTAGAGGGTGAGGTAGCCACGTCTGCAGTGGTTAACCAGGAGCTTCGGGATACTAGGGCTCGACTCACTAGGTTAGCACGAGATGTCCGTACTCGGGCTTTCGAGATGCTGGTTGATGCTACTAGTCTGGTTGAGGACGCTACTGCAGTGATTCCTGAGGATGAGGAGGAGGATCCGGAGGAGGATCCCGAGGAGGAGGTTCCTCCTGGTAGCCCTGCTATGGACTAGGATCTTGGTCGTTGACCTCTTTTGACTTTTGACTGGTACAGTTAGGACTAGTTAGGGTGACGCGAGTGCCGAGGCCATTGTATTTTGCATGCTTGTGTGGCCTATTTTTGGGCACTTGTTCTTACTTTTAGTCTTCTGTGACTAAAAGTATATTTTTGAGCACCTGTGTGCTATATTTTGTGAATTGTCCCTAACTTGCTAATTGTACAAACTTGACATGCTTATGAATGTAAATTATTGTTAATTTCAATGCTTTCTTGGTTAGTTCTAAATTCGATAAAATTCTTGTTTTCTGCTTAAATTAATTTATTTCTTGCACTAGGCACGTCTAGACTAATGGAAGGATTAAGGAGTGGTCGAGGCCGTGGGCGAGCGTCTAGACGGGCCCAACCTCAGGGGGATGACCAGGGTTCGGCAACTGGACCGACCCAGGGACAGGAAAACGTTGAGGGTAACCAAGTGGCTACTGCCATCAATAGGATGACTGATATCCTAGAACGTCTAGCGGAGAGACAGGGTCCTGGACCATTTAACCAACCTGGGGGCCAGGATAGGGGAGAGGATAGAGCCCTGGAAAGATTCCTAAAGTTTAACCCGCCTAAGTTTATGGGTGAACCTGACCCCGAAGTAGCGGAGAATTGGTTAGAAAGGATGACCAACATATTCGCCGCTCTAGACTATACTGAGGATAGGCGCGTGAACTTTGCTGCCTTTCAATTTGAGGGAGTAGCCCGTGCTTGGTGGGATCTGATAAAAGGAAAATGGGAAAGAGCTCAAACCCCTTGGACCTGGGAAAATTTCACAAGGGAGTTTAATGAAAAGTTTCTTCCGCCCTTGATCCAAGAGAAAAGGGAGGACGAATTTATTAAGTTGAAACAAGGAACCCTTACTGTCGCAGAATATGAAGGGAAGTTCACTAAGCTTTCCAAATATGCTCCTGAGCTAGTAACCGATGAACGGAGAAGGATTAGAAGGTTCATACAGGGACTTAATGTGGAACTTCAGGAGGGCCTGGCTGCAGCCCAAATCTCTACTTTTACTGAGGCTTTAGAGAAAGCGCAAAGGGTTGAGAATGCAAGGTCTCAAGTGAGGGATTTCCACAATAGGAAAAGGAATTTCCCTAGTCGCACTACTGGGCAGACCAGTAAGTTTATACACCCTTCTAAAAAGGGAAGAGGGGAAGGGGGAACGAGAACTGCTGGAGCTTCTAGGGGAGCTCTATCTAGGGGAGGTCGTAGCGGGACGACTCAAGCTAGGGGAGCACCATCTGTTGGATCGACTGTGACCCCTCAAGTTACTTGTGGGTATTGTGGTAAACCCAACCACTCTGAGAATGACTGCTGGAGAAAGTTGGGAAAATGCTTACTGTGTGGGAGCACTGAGCATCAGATTGCAAGTTGTCCGAAATCGTCAAAGACAGGGGGAAGCCTGCAGAGACCTGAAAAATCAACCTCTAAGCAGACCAGTGCCGGAGGGAGTCGACCGAAAGTACCGGCTAGGGTCTACGCATTGGACTATCCACAAGCTCCAGAGGCGACCGAAGTGGTCGAAGGTACCATTCCAATCTTTCACCGCCTAGCTAGGGTTTTAATTGATCCGGGTGCAACGCACTCTTTTGTAAACCCTGATTTCATGAGTGGAATAGACTTGAAGCCAATTAAGTTACCATATGACTTGGAGGTTAAAACACCCACTGGGGACAAAAGTCTAATTGCTAATATGGTGTATAAGAATAGTGAAATTTGCGTGAGGGAAAGAAAATTGCTGGCCGATTTGATAGGCTTAGCGATTAAAGGATATGATGTGATCCTAGGGATGGATTGGTTAGCCCGTTATAATGCTCAACTAAATTGTAGGACGAAAATTGTAGAATTGTGTATTCCAGGGGAAGCAACCTTGAAATTGGATGTGAGGGGTAAGTTAGCCTCGTCTGCACTTATTTCGGGAATCCGGGCTAGAAAGTTGTTAAGTAAAGGAGCTCAAGGGTATTTAGCTTTTCTTATTAATACTCCTAGCGATAAGGTGAATCTGGAGGACACACCGGTAGTAAAAGAATTTTCTGACGGTTTTCCTGAAGAATTGGAGTCTCTACCCCCGGAACGGGAAATAGCTTTTAAAATTGATTTAACCCCGGGAACAGCACCTATATCAAGGACACCATACAGGATGGCTCCAGCTGAGTTGAAGGAGTTGAAGTTACAATTACAGGATTTGTTGGAACGAGGTTTTATACGAGAGAGTGATTCTCCGTGGGGAGCCCCAGTTTTGTTTGTAAAGAAGAAAGATGGGAGTTTGAGGTTATGTATAGATTATCGAGGATTAAATGATGTTACGATTAAGAATAAATACCCACTACCCCACATCGATGAACTGTTTGATCAATTGCAAGGGGCGGTGGTGTTTTCAAAGTTGGATCTAAGGCAAGGTTACTATCAATTGAGGATTTTGGAGAAGGACATACCTAAGACTGCTTTCAACTCGAGGTATGGGCACTTCGAGTTTGCAGTGATGCCTTTTGGGTTAACCAATGCACCTGCCGCTTTTATGGATTTAATGCATAGGGTTTTTAAGCCTTACTTGGATCAATTTGTGGTGATTTTCATTGATGACATTTTGGTGTATTCTAAGAATGTGAAAGATCATGAGAAACATTTGAGAATTGTTTTACAAATCTTGAGGGAACATCAGTTATATGCTAAGTTTAGCAAGTGTGAATTCTGGCTGAAGGAAGTGACTTTCCTAGGGCATATAATTTCTAAGGATGGGATTAAAGTGGATCCAGCTAAAGTGGAAGCTGTTTCGAAATTGAAACGACCGGAAAACCCAACGGAAGTTCGGAGTTTTATAGGATTGGCGGGGTATTACCGGAGATTCATCCAGGATTTTTCGAAAATCGCTGGACCTATGACTGAGTTGACCAAGAAAAATAGAAAGTTTATTTGGAATTCTAAGTGTGAAGGAAGTTTTCAGGAGTTGAAAAGACGGTTGACAAGAGCGCCTGTTCTAGCTCTACCAAATGGACATGATAGTTTTGTGGTTTACACTGATGCATCTAAGGAAGGTTTGGGATGTGTTTTGATGCAAAATGATAAAGTGATAGCTTATGCCTCCAGAAAGTTGAAACCGCATGAAGGAAATTATCCGACCCATGATTTGGAGTTAGCGGCTGTGGTCTTTGCTTTGAAGAAATGGAGACACTATTTATACGGAGTGACATTTGAGGTTTTTACAGATCACAAAAGCCTTAAGTACTTATTTTCTCAGAAGGAACTGAATTTGAGGCAACGTAGATGGATGGAATTTCTGGAAGATTATGACTGCATTATTAAGTACCATCCTGGGAAGGCCAATGTAGTGGCCGATGCTTTGAGCCGTCAGGTACAGATGGCTGGATTGATGGTTAAGGAATTTCGATTGTTGGAGGAAGTTAGCTATTGGAATCCTCGATTGGAACCAAGGAAAGTACTTTTGGGGAATATTGTGATAACCTCCACTTTATTGGGACGTATTAAGGAATCTCAGGAAAAGGACCCTGAAATGCAAAAGTTGGTGGAGAAAGTCAAGATGGGAGACCAGACCGATTTCACTTTGGGATCAGATGGAATATTGAGATTTCGAAATCGGGTGGTTATGCCAAAGGATGAAGGACTTAGAAAAGAAGTTTTGGAAGAGGCACACCGATCAAAGTTTACAGTACATCCAGGAGGGAACAAAATGTACCAAGACTTGAAAGGTCTATATTGGTGGAAAAATATGAAGAAGGAAATTGCCCAATTTGTCCAGACATGCTTGGTTTGTCAACAGGTTAAAGCCGAACATCAGAAACCATCTGGGCTTTTGCAACCTCTAGAAATACCTGAGTGGAAATGGGAAAATATTACCATGGATTTTGTATCAGGCTTACCAAGGACACAGAAAGGCCATGATGCCATTTGGGTAATAGTAGATAGATTGACTAAATCGGCTCATTTTCTGCCAATTAATATGAAATATCCATTGGAGAAGTTGGCCAAATTGTACTTGGATGAGATTATCAGACTACATGGTATACCTGTGAGTATTGTGTCAGATAGGGATCCAAGATTTGTTTCGAGGTTTTGGCAAAAGATGCAAGAAGTGTTGGGGACTAAGTTGAACTTTAGTACCACCTATCATCCCCAGACTGATGGACAATCTGAAAGAACAATTCAAACTCTTGAGGACATGTTGAGGACTTGTGTACTGGACTTTGGAGAGAATTGGAGTAAGTTTTTGACTTTAGTGGAATTTGCCTATAACAATAGTTTCCACTCTTCTATTCAAATGGCTCCATACGAAGCACTTTATGGTCGGAAGTGTAGATCCCCAATTTGTTGGGATGAAGTAGGTGAACGGAAAATCTTAGACACGACTACTGTATCTTGGATTGAGGAGGCTAATGAGAAGGTGAAATTGGTACGGCAAAGAATTCAAACCGCTCAGAGTAGACAAAAGAGTTATGCCGACAATCGGAGGAAGGATTTGGAGTTCACTGTTGGAGATATGGTATTTCTCAAGATTACGCCTTTAAAAGCAAGTTTGATGTCCGGAAAAGGGAAGAAACTACAACCAAGGTTTGTAGGGCCTTATAAGATTATTCAGCGAGTTGGGAATGTAGCCTATAAGCTGGAATTACCACCGAGTTTATCTCGTATTCATAACGTGTTTCATGTGTCCATGCTTAAGAAGTATCATCCAGACCCCTCTCATGTTTTACAACCGGAGAATATTGAGATTGATGAAACCCTAACCTATGAGGAGAGACCGGTAAAACTTCTGGATCGAAAGGTGAAGGAATTGAGGAACAAGCAGATACCACTAGTGAAAGTTCTATGGAAGAACCATGGAGTCGAGGAAGCAACATGGGAAGTTGAAGAGACAATCAAGGAGAAGTATCCAGACTTATTCATCGACCAAGGTAAATTTCGAGGACGAAATTTTCTTAAGGGGGAGAGGATGTGAGGACTCGCAAAAACTATTATTTTATGCCTAATTTATGGCTTAATAAATTATTTAATTGGATTTTATTTCCAAGGAATATTTTCTAGTCTTATTAGACCTAAATACATGGTAATATAACTTCGTTATATTTTTAAAATGATTCGTTTCGAAAATTAATTTCCTAGAGCGCGTTTCGTAAAAATAGTGAATAGTACTTGGAGATTTTATCCGCGTAGTAGCACAATAAGCTTGGAATATTAGAGACTTGTACTATGGTACTAAAATAGGTAATCTTAAGTATAAATATTCAAGTGATAGTTAGTAGTGCAATCGTTATAAGAATTTTTCGAAAGTTCGCGTTATAGCGGTAAAATTGACGGTACGCGTTTTCACACGCGCGACTTCATTTGAGGGACTTTAGACCTTTATTCCGGGACAATTAAGAGTGAATAATATTTATATTAACATGAGTGCATTAGAGGTTTAGTGCACTAGTGAACCAAACGCTCGAGAAATCGAGTCCAAACGCACCCTAAATTACACTATTTCAAGTTGACTTTGAGGTGCATTTTACACCACACAAAGAATCTTCCTTTGGAAGCCAATTGCATCAGCACACTCTCTCTCTCTTTACCTCACTTGGCCGAACAACAAAGAGGAGAAGAACTCTCCATTTGTTCTTCATTTTTCATCTTCAATCCATGCACCAAAATCCACCCAAATCACACCAAACTTGGAGATCTCTTAGCAAACCACTTGGAGACTACATTTAGCTAACAAAAGGCTGCATCTCACGGTTTCTTTGGAGCTTCAAGAGGGCCGAAATTTTCTGGTCTTGCACACCCAAGGAAGAGGTAATGATCAACCCACAAATTCTTGTCTTTTGGAGGTTATATAGCAAGATCAAACTCATGCATGCACTTAGTTACTTGTTTATGGTGTAAAAATGTGATTGTGGGCTCTTGGTATTCCCACACTTGAGTTGTTGTTGCTGATGTGATGATTAATGGTGATTATATTGTTGGTTTAGTGATTATAATGATGCATTAGTGATGGGTAATTAGTAGAAACTTCATTGGGTGTAAGAGGCTAGAACTTCCGATTTTGCCCCTGCTATGTTCGGCCATTTCCAGGCCAAATCTTAATGGTTTAATGGCTTGAATTGGATGTTTATAGGATGTATTAGATGTGTGAAAAATTTCATTGGAAAATATTGAGGTTTAATGGAGCAAATGAATTTTTTTTCCGAAACCAGCAAATCTGGAAATCTGTCCCGTAATGCACTGTCCAGCGTTGGTATTTTGGCTATAACTCTGTCCTCGGATGTCGAAATCATGTGCCGTCGGTGGCGTTTGAAACTAGACATTCCTAGCTTTAATTTGGTATAAAATGCACGTTCTGATTCTCTGTGAGCAAGCCGAACCAAATGTTTTAAGTTCGCTGTCCTGTTGCTCTGCTCCTCTGGAATGAAGTGTACAGGCAGCAACTTGATGCCCGAATTTGAACCAGATGGGTGCCGAATTTGGGAATGACTTCTTCTGTGATATTTTAGTACTATGAATGTATTTTCCAACGGCGTAAGCCATGCTCAATTTCGAGCTATATTGACTGAGTTGTGACTGAAACAAGTGGACTGCTCTGTTTTGGAAAACCCTAACGTTTGGACTGGTTTGGAACCAAATCTTGTAGTGAACTTGTTAGTTGATGTTTTTGATATTAAACACTTACCAAAGATATTATGGGTGTATCTTAGACCCTCATTTTACAAATGAACCATGGTTGGATAACCTTCTTGGTTGAACGATTGGAAATTTGGGAAATGAAAGTCAAAGGCAGAATGCCTTAGGAATTTTCTTGAACTTCGGTTGGCTCATTAACTACCTTGCCGAAGGTATTTTTCCCCGAAATTCGATAGAGAGATACTTTCCATATAGTATTGAAACACTGCCAATTTTGGTGCCAATTCAAGTTCGTTTCGATACCTAATTAAAATTCTAAAGTTGGGGGTTCAAATCTGGAAATTCTTCTCCAGTCTTGAATTTGCTCAACTTCGGGCTACCGTATCTCGGTGCTCGAAACTCCGATTCTTGATCCGTTTGTTTTGTCATACACTTCACTTGCAACACTAATTGAGCTGAAAATTTCAGAGGCCGGTTTGCAACGTACGAATCGTGCCGAATTTTCAAAGTTGGCCAAAAACCAACTTCATTCTGCCATGAAAACCGACCCTGCGCCTTCACGCTCATTTTTGACCACTTTTCACTTCGATTCATGGAAAAGTGTCTTCTAGGAACTTATAGTACTCTCTAAGAGGTTTCCAACGGTATAAAGTTTTCCAATTCTCGACTTATACCGAGCGAGTTACGATTTTTCAAAGATTTATCATAAAACTGGAAAATTTTCCAATTCCAAGAAAATAGAGTTTTTCAAAAAACTCTTTATTCTTTTTATATTCTTAAACGTTTTGCTTACGATTTTCATGATAAAAACTCAAATAAAATTATACCTAATAAACGGCAAGTTGAACCTCGATTTACGTGTAATTGAGGTTCCTTTTTGCAAAATAATTCTTAGATTGTACTAGTGTACAATCTTTCTTGATAAGTGGGTTAATTGTGTGGTTATCCACTATTAATTTGCCAGGCGCACAAGGAGACCTTCAAGAGGATCTCACCGTGGACACTTGAACTTCCGGAAAATAATTCTTGTTGAATTGCTCGGTGAGTGTCAAGTGTGTGAATTTTGATACTTGTTTAATTGTGGTATTTGTTGAAAGTTTTAAAAATAAGGGCGGGTGTGTACTTTATCGCACTCGTTCTAATTTCAAATGAATGAATGGAATGTCTTGAATGAATGAATGAAATGCAATGTTATGTCATGAATGCTTGTGTCGTTGGAGTGAACCTCCTCGACTTTCAAAAATATGGGGGACGCCCAAACTCATAGGCCGACCTTGAACTCGAGCCGGCAATGGGCTTGGTCGGGAACTTGGGCGAGCCATGAGATTATAAGCTCGACCTAATAAGAGGTCTTGCTTGGCATACTTGTAGAGTATCGCCCAATAATAGACTTGTGGGCCCTTGAGGTGTACGGTGGACGGAGGAAAGTAAGTGGTGATCTACGGAAATGGAAATACCGACCCGGTTGACAGGAGGGTCAATGCGGGAAGGTATACGAATGGCAACGGCAGATCGAGTGGAACTTAGCTCCTGAGAGCTACTATATCCTTGAATTGTTTCTGATTACTTTTCTTGTTTGAATAATTGATTGTTAAAAAGACATGGTTTTATTTATTAAATTTGGGTTTGTTATTTGACTAAGTGCTTGCATGTGTGTTCTTGGCCTCACGAGCGTTAGCTCACCCTATAGTTTTGTTTTCCTTAACAGGACCGACTCTTGGAGAAACCATCCGTTGAATTTTGTTAAGACTCCTGTTATATATTTTGACTAGGCCCTGGTTTGGGTTGTACTTTTGGAAATTGTAAACTTGAAAAGTTTGGGCCCTGATGTGTATTTTGAATTTAAGTCGTTTCATGATTACCCGATGTACTAGTTATAAATTAAGTGACTTATTAAGCTTGAACGCTTCCGCATTATTGTGTTCATGTTTCTCTCATCGAAGTGATTAGTTTGATTTTAAATTGAATGGATTTGCTTGAGTCCTGGCGTGAGCTGGGCAGGCGTCCGCGGATACCCTTTGGTCCGCCTTAGGGAGATGTGGGGCGTCACAAGGGACCTATTGGAAACCATGCTTTTTACAAGGAATTCGGGGACTACAATGTGTTGGAGGCAGAAGGTCTGGCTTTACTGTTTGGTTTGCAGTTGTGTTCACAACGGGGGCTTCGCCCTTCGCTGGTAGAAGTAGATTCTAAAGCCTTGGTGCAGTTGGTTGTCTCTGGGGTACTTGCTAAGTGGCCTTTATGTAATTGCTTGAGGAAGATTAGGAGTCTTCTGGAGGGTTTTTCAGCTACTATCGCGCATGTTTTCCGTGAGGCCAACTCGCCGGCAGACAGGCTAGCGGATATGGGAACAATAGGAGTTACGGAGTATGACCAGTTCCAGGAGCTGCCGGCAATCGTCCGGGCCTCGGTTGTCCTGGACTCACGGAGTGTGCCTGGGGTTCGTTGGATTAGCGAGGGGGGTTAGGTTATGTTTGCCTAGTCTTTTCTTTGGGGAGGCGTCTCCCCTTGTTGTAAGCTTTCGTTTCTAATAATATTTTGGGCTGGCATCCCCTCCCCGTGTATGGGGTTTTGCTAAAAAAAAAAAAAAGAATAAATGATTTACAATTAGTTGTTTGATTTTCTTTCTAATCATTACAATTACAAGGATGAAAGTGCTTCAATTTTTTTTATAAATGTTTTCACAGTAAAATTTTTAAAAATTCCTACTGACTTATGATTATGTGATTAAATGACTATTTGGTTACATTTACATTTCTCCACTTAAATAAATTAGTGTATTTGATTCTATTTGTGCATTTAAAAATCACTATACTGTCTCATTTTCTTACCAATATTGATAGTATTTTTGGACTTTCTTAATCTCATGATACTTAACAAATTATAACACAGTTACTCACTCCTACGCATTGCACAGGCTTCTCCCCTATTGATGTTAAATGTTGGTCTTATCCCTTATATATTCATCCCAACATATTTAATTACTTCGTTTGGATTGAAGAATTTGATGAATGATTTGAAATCCACCCAAATCGTTCTAGTTATTTGTGTAACGACCCCACCTTCCCCTAGGGCGTACTTCAGGGTTTGGCGGGTCGCCTGCATAACTCTCGTCAAGACTCAGCAATAATAACAACCTCAATAACAAGAGCAGTAGCAATATCCAACTTAAATATATATATATATACACACATTCATTGACATCGAATATCCATACAAACTCAGAAGGTAACAAAAGATTCAAGTTCAAGTCGAAAACGACAAAGCCAAGAAGTACACTAGAGCAATTAACAAAGGATCTAAACAAAACTCCAGCCTTCTCTAACACACACGTCCATGTTCTTGCCCTTCTGTAAGGAAAACAAACAAATGGAATGAACTATCGCCCAATGAGGCTCCAAGAAAATATGCAAGCAAAGTGGCAAGAGATCCTCAACATGAAGAAAGCAAATGGCAACAAGGCACGTCATTAACAAGACAAGAAAATAATAAGTAACACTTTCAAGTAAAAGGATAAAATTTTGCTCACACGAACCAATTCACTGGCAATTTATCTCGAATCCGTTGACACTCGTCAACCTTGGAAATACAGTAATAAGCAGTGTCCGTAGATCACCATTTAACTCCAGTCTCCGTCCGCCGATCATCCCCGTACTGGGCCAGAACTCTAATATAATAGTAGGGGTAACACTCGAGTATACCGAATCCAATGGAATAAATAATAAACACTACCCATGGTTCATCAATCTCCTCGACTAAATTCTTGTTGGCTCGATTCGACTAACTAGTTGATGGGGTTTGGGATCCCAAGCACTTCATATAAATGGTGGGATAACATACCCAACTTGTGACAACCCCACATTCCCCTAGAGCGTACCCTAAGGGTTAGCGAACGGCCTGCCCAACTCTCGCCAGGATTATTAAGCCGAAAACACGCTTACCAAACCATACGATGCAATAGGACTTCGATTAAATGCTCCAACGAATATAAGAAAAGTTCACGAAGGCCATAGAGATGTACAATCTCAGGCAAATACACTTAAAATACATAATTAACCACTTATAGATATACACTGGAGTTTTTAACAAGTTAACTTGAAGTACACGCCATAATATCCATACTTTATCAAAATACAATTAGGGTTTACTATTACAGAGGAGCTTAATCAAAAGAATAGCTGTAACTAGCTTTACTCTTATCTTCAAAATCATGGTTCCCAAAATATTGTCCCCTGTAAGGAAAACAAAGATAACGGGGGTGAGCTTTCGCTCAATGAGGTACCAACAAGTCAAGTAGTCAAGAATCACGAAAGTACATGTGACGCCCCAAGGGTATCGGCGAGACGCCTGTCTAACTCTCGTCAGGACTCGATACCATTCTAGTTCAAACTTAAAAGTAAATAACCGATACTAAAAGTCGAACTAAAAAAAAGTCACTTCCATACACAAGCGTTCAATCTTACATCACAAGTTTCAAAATACATCAACTTTGTCAAAATGTACAACTTCCAAAAGTCATCTAATGAATACATTCAAAACCCTTATCAAAAGTGCATCAAGTCAGCTTCTCCATAACTCCTTCCATTTCGGCTCCTGTTAAGGAAAATAAATATAATGGAATGAGCTAATGTTCAGTGAGGCCAAGAAAACATGCAAAACACGTAGTTCAAATAACAATAGCACTTAAACTATAATTAAAGTTATAACATTCAAGTAATTCACAATTAACAATAAAACATGTGACAGCCCCACCTCACCCTAAGGCGAACCAAAGGGTTCGGCGGACCGCCTGCCCAACTCTCGCCAGGACTACGGAGTCAATTCACACAAACCCAACATAGTACGCGCGATAGGACCTAAAGAAAATGAACAATTGGAAAACTACTAAGGTGAGAACATGCCTACCAAACCATAGAATCATAGTCTCAACGGATTACATTTAATAGACAAGGTTAAACACTTATTCATATATTTGCATTGAAGTCTTGAACAAATTAACATACAGTGCGATCCAAGGTACTCATATTACACAAAATACAATTAGGGCTTCATTTTTAAAAGAGTTTAACAACATGACATATATACTAGCTTGACCATTTTCTTCCAAAACTGTGATTTCCAAGTTTGTCCCCTGTAAGGAAAACAAAGGCAACAGAAAGGGGTGAGCTTACGCTCAATGAGGTACCAAACATATAGGGGTAAAATCATGGCCTTTCACATTTAATCAATCAGATACATATACCAGATATAAAGGAAAGCATTTAGACACAGTGATTCAAAGGGAAAGGATACAAGTGGCTCTCAGGAGCCAGATTTCCATTTGCAGTACTTGATCCGAACCCGTTGACTCTCCGTCAACGTAAATAGAACCAACATATCCGTAGACCCCACTTTACACCAATTTCCGTCCACCAAACATACCCCTACCGGGCCCGAACTCCATTCAGGAACAGTAATGGTAATACTCGAGTATACCGCAATCAAGAGTCTCAATACCCAAAGATTCCCAAAACAGACTACCGTGGTTCGTTATCTAATCGACCAGGCCCTTGCCGGTCCGACTTGAGTAACTAGCCACAGGTGTTAAGCTCAGAGGTCACAGAAAGGTCGTTGGATACCAGCCTCCAAACGACGTCCGAACAGACTCAGATACAGTTAACAGATTATACACAGTAAATAGGCATATGGACAGACAAGAGAACGAGTGTGATAAAGTACACTCTCATCTCAAACAGAATAAACAGATAGTGCAGTCATTTAAATCGCAGATTGCTGGGGCAGAAACCAAGTTAAACAGCAAATGAGGGGAGTGGTACACTCACCGGTTCAAGTACAGATACTTCAAAAGTTTTCACTTCAAACTGGCTTTAATCGCCAAGAAACCCTAATCAAAGTAAACCAATTGAAGGTTTTACATCCAAAATTGAGTAAATGGAATGCACAAGTGAGGTTCGACTACATGTCATACGTCTTTCCAGGTTAAGTACTAGTACAAAAGAATAAAATATGACTTTTGAGCAAAAAGATAACAGTTGGTCCTAGGGTTACAAACAACCCCCAAAACCCTTCATTTGTACTAAGATCAACTCAATTGAAGGAATCGCGTAGCCCTAAAATTTTGGGCAGCATGCCCTTTGTATTTACCTATTTTCCCACCTACTTATGGCTTCATTATTTTCCTCAATCAATCCCAAAGTCATACGTAATATAAATTCATCACAACAGCCATTCAATAGGCTCAAAGTCATTCAAGTATAAGATTTACCTAGGAAAATGATCGGAAATGAGCTTTAAGTTAGGAAACCAAAAAAGAAGATTTACCGCTACTTAGCGTATCGGACCTAACCGAAACTACGCTTATTGGATTAAAGTGAAAGTTATACCGTTTCGAAGCTAAGACAGAGGGATATAACTTTGATGAAGACTACTTAGTCCAGTTCTCACCCTAACTAGGTCTAATTTACCAAAACAACCCCAGATTTTCCAGTTCGAAGCTCACTGTGAAATTCAACTAGCAGTCCCGATTCATTCAAGCATATCTCAGCACACACAACTCCGATTCAGGTAATTCTAAAGCCATTTGAAAGCTAAGATACAAGGATATAATTCTTCAGAAGACATCGACAATCAATTCAGTAGTATTCCCGGTCAAACTAACCAATTACAGAAGTTGATTATCAGTTTCAGACAGAAACAGGGCAGCAAGGGTATTTCAGTCTTTTCATAGGCTACGTTACTCCGATTGGTCTGAAATTTTGTAGGAAACTATAAAACATTATTTTCTACAACTTTCATGTTTTACCCTAAGGCTAATTCGGCCTCTAACTAGGTCTAACAGTACCGGGTAGAACAGGGAAAAATTGAAACCCTAATCTGGAATTTTCCGCACAAAGTTGAAATTTTCCGCAATTCGCTACAATTTACGCACTATAACTTCATTCTTGACCATTTCCAACCATCATCCATGGCCAACCAATATAAAAAATATAAAACAGAAAAAATCATGAATAAATAGAAAAATTCACCAATCTCAACCAAAAGTCATGAAATATCACTTAAAACTAGCTCTTTAACTCACACAAGCTACCAATTGAACATCATTAAGATCAACGGAAAGGTGTCTTAGTCACTTACCTTGCAAACTCAAGAAAAGAACCAACTTAACACCTCTTGCTTCCAAATCACTTCACAACTAACCTCACTACTACTCAACTAAAGGTTTTTATGGAGAATTTGGAAATTTAAACGGTTGATTTGCTAGATTGAGCAAGATTGGAGCTAGAAATTTGAGAGCTTTTTCCTTTCTTTTCTCTTGAAGATGGCCGGCCAAGAAGCTTGAAATGGAGGGTAATTTTGGGTCAATTTTTGTTTAATTGATAAAGTGGTGAATAGTGGTCAAAAGCAAGGTCAACTCACAAGGTGACACTTGTCACTCTCATTAATGCATGGCTATCCTTTTGTCTCTCCAACTCTCATCCATTGGGTAACCTCTAATTATCTCTTAACACCTGCTAAAATAAACCCAGTATCCAAAACTTAACCTAACTGACCGAATTTTACCGAACTTACCGCACTAGTGGGTCCCACATCCGGTATACGCTCTTAATTTCTCAAAAACTAACCGATACTAGAAAAATCATTTAAAAACTATATTTACTCATAAAAATTATCTAGAAAATTTTTCTAATAAAGAAAATGCAGAAAAGCACGCAATTAAAAAGAATAAAACCTAGAAAATAAAAAAATTACGGGTTCTCACAAAACATACTTGATAAGGATACTGGAGCTCTCAGGAGCTATATTCCACTTGTTCTGCCAATGCTCGATTCAGTACCTCCACGAGTTGAGACTCCGTCAACCGGGTAGGTTATAAGTCCGTAGAACCCCACTTACATCGCACTCCCGATCATCGTTACACCCCCTGCTCCGGGCCCGCACTTCTTTTATATAAGGCGATACTACTCCAGTATGCCAAGCGAGATCTCTCAATTAGATCAAGCTTATACACTTTTTTTTTCTCATGGCTCACCAAACTTCACGACCATGCCCATGCCGACTTGAGTTGCAAGGTCGGCCTATGAGTTTGGGCGTCCCCCACTATTATCACTATAAGTCGAGGAGATTCACTCCAAACGATGTTGATTCAAACATATAATAGTTCACTATTGCAACACTTCATTTTATTCACTTTACAATTCACTTCATGCAATTCAAATACACTTTACTTAAACGAGAACGAGTGCGATAAAATACACACTCGACTCGACACTTTCCAAAATATTCAATTAATGAGAACAATTAAGCACGTAACAACACTTCATACACTTGACACTTGACACTCACCAAGTCAAAACAAAAGTGAGTGAGCAAGGAATTAAGCCTTTAGGCGTCTGCTTCGAGATTCTCTTGAAGATCTCCTTGAGCGCCTGAACAATTAACCAAGACAGAAGGTACACTTATTTAGACTAAGTCAATGTCTCAAGAGAGAACCTTAATCGATCAAAAATCGAGATTTGAAAGTGAGCATTTAATAACACAAGAGAAACTGATTTCCTCCATGAAATCGAGTTTAAAAGGATCAATCAATACCAAAGGATAGGGAAAAGTTTCCAAAAACTCATTTCCTAACAAGTTTGAAAATTTTCAGTTTTGCGCGTCAAATTTAGAAAAATCAGAACTTGCACTCAGTAGGTCCAAAAATGGAAAAATTTATACCGTTGGAATCTTGGTTCAGAGTACTAAAATTTCCTAGAAGACACTTTTCCAAGATTCTAAACGGAAAGCACTCATTTTTCAGCTCAAAATTCGAGTTTCTAAAGACAGGTTGGAACCAGTCTTAGTTTTGCAGTCATCTTTGGAAATTCGGCGTAATTTACAGAAAGTGAATCATGTACTGAAATTTGTAACACAATAAAAATTTCAAACAAGGTTTCAAATAACTAAATTTGGAGTTTTGAACATCGAGATATAATAGTCTAAAGTCAGCTGAATTTGTACACTGTATAGAAATTTTTCAGATTTGAAGAGCCAACTTTGGGGCATTATTTGGGTATCGAAATGGTATTGAATTTTCACAAAATTTGGTACACTTAAACTTCCATTTGTGAAATATCTCCCTATCAAATTTTACGCAAAAAATTACGTGGGAAGGCAGTTAACAAAACTACCAAAGTTCGAAAAATGTTTCAAAGCATATCTGCCTTCTTGCTTTTCTTTCCTTTTCAAACATTTTTGCACAATGAAATCAGTCCCAATTCAACCCATTTTTGAAACCAAGGTCCTATAAACATTTAATAAGCAATTTCTGGTCAATTTACATCCAAATTTTCAAAGCAAAGCATCCCACAACAAACCTGACCATTCGGCCAGCAAGAAGGGAAAAACTTTCCAGTTTTCCAGCTTTATTGCACTTTCGAAATCAGAACGCATCTCACTCAATACAAGTTCAAATTCGGAATGGTTGGTGGCGTTGGAAACTATGTTCAAATTGTCACATTTCATCAGAAAGAATCATTTTCAAAATCAGTTCACAAGTGAGAGAAAATAGAGCCACAAGACAAGACGCAGCTTCTCCATTCCTCTCGGACAGACAATCAGAACAGGACAGTCAACTTTGTTGAATTACTACGGTTCACTCAGTTCGAACTAGCAAGTGAAGTTTATACCGTTAGAAATCTATGAATGTCTAGTTTTGAATTCCGCTAACGGCACTCAATTTCAATTTTTGTACAAAGAGATATGTTCAAACAAAGAGGTACTGTTCGCTGCCCAGATTACCATTTCCAGATTTCTTTCTTTTTCGAAAACTCTAGTTTTGAGCAACCAATTGAAACGATTTCGCAAGGCACTTTGTACACATAATATACAACATATATTGCTCAGTTTCTCAGCCAAACAACTATCAAAAATTTGAAATACAAGCAAGATAAAAGCAGGACAGATTCGGCCAGCTTGTACTTCTATTTTCCTTTGATTTTTCCTTCATTTTCTAATCGCATTCATCTCAAATAACACATAAACAACCACAATCAACTAATTACACCTCAACTCAGCTACCTATAATCCACCTCAAGGCCACTAACTTAAATATTAAAGCAAGAAACGAAACACCTCAAGTCCACTAGCCTATTTCATGCTTAGGGTTTCAAACCCATGCCATCTAAGCTTCATACTTGAAGAATTTAGAAAGATTTGAGGGAGGTGAAGGATTACCTCTTAACCCTTGATGAAACCAGAAATTTTCACCACAAAAACCTCTAAGAATTTCCACTAGATGTTGTCTTCCTCCAAGCTAAAGTTAATCTCCAAGTAGTTTTGAAGTTGGGTGCAAATTTGGAAGTGAAATGGAAGCAAGAATTGAGCAAGTGAAGTGAAGCTTCTCTTGGAAGCTCGAGGAATTTGTGGTCAAAAGTTATGTAAAAGTCAACTACGAATAGTGCGCGAATAGTGTCTCGTGCTACCACTTTTCTCTCTTGTTTGTTTCACTAGTGCACTAATTCTCAAATGTAATTCCTTTAACACTATAATTATTCACTCTTAGTAGTCTAATATAAGTTTCTTAAATCTCCACTTAGTCGATTCGACGTGAAATACGCGAACTTCCGATTCGCGCGCGATAAGGCGAAATTTAAAAACGATTCATATAGCGATAATATATTTAACTAATAGTAGGGCAAATAATTATAAAAATGATTATTTTAAGAATAAATCATGAGTCCTCACATACTCTCCCCCTTAAGAGAATTTCGTCCACGAAATTCATACCTTAATTTGGAAATAGATCTGGATATTTTTCTCGAATTTCTTCTTCTACTTCCCAAGTTGCTTCCTCTAATCCATGGTTTCTCCAAAGAATTTTCACCAACGGGATTCGCTTATTCCTCAGTCCTTTCATCTTATGATCTAGAAGCTTTATCGATTTCTCCTCATAGGTCAGTGCTTCGTCAATCCCAATATTCTCCGGTTGTAGAACATGAGACGGATCTGGATGATATTTCTTGAGCATCAATACATGAAAAATATTGTGAATCCGAGATAAACTTGGTGGCAATTCCAACCTATAGGCCACATTTCCTACACGTTGAAGAATCTTATATGGCCCTACAAATTTAGGTTGCAACTTCTTTCCTTTACCTGTAATTAAACTCGCTTTCAGAGGAGTAATCTTAAGAAAAACTTGGTCTCCAACCGCAAATTCTAAATCCTTCCTTCGATTGTCTTTATAGCTCTTCTGACGACTCTGTGCGGTTTGGATCCTCTGACGAATCAACTTCACTTTTTCTTGTCCCTCCTCAATCCAAGGCACTGCAGTGGGGTCTAAAATCTTTTGTTCACATACTTCATCCCAACAAATTGGAGATCTACACTTCCGGCCATAAAGCGCTTCATATGGAGCCATTTGAATTGATGAATGGAAACTATTATTATAAGCAAATTCCACCAATGTCAAATACTTACTCCAACTCTCTTCAAAATCCAAAATACAGGTTCTCAACATGTTCTCGAGAGTCTGAATCGTCCTCTCAGACTGTCCATCAGTTTGTGGGTGGTAAGTAGTGCTAAAATTCAACTTGGTCCCCAACACTTCTTGCATCTTCTGCCAAAACTGTGAAACAAATTTAGGGTCTCAATCGGACACAATACTTACTAGAATTCCATGTAACCTTATAATTTCATCCAAAAACAGCTTCGCTAACTTCTCTAATGAGTACTTCATACTAATCGGCAGAAAATGAGCCGATTTGGTCAATCTATCCATTATTACTCAAATGGCATCGTGACCTCTTTGTGTCCTAGGTAATCCAGATATAAAATCCATGGTGATATTTTTCCACTTCCACTCGGGTATTTCTAAAAGTTGTAATAAACCAGATGGTTTCTAATGCTCGGCTTTAACTTGCTGGCAGATTAAACAAGTCTGGACAAATCGGGCAATTTTCTTTTTCATGTTCTCCCACCAGTACAAGGTCTTCAAGTTTTGGTACATTTTGTTCCCTCTAGAATGTATCGTGTACTTCGAACGGTGCACTTCTTTTAAGATTTCCTTCTTAAGCCCTTCGTCTTTTGGCACTATTATACGATTCCGAAACCTTAGTACACCATTCATTCTCAGATTAAAGTCTGACTTTTCTCCTTTATTAACTTTTTCTAACCACTTTTGCACTTCAATGTCCTTTTCCTGAGCTTTCTTCATATGTTCCAACAAAGTAGATTTCACGACAATATTTTCAAAGATCACTTTTCTCGGTTCGAGACAAGGATTCCAACAACTAACCTCCTCCAACAAGTGCAATTCTTTAATCATCAATCCCCCCACTTGCACTTGACGACTTAAAGCATTATCCACTACATTAACTTTCCCTGGATGATACTTTATCGTGCAATCACAATCCTCCAAAAATTTCATCCATCTACGTTGTCTCAAATTCAGCTCATTTTGAGAAAATAAATACTTAAAACTCTTGTGGTCCGTGAAAATATCAAATGTCACTCCATACAGGTAATGCCTCCACTTCTTTAATGCAAACACTACAGCCGCTAATTCCAAATCGTGAGTTGGGTAGTTTCTTTCGTGAGGTTTTAACTTCCTAGAAGCATACGCTATCACTTTACCATTTTGCATCAACACACATCCCAAGCTTTCTTTGGAAGTATCTGTATATACTACAAAGCTATCCTTTCCAATAGGCAAAGCTAATACAGGTGCTCTCGTCAATCGTCTCTTTAACTCTTGAAAACTTTCTTCACACTTCGGGCTCCATATAAATTTTTCACTTTTCTTACTCAACTCAGTCACGGACCAGTAATTTTAGAAAAATTCTTGATAAACCTCCGATAATACCCTGCTAACTTTATAAAACTCCGAACTTCAGTAGGGATTTTTGGTTGCTTCCACTTCGCAACTGCTTCAACTTTGGCTGGATCCACCTTAATTTCGTCCTTAAAAATTATATGACCTAAGAAAGTTACTTCTTTCAACCAGAATTCACATTTGCTAAACTTAGCATACAACTGATGTTCCCTCAAAGTTTGTAAAATAATTCTCAAATGTTTCTCATGGTCCTCCAGAGTTTTAGAGTACACCAGTATATCATTAATGAACATTACCACAAACTGATCTAGGTACGGTTTAAAGATCCTATGCATCAAATCCATAAAAGCCGCAGGTGCATTATTTAATCCAAACAGCATTACTGCGAACTCGTAATGTCCGTATCTCGAGTTAAAGGCAGTTTTGGGTATATCTTTTTCCAAAATTCTCAACTGATAGTATTCCTGCCTGAGGTCCAACTTCGAGAATACTACCGCCTCTTGCAATTGGTCAAATAACTCATCTATGTGGGGCAAAGGGTATTTATTCTTAATAGTAACATCGTTCAAGCCTCGGTAGTCTATATACAGCCTTAAACTCCCATCCTTCTTTTTAACAAATAAGACCGGGGCTCCCCACGGTGAATCACTCTCTTTTATAAAACCTCGCTCTAGCAAATTCTGTAATTGCAATTTCAATTCTTTCAATTCAGCTGGAGCCATTCTATATGGCATCTTGGAGATAGGTGCTACTCCCGGAGTAACATTAATGTTAAAAACTATTTCCCTTTCTGAAGGCAAAGACTCTAATTCTTCTGAAAAAACATCCGGATACTCCTTTACTACAGGCATATCTTTCAATCTCACTTTATCACTAGGGATATTTATAAGAAAGGTCAAATATTCTTGATCTCCCTTACTCAACATTTTTCTAAATCGAATTCCTGAAATAAGAGCAGATGAGGCTAATCTAACCCCTCACATCCAATTTTAGAGTTGCCTCTCCCGGAATGCACAATTCTATCATCTTTGTCTTACAATTCAACTGTGCATTGTAGCGAGCTAACCAGTCTATTTCTAAGATAACATCACACCCTTTAATCGCTAAGCCCATTAAATCGGCCAACAATTTTTTCTTTCCAACCCATATCTCACAATCTCTATACACCAAATTAGCGATTAAACTTTGATCCCCAGTAGGTGTTCTAACCTCCAAATGATAAGGTAACTTAATGGGTTTTACATCTATTCCACTCATAAAATTGGGGTTTACAAAGGAATTTGTCGCATTCGGATCAATTAAAACCTTAGTTAAACGGTGGAAAATAGGGATTGTACCTTCGACCACCTCAGTGGAATCGGGAACTTGTTGATGATCCAGTGCACAAACCCTAGCTGGCACTTTAGGTCAACTTCCTCCAACACTAGTCTGCTTAGATGCGGATTTCTCTGGCCGTTGAGTACTACCTCCTACTTTTGGCGCAATCTGTGATACCCCAACTTTCAGGATACTATTGTTGTTTAGCCTCAAAGAGAATATTACGATTTCTTTATTTTATTCTTTTGTTTTACAGACTAGAAACCCTAAATTCTAGAAATAAAGTCTAATCAAAACCCTAGTTTCATTTGTGACTGACCATTTTCTCAAATTTCTCATATTTCAACCGAAACCCTAATTTTAATCACTGGAATTGTAAAACCCCTCACGTTTTCTCAAAAATGCCCTTTTAATTGGAAATTATGATTTTATAATAACCCTACCACCCAATCACCTCACAATAAGTGCAAATGAACATGAAAGTAAAGGTTTTCACTTTTCGTTTTCAAGTTGGAGCGAGTTAGGGTTTTCACGTTTTTCCGTCGTGTAATTATTCGGTATGGATTGAGGATTAAATTTGGTACTTAAGAGTGACTTTTAGGTGAGAAATAATATGTGATTAGAAGCAATGATATAAAGTTAGTGAATAGGAAGTAAAAACCCTAGTACGTGTGATTTATGGAAAAACGGTGCGAACCGACGTGTACCGTGCACTACCGATTGAACACACCACTTGATCACCACTTTCTTACCATATAAGCTCATTAATATTTGAGCAAAATATCTCCTTATTTCCAGCTGGCTTTGACCGAAATTTAGGGCTAAAAATGCAAGGAAAGAAAAAGAAATTTTTGTTGGCTTTGGTGGTGACAAGTGTCACACCCCTATGGCTCCTTAACCAAGCCAAGTCCAACCTTCTTATCATCTTGTTGGCTTCATTTTCACTCCATTTTTCTGCTGGTTGGTCGAGACAAGAGAGGGGGAAAGAGAGAGCAAGAGTTTCACCATTTCATCTTGATTTGCACCATCCAAGTGAGGAACTAAAATTCTAAACCGATTAAAGTGTGAGTTGTGAACTTGGGAAGCTAAGGGAACCAAAAATTCCAGGAGGAGGTGAAGTATTACTCTTGCTAGCTTCTTTTGTTGAGGTATAAGGTCTAACCCATAGCTTTGGTTCTTTTATTTTTGATTAAGATGTTATATAATTCATGTTTTGGTTAGATTAGTTGTGATACAAGTTGTTGTGATGATTTTAAAGGTGATATATGTAAGTTAGGGTTTGATGATTTCTGCCTATACTTGCTATATGGATGATATATGTTGTATCCAAGCTTATATAGGAGGTTGTGGTGGTGGATTGAGGCAAGAAATGAAGAAAGTTTCATTGAATCCCAAAATTTCCAGATTTCTGGAAATTTGACTTCAGTTCTGTCCGGTTTCAGTGCACTATGTTAGAGGCCGAATTAGGCTTGGCATAAAACATGAAAGTTGTATAGAATGATATTTTATAGGTTCCTACAAAATTTAACCCAATCGGAGTAACGTAGCCAGTGAAAAGACCAAAATACCCTCGCTGCCCTAGGATGTTTCCAGTGATCCGTTTTAGACAGTTCATCCGTTTGGCTGTGTTTATTCACTATGATCCGTAAAGATTTAGCCATTTTCCAAAACATGAAAGTTTTAGTACTCTGCCTTATCTTTTCAACACCTCCAATAACACCTTAAACGGACTTTGGTAGCCTGAGATATGGCCATTTACATGTAGTACGGTTAATCAACCGATTAGTTGGAATTTGGTTCTGTAAATTGGGAATTTGACTGGGTTACACTGGAAATTTGACTAAGTGATCTTCATGGAAGTTGTAGGCCTTCGGCTTAGCTTCAAAATGGTATAAGTTGCACCCCAATCCGATAAGCGTAGCCTCAGATGTGTTCTTTCCGTAAAAACCCGTCAAATCTGTCTTTTGTAAACTTCATTTCCGCATTTGTTATTAGTTGATTTATGTCCTTGTATTGTCTTGAGCCTATGGAACGGCTATTGAAATGAATTTGTGTTGTGTATAAACTTGGGTTTGATTGAGGGAAATAATGAAGCCATAAATGGCTGGAAAATTAGGTAAACACAAAGGGCATGCTGCCCAAATTTACGCTCGAGGACTAGAGAAATATACTTGCGACTTGAGTAAGGGTTAAGAGTGACTACTACTTGAATCATCTAGGATATTTGCGTCTTCTTTTATCGAGGTATATAAGTAAAGATTTGGCCGAACTTGTACCTTTGAGAAATACGACTGTGACTACCAGAAATACGTTTTCCTTGTACTTTCGACTCAAATGGCATTTCCAAGTATAAATGTTACAAAGTTATATAGTTTGAAAAGCGAGCGAGTGTTTCACGAATATTCTCCAAGTGAATTTCCATGTCTTGATTCTTATTGAACGAAACGTCTACGTTTCGAACCTTAGTTGATTTTTAAAGTCCTGAAACAAAATTTTATCGCAGATTTGGACTCCGAACCCGGAGTATAACCCAGACGTGATTACTAGGGGCACTTCATTTTGGTGAGTGCTTCCAAATACCTGATTGAACTGGACACTTGTTTCCAATACTTGATCAATATTATTAAATGATATATGATTGGCTTGATCGGGTAAGAGTGTACTTTATCGCACTTGCCCTTATTTGATATATACTTGTTTATTGTTAAAATTGAATTGATATACTTGTTCATGTTGTGCGCATTTCCTGGAATTCCAGAAACCCTGTGGCAAGTTACTCGAGTCGAGCCGGCAAGGGCTTGGTCGATTGGGTAACGAACCCTGGGTCTCTTGATTGTCGAGTGGAGTGATATCTCCTCGACTAATCGGTATACTCGAGTATTGCCACCCGTGTTTCTTGAGGATTTTGGGCCCAGTCGGGGGTTTGAATGGTGGACGGAGAGTAGCGTAAGTGGTGCTCTACTAGATTGGTTCCTTTACTTGAAAGTTGACGGAGTGTCAACTATTACGTGATCAAGCTCCTGATGATGAATGGAAGTTGGCTCCTGAGAGCCATCCGTATCCTTATGGTTTGGAATGATTATTGCTTATTGGATTATTGTTTATTCTAAAAAATTTTTAAACTCGCTCATTTTGAGATTGCTACTTGACGTGTTATTGCTCACTTTTATGAACTCTTCATGCTCGTTACTTTGGTATATCAAAAACTTGTACTTATAAATAATGGTCAATTTGCTATTCGGAACCTCACTGGGTTTTTAGCTCATTCCACTCCATTTGTTTTCCTTGCAGGGGTACGACCGAGACGTGAGATATGTAAAGACTAGCGTAGACTAGTTATTTTTGACTTTCGACTTGTACTCGCGCTATTACTCGAATAGAATGTTTTGTATCTGGATTGTATACACTTTGAACCAGTTTGGGTATATTGAGGTTTTGTATCTTGATTGTGCATCAATGTAAATTATAAGCTTGAATTGCGATGTTATTTATGGTCTATGGATGTATGCATGTGATGCGAGTGAGTGAGTCCTGGCGAGAGCGGGGCAGGCGGTCCGCCGAACCCTTTGGTACGCCTTAGGGGGAGGTGGGGTCGTCACAGATGGTATCAGAGCTCCTATTGAGCTCGTGCCGGGAGAGGGTTCTCGGACTGTGGGGATTGACTTGTTAAGTGTGGAATGATTGTCTATTGTTAGGGACCTTAGATATGTATGTTGGGTAGGAATCTCTAATACGGGTGATTTGCTCTTGAGCCTGGCCAGCTTGAGTGGTGAATTATCATATTTTCGGATTCTTGTCCTAGAGTACCAAAGAGTGATACCTTTACGATAAGTTGAGATCTCGCGTAATATTAGGATAAGTTTGGATGGCGAAAGCAAAGGCACGGGGAATGCGAATAGTCTGGACTTGAAATATATTGAAGATATTCATGGGATTTGGGATCCTTATTATTCACGTGCTTCGAGTTTTGATTAAGTGTAGTGCCTGAGCAATACCTAGGGTTAATGTCCTATAGGTTATGTGACTTGTTTGCTATGTATATAAAGAACCTGTTTATTATGCATTTTATTGCCTCTGTTTATCCTTTTGAAATGTGCTACATGAGCCATACCTTACCTTGTTTACATGTTTATAGTTGGTTAAACCTAAAACATGGATGGTAGAAGAAGTCAAGTCAGGGGAACTAATCGAGGACGCGGTCCTAGTCGTGGCCGTGGGGGTAGACAAGCACAGAAGTCGGTACAAGAACCGAGAGAGGAGAGAGAGGCAACGATTGAGCCACAACCTGAACCCCAGGCTGTAGGGGGAGATCAAGTGGCAACTGCAATCCAACAAATGACTAACATTTTGGCCCGTCCAGTGGAACAACCGGGTCAAGCCCCTGTAAATCAACCTAGGGACCCCGATATGGGGCAAGATAGGGCTCTTGAGAGATTCCAGAAGTTCTCTCCACCTAAATTCTTGGGAGGACCAGACCCGGAGGGAGCCAAGAGATGGCTAGAGGCCATGATCAATATCTTTGCCGCTTTGAACTATGCGGAGGATAGACAAGTGCACTTTGCCATTTTTCAATTTGAAGGTCCGGCCAGGGTTTGGTGGAATGTGGTTCAAGCTAAGTGGGAGAGAGAGGGGACCGCATGGACGTGGGTGAATTTCGTGCGAGAGTTTAACGAAAAATACCTCCCACCTATTGTCCAGGAGAAAAGAGAAGATGATTTTATTAAGCTTCGGCAGGGAACTTTGAGTATAGCTGAGTATGAAACCCAATTTACGAAGTTGTCTAAATTTGCTCTTGAACTGATAGCTACGGAGCAAAGAAGAGTTCGGAGGTTTGTACAAGGGCTCAATGTGGAGATACAAGAGGCCTTAGCGGCGGCCCAGATTAATACATTTACAGAGGTCTTGTAGAAGGCCCAACGAATAAAAATTGCTAGGGCACAAGTGAGAGCTTTTCATGTAAAAAGGAGAGGTGCGCCTGGTGGAAGTCAAGAGCAAGGACAAGGTGATTTAGACATGCCATCCTCTAAGATGGGTCGAGGAGATGGTGGTGAGAAAATTTCAGGGACATCTAAGGAAATTACTCCAGGAGGAGCCTCGTGTGGCCGGGAGTGTGACAGCCCCACCTTCCCCTAAGGCGAACCAAAGGGGTTAGTGGACTGCCTGCCTAGCTCTCGCCAGGACTAACGGTTCAGTTTAGAGCGATCTAATACGTTCCGGAACATACAAACGCGCGTAAACAATTCAAAATGTCAAAATAAAAAAAAATGAAACCGGAGTCGGCCATGAATAGTAACCGACACGTCAAAATCCAACCAAACATCAAACAAATATTTGCATGTTGAAATTAAGCATATACAATCTAAAGTGGCATACAAAAGTTATTCAAAAGTTGATACATGTACGGTTTGCCAAATCAAAAGAGAAACGGACCCAAAAGTACATTTAGGGTTTCAATCAAGGAGCTATACAAAAGATATGTCCATCTAGCTCAATTCGGCAACCAATTATCAAATCCAGTCCAAAAGTATTTATTTTCCTGTAAGGAAAACAAAAGGAATAGAGTGAGCTTACGCCCAGTGAGATAATACCACTCAATCAACCAAGTTCATATAAGCATCAAACTTTTCATTCCAATACATCAAAAGTAAGCAAAGGCACACATCAATAGTGGTGATAAAAGGATACGGGCGGCTCTCAAGAGCCCTTTTCCTCGTTTGCATTTTTGATCGAACCTCATTGACCCTCCGTCAATGTTTAAGAGTAACCAATCGTAGGCTCCACTTTACTTCCATTCCTTCCACCCAACATACCCCTACTGGGCCCGAACTCCAAACAGTAGAAATTTGGTAATACTCGAGTATACCGGAATCAAGAGTCTCACTACTACAAGATTCCATATAACAGTCCCCATGGCTCGTCAATTTTCACGACCAAGCCCTCGCCAGCTCGATCCAATCGACTACCAATGGGGTTGAGCTCAGTCGTATCAGTAATGGTCGTTGGATACTCGTCCAAGCGACACCAAATTCATGAACCAATTCAGTATTTCATGTATCATTCAATCATTACAGTAAAACAGTAGACAGTCATATGAGATACCAAATGGGTGAGGGCGATCAAGTACACCCTCACTCAATTAAGTTCAACGGAGCAAATAAGCCTTCAAGGCATCAAGTTCACATATACCAAAGCCACATTGTAAACAACAAGTGAGTGGTACACTCACCAATCAAGCAAATAATATTTCATGCACTTCCGCCTAAGAGCGTCTTGGACCACCGTCACGTCCTAAAACATTCAAATAAGCACAATAAGACTCGATTACCGGTCATAAACCAAGTCCAAATACCACCAAAATAGGGCTCCATAAGAATACATAAGCACTAGAGTAAACGAGGAAAATCCGGAAATGGAATTAAGCTCTACCCCAAAAAAATAGTTTTTGACATTATTTTGTTGTTTTAGTACCATTGGCACTAAGATTATCGGATAGAGGTGCAAGATACACCGTTTCGAAGCTAAAAGATAGGGCTACAATGTTGAAGAAGGATACTCTGCCCAGTTTCGAGTGTAACTAGGTCAAAAATGCAAGATACTAAACCAGAACCGCAAAAATAGGTTCACAAACCACATTCTGGTTCAAACATCATAAGTCAGGCTACCTAAGTCCAAATCAAGTGATTCCAAAGCCATCCGAAAGCTAAGATACAAGGATACAATTGATCAGAAGGCACCAATAACCAAATCAGAAGCATTCCCAACCAAATTACCCAATTACAGACGCAATTATCAAATTAGGGTAGAACCAAGGCAGCAGGGGTATTTCAGTCTTTTCACAAGCTACGTTGCTCCGATTGACCTGAAATTTGTAGGCATCTCTAAAATATCATTCCCTACAACTTTAATGTTTTAACCCAAGGCCAATTCGGCCTCTAACTATGAGCTATAGTGCCGGGCAGAATGTAAGAACATGAAACCCTAACTTTCCAAATTTCTTCCAAAACAGAAATTTCCTGCAATTAACCACTTTTTCCACCTTCTAGCTTCCTTAAATATCATTTCCAATCATCATACATGACCCCATAATAATAATCATATGAAAACAGAAAAATCACCAATAATTATAAAACTTCACCAATTCAACCAAAATCAAGATATAATCCATAAAATTACATCTTAAACTACCACAAATCATGAATTAAACATCATTAGATGGAGGAGAGGGGTCCTTCACTACTCACCTTAGTAATACAAGAGAGAGAGCAACTAATCACCTTAGCCTTCCAAACAACTCCACTAAACACCTCACAATCACTAAGTGAAGGGGTTTTATGGAACAAATGCAAGATCAAATGGTTGATTTGTTGAATTTGAGCAAGATGGAAGCAAGTATTTGAAGAGCTTTTCCCTTTCTTTTTGCTTGAAGTGGCCGGCCAAGAAGAAGAAGAAAAATGGTGAATTTTTGGTAATTTTTTGATTTATTTGGTCAAATGGTAAAAGGTGAATAGTGGTCATCAAGTACAACCAATCTCTAAGTGACACTTGTCACTTCATTAAATGCATAGCTATCACTTTGTTTCCTCTCACACCAATCCAAATAGTAACCTCTAATTATCTCTTAGCACCCGATAATTTAAACCCAGTGTCCAAAACTTAACCTAGTTGGCCGAATTTTTTGAAACTTTCCGCACTAGCGGGTCCCACGTCCGGTATACGCTCTTAATTTCTCAAAACCTAACCGATACTAGAAAAATCATCTAAAAACTATATTTACTCATAAAAATTATCGGGAAAAGTTTCCTAATAAAGAAAATGCAGAAAACATGCCATTAACGAGAAAAACCCTAGAAAATGAGAAAATTACGGGTTCTCACAGGGAGCAAGTAAGAGGTGCCTCACAAGGAGGTCAAACTCGAGTATCTTGTGGGTACTGTGGGAAGGCCAATCATACGGAGAATGTTTATGGTGTGGTAGTGCCGAGCACCAGCTTGCAACTTGTCCCCGTAGGTCACACCTAAACCCTGAACAAGCAAATGTATGAGGGACTAAGCCAAGAGTGCCAGCTAGAGTGTACGCCTTGGACCAACAGGCATTACCTGAACCATCGGAGATAGTAGAAGGTACGATTCGTGATTGTTTAACTAAGTTTTGGCTATAGTGAGACCTGAGAGCTAGAAATGGATATACAATAAAATACCCTACGCTATTTAGGAGCGCATGGATGAATTTCGAGGACGAAATTCTTTTAAGGAGGGGAGATTATGATACCCCAACTTTTAGGATACTATTATTGTTTAGCCTCAAAGAGAATATTACGGTTTCTTTATTTTATTGTTTTGTTTTACAGACTAGAAACCCTAAATTCTAGAAATAAAGTCTAATCAAAACCCTAGTTTCATTTGTGACTGACCATTTTCTCAAATTTTTCATATTTCAACCGAAACCCTAATTTTAATCACTGGAATTGTAAAACCCCTCACGTTTTCTCAAAAATGCCCTTTTAATTGGAAATTATGATTTTATAATAACCCTACCACCCAATCACCTCACAATAAGTGCAAATGAACATGAAAGTAAAGGTTTTCACTTTTCGTTTTCAAGTTGGAGCGAGTTAGGGTTTTCACGTTTTTTCGTCGTGTAATCATCCGGTATGGAGCGAGGATCAAATTTGGTGCTTAAGAGTGACTTTGGGTGAGAAATAATATGTGATTAGAAGAAATGATAAAAAGTTAGTGAATAGGAAGTAAAAACCCTAGTACGTGTGATTTAAGGAAAAACGGTGCGAACCGACGTGTACCGTGCACTGCCGATTGAACACACCGCTTGACCACCATTTTCTTACCATATAAGCTCATTAATATTTGAGCAAAATATCTCCTTATTTCCAGCTGGCTTTGACCGAAATCTAGGGCTAAAAATGCAAGGAAAGAAAAAGAAATTTTTGTTGGCTTTGGAGGTGACAAGTGTCACACCCCTATGGCTCCTTGACCAAGCAAATCCAACCTTCTTATCATCTTGTTGGCTTAATTTTCACTCCATTTTTCTGCTGGTTGGCCGAGACAAGAGAGGGGGAAAGAGAGAGCAAGAGTTTCACCATTTCATCTTGATTTGCACCATCCAAGTGAGGAACCAAAATTTTCAAACCGATTAAAGGTTGTGAGTTGTGAACTTAGTGGAGTAAGGATACACAAAAATTCCAGAGGAGTGAGTATTACTCTTAGCAAGCTTTTTGTTAGTATGGCCTAAACCTATAGCTTGGATTCTTATTTTGAATTAAGATGTTTATATAATCATGTTTTGTTAGATTATTGTTTGACACAAGTTGTGTGATGATTTTTAAGTAATATGTAAGTTAGGTTCGAGTTTCGTGCCTTATACTTGCTTATTTATTTGTGATACATGTGTATCCAAGCTTATATAGGAGTTGTTGGGGGTGGATTGAGCAAGAAATGAAGAAAAAGAGATAAGTTTCATTGGTATATCCTCAAAATTTCCAGAATATTCTGAAATTTGACTTCAGTCTGTCCGGTTCATTGCCACTATCTAGGGCCTAATTAGGCTTTGTCACAAACATGAAAGTTGTAGAGAATGATATTTTATAGGTTCCTAAAAATTTTCAGCCCAATCGGAGCCACGTATCCAGTGAAAAGACCAAACTACCCTCGTTGCCCTAGGATGTTTCCAGTGATCCGTTTTAGACAGTTCATCCGTTTGGCTGTGTTTATTCACCATGATCCGTGCAGATTTTGCCATTTTACAAAACATGAAAGTTTTATTACTCTGTATTATCTTTTCAACGCCTCCAAGAACACCTTTAACGGACTTTGGTAGCCTGAGATATGGCCATTTACATGTAGTATGGTTAATCAGCCGATTAGTTGGAATTTGGTTCTGTAAATTGGGAATTTGACTGGGTTACACTGGAAATTTGACTAAGTGATCTTCATGGAAGTTGTAGGCCTTTGGCTTAGCTTCGAAATGGTATAAGTTTCACCCCAATCTGATAAGCGTAGCCTCAAATTTATTCTTTCCGTAAAAACCCGTCAAATCTGTCTTTTGTAAACTTCATTTCCGCATTTGTTATTAGTTTATTTATGTCCTTGTATTGTCTTGAGCCTATGAAATGGCTATTGAAATGAATTTGTGTTGTGTATAAACTTGGGTTTGATTGAGGGAAATAATGAAGCCATAAATAGTTGGAAAATTTGGTAAACACAAAGGGCATGCTGCCCAAATTTACGCTCGAGGACTAGAGAAATATACTTGCGACTTGAGTAAGGGTTAAGAGTGACTACTACTTGAATCATCTAGGATATTTGCATCTTCTTTTACCGAGATATATAAGTAAGGATTTGGCCGAACTTGTACCCTTGAAAAATATGACTATGACTACTAGAAATACGTTTTCCTTGTACATTCGACTCAAATGGCATTTCCAAGTATAAATGTTACAAAGTTATATAGTTTGAAAAGCAAGCGAGTGTTTCACGAATATTCTCCAAGTGAATTTCCATGTCTTGATTCTTATTGAACGAAACGTTTACGTTTCGAACCTTAGTTGATTTTTAAAGCCCTGAAACAAAGTTTTATCGCGGATTTGGACTCCGAACCTGGAGTATAACCCAGACGTGATTACTAGGGGCACTTCATTTTGGTGAGTGCTTCCAAATACCTGATTGAACTGGACACTTGTTTCCAATACTTGATCAATATTATTAAATGATATATGATTGGCTTTATCGGCTAAGAGTGTACTTTATCGCACTTGCCCTTATTTGATATATACTTGTTTATTGTTGAAATTGAATTGATATACTTGTTCATATTGTGCGCACTTCCTGGAATTCCAGAAACCCTATGGCAAGTTACTCGAGTCGAGCTGGCAAGGGCTTGGTCGATTGGGTAACGAACCCTAGGTCTCTTGATTGTTGAGTTGAGTGATATCTCCTCGACTAATCGGTATACTCGAGTATTACCACCCGTGTTTCTTGAGAATTTTGGGCCCAGTAGGGGGTTTGAATGGTGGACGGAGAGTAGCGTAAGTGGTGCTCTACTGGATTGGTTCCTTTACTTGAAAGTTGACGGAGTGTCAACTATTACTTGATCAAGCTCCTGATGATGAATGGAAGTTGGCTCCTGAGAGCCATCCGTATCCTTATGCTTTGGAATGATTATTGCTTATTGGATTATTGTTTATTCTGAAAAACTTTTACACTCGCTCATTTTGAGATTGCTACTTGACGTGTTATTACTCACTTTTATGAACTCTTCATGCTTGTTACTTTGCTATATCAAAAACTTGTACTTGTAAATAATGGTCAATTTGCTATTCGGAACCTCACCGGGCTTTTAGCTCATTCCACTCCATTTGTTTTCCTTGCAGGGGTACGAGCGAGGCGTGAGATATGTAAAGACTAGCGTAGACTAGTTGTTTTTGACTTTTGACTTGTACTCGCGCTATTACTCGAATAGAATGTTTTGTATCTGGATTGTATACACTTTGAACCAGTTTGGGTATATTGAGGTTTTGTATCTTTATTGTGCATCAATGTAAATTATAAGCTTGAATTGCGATGTTATTTATGGTCTATGGATGTATGCATGTGATGCGAGTGAGTGAGTCCTGACGAGAGTTGGGCAGGCGGTCCGTCGAACCCTTTGGTACGCCTTAGGGGGAGGTGGGGTCGTCATACAATCGGACAACTTACGAGTTGGTGCTCGGTACTACCGCAGTACAGGTACTTTCTCAATTTCCTCCAACAATCAATCTCCGAGTGATTTGACTTGCCACGGTAGCCACAACTAACTTGAGGAATTACGGCCGGACCACTAGAAAGTATTCCTCTCGATTGACCTTGCCCGCTACGACCTCTTCTTGATAAATCCCCTCTTAGAGCTCCAGCAGTTCTTACTCTTCCCGTTCCTCTTCCCATCTTGAGAGGTGGGGCACTTTTACTAGTCTGTCCCGAAGAGTAACTAGGAATGTTCCTTTTCTTAGTATGAAAATCCCTAACTTACAACCTTACCTTTTCAACCATTTGCGCTTTCTCTAGAGCTTCAGTGAATGTATGTGCCAGCCCTACCTTCCCCTAAGGCGAACCAAAGGGTTCGGCGGACCACCTGCCCAACTCTCACCGGGACTCACTCATACACCTAAAATAAAAACATGAAAATAAGACCACCAGAACAAGTGTAACAATAATTTCCAACTTAAAATATATACTTATATACATTTCTATCTCAAAAGGGATACAACTCAAATATACAAAGGTTCTCAATTCTTCATACATCCAACCCTTACCAAGCGCTAGGGCGAGAACCATTACAAAAATTCAAAAGAACTAGACTATGCTAGTCTGTACAGATCTCTCGTCCTTGCTCGCATCCCCTGTTAAGGAAAACAAAACTAACGGAATGAGCTAAAAGCTCAGTGAGGTTCCAGACACATAATCAACATAAACAAGGACATTAGTCATGTCATAACACGTAATCCAGGAAACATTTACAATATGAAGCAATGATAACACATTCATTAAAAGGATACATGCTCATGTGGAACCTTTCATTCTTTCCTTCTCCTTTCATTTCCTTATTCCTCCAATATTTAAAATTTCATTTGTAATTGAAAACCTCCTTTCATTTATTCATTTCATTTCTCCCCCTTCTGGACATTGGTCAGACTCCACCTGACAACGTGGTAATACTCGAGTATACCAAACTTTCACCCAAGGTCACTAAATCGCCCGATCGAGTCCGCTTCTGGCTCGAGTCGACCGGCAACGAAGGGCAAGGGCCCAGTTCAGCCAAAAGGCTTACATTCGGTGAGTGCAGCAGAGCGTGAGCGCATGTTAGATTCACTTAAACAGGTTGTAAATGTCATCATTCATTTTAGGCGAGCAATAAAGTTACCACTCGCCTAGCAAAATTCATTTTTAACAGAAATTTATCATTTAGATTCAAAATCCACAACAAAAATATAGTTAATGGAAACGTGATGACAACTAAAGGAACACTCACCTATTTATAACAAGAACGGTCAATGTATTGCTTCCGGGTGATACCCTCAATTACCAAGGAACCCTAATATAATCTCCAAAAAGAACACATTATGCTTTAACCATCGATGAGATTTAAGTGATTTCAAGAAATTCGAAAAACGTGTGGTTGGGTTTATAGGTACTATATAATAAATATGATTTAAGTGAAAAGAGTACATTTAAATCAAAGAACACGATTAAACTAAGAGTTTCCCCAACCAACCACAAAGCTATACTCAAAAAAGTTTTAGAAAATCCACAGAAAACAAATGAACAGTGTAACGTCACAATAAGGCAGTTGAGCAATCCCAATTTTTCTTCTTCCCATGTCAATCCGGCCAGCAATTTGTCCAATACTTGGCCAGATACACGGCCGGATATGAAAAACATTTGTTTCAAATTTTTTCCAAAGCTTTTTGTTTGGCTCGAAACTAACACATATGCAAAGAAATAACGTATAACAAGTGTTTTGGGTAAAATCATATGAAAAGGAAGATAAACAAACCCTAAACTCACACCTAAAGCCTCGTTTGATAAAATTAGGTTTTGCGGCCGAGAAATCCTATACAACTCTTCTTTGTTTCGGAAAGAAAATGAGTAAACATTTGAAGTTCAAAACTTGACATTTGTATCTAAGTATTATGTTTAAAATGGTTGTTACATTCACCATGCGAAAATGTACAAGTTCAAATGAAATCTAGCTCAAATAACACCATTAAAATGGACCTAAGTATGTCCAAGCAAAGTAAGTCCAGAGCATCACAAAATCACATTTCCAATATCACTTTTACTCACTCAAACTTCAAAAAAATAAACGGACAGCATTTCCCCTTAATTTCTTCACTTTCCATCCTACAATCAAACACCAAATCTCATCCCAATTCAACCACAATTTCACATACAAATCATAGGTGATAAAACACCTTTCGGCATAACAACCACAACTGAAACTACATTTATCGGATTGAAATAAATCTTATGGCGTTTCGAAGCCAAGACATATACCTACATTCCTTATGAAGACCTCCAAAGCCAAATCATGCATTTTCATGGTCAAATATCTAAATCACAGAGAGGACAGAAAACTGTCCGTGAAACAAGGCTTGTGGGCAGTCAAGGGTATTTTGATCATTTCAAAAGGTAAAGTGGTCCGATTGAGCTGAAATTTTACTAGTAGCTAGCTAACTCAAATCCCAACAACTTTCATGTTTTGAGCAAGGGCTGATTCGGTCTCTCTCAAGGACAAATACACAGTACAAAAACAGGGCAGATTTGAAACCCTAAAACTGAAATTTAACATAACTCTAGCTCAACCCATGAAATCTTCCACAAAACAACATCTATAACAACTATAAGCCACTAATTAGCAATTAATTGAAGACAAGAGGAAGTTCTTGGCAAAATACCTTGGAAGCTCAAGAAAAATGGTAGCTTAGTATCTTTCGTCCCACAATCACTCCACCAACTCCTTTAAACTTCCTAGTTGAGCACTTGTATGGTGTAGTTTCAAATTTAGTTTGCTAGAACTTAAGATTTGAGTAAGTTTGGAAGCTAAAATTGAAGAACTCTCTCTTGTTTCTCTCCTCAAGTGGTTCGGCCAAGAAGCAAGAAAAATGAAGGAATTTTGGTCAAAATTAGATTTTAGGAAAGTTAAATAAGCTTGGTCAAAAGTTTAACATCCAATGAGGTAGTGACACTTGGCCTTTCTAGTGTTTAAAGCTTATCTTCTTTCTTCCAATGGTTAATCCATCTAGCTAACCTTGTGAGAACCCGTAAATTTTCTCATTTTCTAGGTTTTATTCTATTTAATGGCATGTTTTTCTGCATTTTCTTTATTAAAAAATTTTCCGGATAATTTTTATGAGTAAATATAGTTTTTAGATGATTTTTCTAGTATCGGTTAGTTTTTGAGAAATTAAGAACGTATATCGGACCGTATATCGGACGTGGGACCCGCTAGTGCGGAAAGTTCGGTAAAATTCGGTCAATTGGGTTAAGTTTTGTATACATGGTTTAATTTACTAGGTGCGAAAAGATAATTAGAGGATACCATATGGATGAGAGTTGAGGAAACAAAGGGATATGCATGCATTAAATAGGGTGACAAGTGTCACCATATGATTAAATCTTGCATTTTTGACCACTATTCATTACTTTACCAAATTAATACCAAAATTGACCAAAAATTCACCATTTTCTTCCTCTTCTTGGCCGGCTCTCTCCAAGCAAAAAAGAAAAGAAAACTCTCTACCATCTTACCTCTAATCTTGCCCAATCTCTCAATTAAACCGTTTAATCTTCAAATTTCTCCATAAACCTCTTAGATTAGTGAAGTTAAGCTTGGTTGTGGAGTGGTTTGGAGGATTAAGGTGCAAATTTACTCCTTTTCTTGGGTTGTTAAGGTAAGTAACTAAGGGACATCTCTTTCTTCTCAATAATGTTTAATTAGCGACTTATATGAGATGAAGTGGTGATATTAGGTGTTGTTTCATGATTTTTGGTAGAAATTGGTGAAGTTTTGTATTTATTCATGATTTTTCTGTTTTCATATGATTAATATTGTGTGGCCATGGATGATGGTTGGGAATGGATTAGAATGAAGCCTTAGTGTGTAAATTGTAGCTATTTGCGGAAAATTTCCGCATTGAACGGAAAAATTCGGAATTAGGGTTGCAATTGAACCCATTCTGCCTGCTACTGTTACACTTAGTTATAGGCCGAATTAGCCTTGGATTAAAACATGAAAGTTGTAGGGAATGATATTTTATAGTTTCCTACAAAATTTTAGGCCAATCGGAGTAACGTATCCTATGAAAAGACTGAAATACCCCTGCTGCCCTGTTTCTGTCCGAACTTGGTAATCAGCTTTGGTAATTGGTTAATTTGATTGGGAATACTACTGATTTGGTTGTTGAGGTCTTCTTAAGAAATATAGCCTGGTATCTTAGCTTTCGGATGGCTTTGGAATCACTTGAATTGGACTTTGGTAGTCTGAATTGTGATTATCTAACCAGAATGCGGTTCGTTAACCTGTTTATGCGGTTCTGGTTTAGTACATTGAACTTTTGACTTAGTTGCACTACAAACTGGACTGAGTGGTCTTCTTCAACATTGTATCCCTTTCTGTTAGCTTCGAAACGGTGTATATTGTACATCCATCCGATAATCGTAGTGCCGGTTGTGGCCAATACGCTTAATGAAGGCAAAACTATTTTTAGGTTTTAGAGCTTAACTTTCATTTCCGGACTTTCCTTAGCTTACTTTAGTACTTATACGTGCTAATGAAGCCTTATTTTCGGTAGTATGTGGAAATTGGTTTATAACTTGTAATCGAGTCTTATTGTGCCTATTTGAATATTTTAGGGCGTGACGGTGATTAAAGACGCTCGTGGGACGGAAGTTTATGAAATTTCACTTGCTTACTTGGTGAGTATACTACTCACATGTTTGTTTACAATGTGGCTTTGTTATATTTGAACTTGATGCCTTGAAGGCTTATTTGCACCGGTGAAACTGATTAAAGTGAGGGTGTACTTGATCGCCCTCACCCCTTTTGTATTATATATGACTGTTAACTGTGGTACTTGAATAGTACATGAAATACTGGATTTGGTGTCGTATGGACGAGTATCCAACGGCCATTACTGTTACTACTGAGCTCAACCCCATTGGTAGTCGATTGGATCGAACCGGCGAGGGCTTGGTCGTGAAAATTGATGAGTCATGGGGACTGTTATATGGAATCTTGTAGTATGAGACTCTCGATTCCGGTACACTCGAGTATTACCAAATTTATACTGTTTGGAGTTCAGGCCCTGTAGGGGTATGTTGGGTGGAAGGAATGGAAGTAAAGTGGAGCCTACGGTTGGTTACTTTGTAAACATTGACGGAGGTTCAATGAAATCCGATCAAGTATACAAGCGAGGAAAGGGGCTCTTGAGAGCCGTCCGTATCCTTTTAACCATATTGTGAATGTGTGATCTTGGTTTACTTCAATATTGAACGTTTTATGCCAATATGAATTTGGTTTCTTGAGTGATAGTATCTCACTGGGCGTAAGCTCACTCTATTTCTTTTGTTTTCCTTACAGGAATATAAACACTTTTGGAATGACTTTTGATAGTTGGTTGCCGAGTTGAGCTTGTTGTAACTATCTTTTGAATAGCTCCTTTTGGGCAAAACCCTAAGTGCATTTTGATCCAACCAAGTCGTTGAGTTGTAATTTGCAAACCGTACATGTACAAACTTGTTGGATAACTTTTGTATGCTACTTTGGATTGTAAATGCTTAATTTCAAGGTGTATATGTTTGATGGATGTTTGGTGAGATTTCGGCCGGATTCTGACGTGTCAGTTACTATTAATGTCGGCTCCGATTTTCATTTTTTTTTATTTTGTGATTTTGACTTGTTTAAGCGCGCTTGTATGTTCCGGAACGTTTAGACCGTATTGAACTGTCCCGTTAGTCCTGGCGAGAATTGGGCAGGCAGTCCGCTAACCCCTTTGGTTCGCCTTAGGGGAAGGTGGGGCTGTCACAGGTGGTATCAGAGCCTATGTTTGAATTGGCCTGGGCGTGTTTGAAAGGCTCGACTTGAGGATTATTTTGATTATGTTCCTTAAGGTTATGTACATTTATTTACTCTTTTAGTGTAGGATGGACGGACGTGGTGAACCTAGTGATAGCCCTCCTGGTGAACGACCCCGTGGAGTGCTCCCAGTGATGCCATACCAGATACGGCCAAGAGGGGCCGTCTTGCGTTGGAGCCCGGCTAACCGCCTCCGATGGTGTGAGTGTCGTCACACCTACACCTACCCTAACACCTTAGTGTTGGCCGTGGCCAAGGAACAGAAGGAGCTGGCCAAAGATAATGCTAGGCTCGAGGCCGAGGTGAATCAGTTGAGGGCGGCCAACGAGAAACAAGCCAAGCGAATTAAGGATCTAGAGTACGATGTGCTCGAGTGTGAGGATAGAGTGGACGACCTCTGCGCTCAACTTAGGGAGGCACATGAGCGTGAGACTAAGCGAGCTCGGAAGGTTAGGGTTCGAGCCGCGTCGATCCTGAACCTCTGTGCCGACGTGCTCGAGGAGGTGAGCGACGAGGCGTCGTGCACAGGGGCCGGGACAGGAGATGAATCCACCCCGTCGGGTGGGTCCACTAGCCCGACGACGGACTAGGTTGTGACTCCTAGGATCTTTTGGGATAGTTTTGTTTTTGTATATAGGACGGATGGGGAAAAGAGCCTTAGCTAGCCGTTGTGTACGTTGGATTAGCTACGTGTATATTATTTTTGATAAGGTCATTCCCTGGTGGATTGTCAATGTTTATACTTGACTTAACTGTACTTGATTTGACTGTACTTGGCTTGACTGGTTGTTGATATGTGTGTTGTTTGATTTTGTTTGGAATGTATATAGATGTGTTTGTAAAAGCTTTTGGGATTTTACTTACATGCCTTGTTATTTTATTGTTCTAGTACGTTTGCCTAGATCAAATAGATTTCATGGAAGACACGCGTAGTGGACGGGGACGTGGACGCGTGAATAGGTAACCTACGTCGGACCAGGGTGCTGGGGAAACCTCATCGGGACCTAACCCTGAACCGAGGGCTGACCCCAATGTGCAAATAGCTGTGGCTATGCAGCAAATGACCAATCTGCTGGCACAAGTGGTGCAGCAACAAGGCCAAAACCCAAACCTTAATCCTGGAAACCCGGACAACCACGTCGAAAGCGACGATTGGGCCCTTGAGAGGTTCCAGAAGTTCGCCCCACCGAAGTTTATTGGGGGGCCCGACCTGGATGTCGCCGAAAGGTGGTTTGAGAAAATGGTAGACATTTTCGCTGCCCTGCACTATACCGAGGAACGGCAGGTGACTTTTGCCGGTTTTCAGCTGGAAGGAGCGGCCCGTTCCTAGTGGAACGTTATTCGGCAAAAATGGGAACGGGAACAAACGCCCAGGACTTGGGTGAACTTTATGCGGGAGTTCAACTCGAAATTCTTTCCCCCTCTAGTTCAGGAGAGGAAGGAAGACGAGTTTATCCGACTTCGTCAAGGGGTCCAGTCGGTAGCGTAGTACGAGAGCCAGTTCACCCGCCTCTCCAAATTTGCTCATGAGCTGATCATAACCGAGCAACGACGGATAAGGCATTTTATCCAGCGGATCAGGCGTTTTATCTAGGGCTTGAACGTGGAGATTCAGAAGGATCTCGCGGTAGCCCAGATTAACGCTTTTAGCGGGCCGTGGAGAAGGCTCAACGGGTAGAGAGCGCTAGGGTACAAGTGCGGAACTTCCAGTCAAAGAAGCGCGGCTTTCCTGGAAGCAGTTCGGGGCAAGGGGATAAAGGTACCCCCTCCAAGTTCGGACGAGGAGCTGGAGGTGGACGACAGACGGGGCTCAGCAGAGGGGCTCAGTCCAGGGGTGGCCCAACTGGGAGAGGCCAAGGCGGAAACCTCCAGAAAGGTTCAAGTTCGGCGTCCCATGGGCCTTGTGGGTACTGCGGAAAGCCGAACCACTCCGAGGATAATTGCTGGAAGAAAGAAAGGAAATGTCTGCGCTGCGGAAGTGCAGACCACCGGCTTGCCACCTGCCCAGTCCTAAAGCAAGACGGAAAGGGAGATGGGACGAAACCTAAGGTCGCGGCTCGCGTGTACTCGTTAGAGCCCCAACAGGTCCCAGATTCCTCTGAGGTCGTAGAAGGTACGATCCCTGTATTCCACCGCTTTGCCAAAGTTTTAGTAGATCCTGGTGCCACCCATTCCTTTGTTAATCCTGATTTTATGTGTGGCATTGACATAAAACCTGCTAGTTTACCTTACGACCTAGAAGTTAGTACGCCGACGGGGGATCATCGTTTGGTTACTAGTCTGGTTTATAGGGATTGCGAGGTTTGGGTAGGAGAGAGGAGGTTGTTAGGGGACTTGATTAGCCTGTCCATCAAGGGGTATGATGTGATTCTAGGCATGGACTGGTTAGCCAGGTATAATGCCCAATTGGACTGTAAAAAGAAGGTGGTGGAGTTCCGCATTCTTGGAGAGGCAACCTTAAGGTTAGATATAAGGGGAAGGTTAGCCTCATCTGCCCTAATCTCGGGCATTCGGGCTAGGAAACTGCTATATCGAGGGGCGCAAGGATTTTTAGCCTTTCTAATCAACACCCCCACGGATAAATTGAAAGTAGAGGATATGGCCATAGTAAGAGAATACCCAGACGTGTTTCCTGATGAGTTAGTATCCTTGCCTCCGGAGAGAGAGATAGAATTTAAGATTGACCTGCTACCGGGAACCTCACCTATCTCAAAAACCCCATACCGAATGGCCCCTGCGGAGCTCAAGGAACTAAAATTGCAATTACAGGACCTTCTAGAGCGGGGGTTCATTCAAGAGAGTGGGTCTCCTTGGGGATCTCCTGTCCTGTTTGTGAAGAAAAAAGATGGTAGTTTGAGGATGTGCATTGATTACCAGGGCCTGAACAATGTCACAGTTAAGAATAAGTATCCACTACCCCATATTGACGAGTTGTTCGACCAGCTGCAAGGAGCGGTGGTCTTCTCGAAACTGGACCTCCGCCAGGGGTATTACCAGTTATTGATTAGAAAAGAAGATATTCCAAAAACGGCTTTCAATTCAAGATACGCCCATTATGAGTTCGCAGTTATGCCCTTCGGACTGACCAATGCCCCTGCCGCCTTCATGGACCTAATGCATAGGGTTTTTAAACCCTACTTGGATCGATTTGTCATGGTCTTCATCGACAACATTTTGATCTACTCCAAGACGCGGGAGGAGCACGAACAGCACTTGAGGATTGTTCTACAAATCTTAAGAGACCATCAACTGTACGCCAAGTTCAGCAAGTGCCATTTTTGGCTGGAGTAAATTTCTATTCTAGGACACGTAATTTCTCAAGAGGTTATTTCAGTTGACCCGGCGAAAGTAGAGGCCGTGACTAAATGGAAGAGGCCGGAAAACCCCACCGAGGTTCATAGCTTTCTAGGTTTAGCGGGGTATTACCGGCGTTTCATTAAAGATTTTTCTAAGTTGGCCGGTCCTTTAACCGACCTGACGAAGAAATATGGTCGGTTCGTGTGGAATGCCAAATGTGACGCGAGATTTCAGGAGTTAAAGAAAAGGTTGACTACGACGCCAGTTTTAGTCCTGCCTAACGGAGTTGATGGGTTTGCCGTTTATACTGATGCGTCACGAGAAGGCTTAGGGTGTGTACTGATGCAAAATCGAAACGTGATATCTTTTGCCTCTAGGAAGTTAAAATCCCACGAGCAAAACTACCCAACCCATGATTTGGAGCTTGCCGCGGTTGTTTTTGCTCTAAAGAAATGGAGGCACTATCTATATGGAGTGACTTTTGAAGTGTACTCAGACCACAAAAGTCTTAGGCATCTTTTCTTCCAAAAGGAATTGAATATGAGACAGCGACGATGGATGGAATTTCTGGAGGATTACGACTGTACCATCAACTACCATCCAGGAAAGGCGAACGTAGTGGCCGATGCCTTAAGTCGCAAGGCTCAGGTAGCAGGGTTAATGATTAAAGAGGGGGATTTGCTAGAATCGGTTTACGAGTGGAAACCCTGCCTAGAGAGCCATAAAGTGATTTTTGGTAACATTAGGGTGACATCCACCCTATTAGAGCGGATTAAAGGAGCTCAAAAGGAGGATGCTATGGTGCGGAAATGGGGAGAGAAGGTGGAAAAAGGGGAAACGACTGATTTCAACTTCAGTACTGAAGGTATTTTAAGATACCGGAACCGAGTGGTGGTGCCTAAAGATGAAATGTTGAAGACGGAGATCTTAGAGGAGGCTCATCGGTCCAATTACACGATCCATCCGGGTAGTAGCAAGATGTATCAAGATCTAAAAGGAGCCTATTGGTGGGATAATATGAAGAAGGAAATCGCTCTGTACGTGCAGAAATGTCTTATTTGCCAACAGGTTAAGGCAGAGCACCAAAAACCAACAAGTTTACTACAACCCCTTGAGATACCCGAATGTGTGACGACCCCACCTCCCCCTAAGGCATACCAGAGGGTTCGACGGGTCGCCTGCCCAACTCTCGCCAGGACTCACTCACTCGAATTACGTGCATACATCCATGTACCATAAATAACATCCACAATTAAAGCTTATCATTTTACATTGATACCAAATCAAGGTACAAAGCCTCAATATACCCAAACGGTTCAAAGTATATACAATCCCATAACAAAATATTCTATTCGAGGAATAGCGCGAGTACAAGTCAAAAGTCAAAATAACTAGACTACGCTAGTCTTTACACATCTCACGCGTCACTCGTACCCCTGTAAGGAAAACAAAACTAATAGGGTGAGCCAAAGCTCAGCGATGCTCCAGATATCAAATTGTCCAGCAAAGAAGACAATACCAATGTAATAGTGAAATAGCGAGCAAACAAGTTCAAGTAAAGAGATAATACTTCAAGTAGTCAAGAAATGTGTGGATCATGTTCACAAGTAAGGATACAGTTGCTCATGTCTCGGCTCCATCCCAGCTTGATCGAATAGTAGTTGACACTCCGTCAACTTTCAAGTAATAACTAGTCCAGAAAGAAAACTCCACTTCTCGCCAGTCTCCGTCCACCAATCAACCCCCTTCTCCGGGCCCGCACGCCACACGAAACACGGGTGGTAATACTCGAGTATACCGAATTGTCGAGGAGATAACACTCCACTCGACCTTACTAGTGACCCAGGGTTTGTTATCTAATCGACCAGGCCCTTGCCGGCTCGACTCGATTAACTAGCCACAGTGTTTCTGGAATTCCAGGCATAATATAATTCATGTGCATGTAGAGCAAGTCAAGCAAAGTCGATAAACAAGAACAATTTGGATAGGACAAGTGCGATAAAGTACACCCTTGCTCTATCAAATCACATATATATCACGTATTCACGTTGATCAAAGATAAATGGCAAATATCGAGTTCAATCAGATATTTGGAAGCACTCACCAAAATAGTGCCTCTAGTGCTCGTGTCTGAGTGGTACTCTGGGTTTGGAGTCCAAATCTGCGATAAACTTAACTTGAGAACTTTGAAAATCAACTAAGGTTCGAAACTTAAGCGTTTCGTTCAATAAGAATCAAGAAATTGAAATTCACTTGAGAAATATTCATGAAATAGTTGCTCGCTTTTCAAACTGGAAAATTTGTTAACATGTTTGCTTGGAGATGACTTTTGAGTCAAAAGTGCAAGTAAAACGGTTTCATAGTGATTCATATCGTTTTCCTAAGAGTACAAGTTCGGCCAAGTCCTAACGTACAACCCTCAATAAACAAAGTAGCAAAGGTCCTCGATAGCCGTTCCATAGGCTCATAACAACATAAGAACAAAAATCAAAGTGATAACAAGTGCGGAAATGTAACCTAGCAAAAGACAGATTTGACGTGTGGTTGCGGAAAGAACACATCCGAGGCTACGCTTATCGGATTGAGGCTTAACTTATACCGTTTCGAAGCTAAGACACAGGGGTATAATTTTCATGAAGATCACTTAGTCCAGTTTCCAATGAAACCTAGTCAAATTCCCAATTTATAGAACCAAAATCCAACTAGTCGGCTAATTAACCGCACTACATTTAAATGACTATATCTCAGGTTACAAAGGTCTGATTAAGGTGTTCTTGGAGGCATTTAAAAGCTAAGACAGAATACTAAAACTTTCATGTTTTGGAAAATAGCTAAATCAGTACGGACCATAGTGAATAAATATCATTAACTGGATGAATTGTCCAAAACAGATCACTGGAATGCATCCTAGGGCAGCGAGAGTATTTTGGCCTTTTCACAGTCTACATAGCTCCGATTGGACTAAAATTTTGTAGGAACCTATAAAATACCATTATATACAACTTTCATGTTTTAGGGCAAGCCTAATTCGGCCTCTAACCATGAGTACTAAAACCGGGTAAAATGTAAACATAAAATTCCAGAAATCTGGAGTTTTTGGGATTTCATGACAATCTATTTATTTTCTTGCTTCCAACACTACCAAAGCCCCTTATATAATCTTATATACAACATATACTAACTATACAACAAGTTTAGGCAGAAATTTATTAAACCCTAACTTGCATATATCATCTAAAATCATCACCACAACTTGCATATCTTGTAATCAAGCCAAAACATGAACTAGATAACATCTTAAACCAAAATTTAAAAGAACAAGAACCATGATCAGATCTTATACCTCAAAGACAAAGCTTGGAAGAGTGATACTCCACCTCCTTTGGAAATTTTTAGTTCCCCTAGCTTCCCAACTCACAACTCACTCTTTAATCGGTTTAGAATTTTGATTCCTCACTTGGATAGTGCAAATCAAGAAGGAAATGGTTTTCTCTTGCTCTCCCTTTCTCTCTCTCTTTTCTCGGCCAAGGAGCAGAAAAAATGAAGAAGCTGCTCTTATGGTGTTAAGAAGACAAGAGGATTAGGATTAATCTTGACCACAAGCTTGCCAACACTTGTCACCTTCAACACCACACAAAATTTTCTTTTCTAGCCTTGCATTTTGGCCCCAAAATTTCGGCCAAGAGATGACCATGAGGAGGGGGGATATTTTGCTCAATTATTAATGAGCTTGTATGGTAAGAAAGTGGTGGTCAAGTGGTGCGTTCAATCGGTAGTGCACGATACCTGTCGGTTCGCACCGTTTTTCTTAAAAACACATGTACTAGGGTTTTTTTTCTTCCTATTCACTAACCTTATATCATTGCCCCTAATCACATATTATTTCTCACTTAAAAGTCACTTTTAATCACCAAATTTGATCCTTGTTCCATATTGAAAATACATCCGGCGAAAAATCGCGAAAACCCTAATTTTGCTCCAATCTTGAAACCAAAAGTGAAACCCTACTTTCTAGGTTTATTTACACTCATTGTGGAATGATTTGGGTAGTAGGGCTTTAATAAATAATAATTTCCAAATAAAAGGCATTTTTGAGAAAAAATATAAGAAGTTTGCGAGTCCTCACACTCTCTCCTCCTTAAAAGAATTTCGACCTCGAAATTCAAGATCCTAGACAAACTAGCTGGTAGCTCAAGTCGATAAGCCACCTTTCCTATTCGCTGAAGTACATTGAAAGGTCCTATATATCGTGGTTGCAACTTTTTACCTTTTCCTGCCCGAATCTTTCCCTTCAATGGTGTAATCCAAAGAAACACTTTATCCCCTATTTCAAACTCCGAATCTTTCCTTCGATGATCGGCATAACTTTTCTGTCGGCTTTGGGCTGTTTGAAGTCTTTGGCGGATTACCTTTACCCTTTCATAGGCTTCCTCAACCCATGGTATTGTAGCCGGATCTATAATCTTTCTTTCTCCTACTTCCTCCCAATGGATTGGAGATCGACATCGTCGTCCATACAAGGCTTCATATGGGGCCGTTTGAATAGAGGAATGATAACTATTGTTATAAGCGAATTCAACCAAGGTTAAATATTGACTCCAACCTCCTCCAAAATCCACAATACAGGCTCTCAGCATATCCTCAAGAGTTTGGATGGTTCTCTCAGATTGTCCATCAGTTTGTGGATGATACGCTGTACTATAGTTCAATTTAGTTCCTAGAGCCTTTTGCAATTTCTGCCAAAATCGAGATACAAACCTGGGGTCTCTATCCGATACAATACTCACTGGTACCCCATGTAGTCTCACTACCTCATCCATATAAAGTTTAGCAAGTTTCTCCAAAGGATATTTCATGTTCACTGGCAGAAAATGTGCAGTCTTAATTAATCGGTCCACTATTACCCAAATTGCATCATGCCCCTTTTGTGTTCGTGGCAACCCTGATACAAAATCCATCGTTATGTACTCCCATTTCCATTCAGGAATCTCTAAAGGCTGTAACAAACCTGATGGTTTTTGATGCTCAGCTTTCACTTATTGGCACGTAAGACACTTTTGTACAAACTGGGCAATCTCCGCCTTCATATTCTCCCACCAATACAGACTTTTAAGATCTTGGTACCTCTTATTATTCCCTGGGTGCACCGTATACCTAGAGCGGTGTGATTCCTCCAAAATCTCCCTCTTTAATTCCTCATCCTTAGGTACAACGACACGATTTCGGAATTTTAAGATTCCATCAGGACCTATGTTGAAGTTAGGCAACTCCCCTTTCTTCACTTTTTCCACCCATTTTTGCACCATTGTGTCCTTTGCTTGGCCCTCTTTAATCCGATCCAACAGTGTCGACTTCACCTTAATATTTCCAAAAATCACCTTCTCCGGTTCCAGACGAGGTTTCCACTCACAGACATCTTCTAACAGGCTCCACTCTCCCACTATGGAACTTGCTAGTTGAGCTTTTCGGCTTAAAGCATCTGCTACAACGTTGGCTTTTTCAGGATGGTAGTTAATTGTACAGTCATAATCCTCTAAGAACTCTACCTACCGACGTTGTCCTAGATTTAGCTCCTTCTGAGAAAACAGATACTTAAGCCTATTATGATCCGTATAAACCTCGAAAGTTACACCATAGAGATAATGTCGCCATTTCTTCAAAGCGAACACTATAGCTGCAAGCTCCAAGTCATGGGTCGGATAATTCTGATCATGAGGTTTTAACTTCCGAGATGTATAGGCAATCACATTCCTATTTTGCATCAACACGCACCCTAGCCCTTCTTTTGAAGCATCGGTATAAACCGTATAATTATCACTCCCACTGGGCAGAGCTAAAACTGGAGCCATAGTCAATTGTTTCTTAAGCTCTTGGAAACTACCTTCACACTTGATATCCCAAATATACTTTCCTTGTTTCTTGGTCAAGTTGTCAAGGGTCCCGCAATTCTCGAGAAGTTCTTTATAAATCGTTGGTAGTACCCTGCTAGACCTAGAAAACTTCGCACCTCTGTGGGATTTTCTGGCCGCTTCCATTTGGCCACAGCTTCCACTTTCGCCGGGTCTACAGCAAGGCCATCTTTTGAAATTATGTGACCTAGAAACGCCACACTTTCCAACCAAAATTCACACTTACTGAACTTAGCAAACAATTGGTGCTCTCTTAGGGTTTGCAGCACTATCCGCAAATGTTGTTCATGCTCCTCCCTTGACTTCGAATACACTAAGATATCATCAATAAACACCACTACAAACCTATCCAAGTAATGTTTGAACACTCGATGCATCAGATCCATGAATGCCGCTGGGGCATTAGTTAAACCAAAAGGCATTACCGCGAACTCAAAATGCCCATATCGAGTGTTAAACGTCGTTTTTGGCACATCCTCCTTTCTAATTCTCAATTGATAGTACCCTTGTCGAAGATCCAATTTAGAAAACACCACAGCCCCTTGTAACTGATCAAACAACTCATCAATACGAGGTAATGGGTATTTATTCTTCACAGTTACTGCATTCAACCCTCGATAGTCAATGCACAACCTTAAACTCCCGTTCTTCTTCTTAACAAATAGCACTGGAGCTCCCCACGGGGACTCGCTCTCATGAATAAACCCTCGTTCTAGTAAATCTTGCAATTGCACCTTTAACTCCTTAAGCTCAGCAGGAGCCATTCGATAAGGAGTTTTAGAGATGGGAGTAGTTCCGGGTACTAGATCAACCTTAAATTCAATTTCTCTTTCAGGTGGCAGAGACTCCAACTCCTCCGGAAATATGTTCGGGTATTCACTGATTACTGGCATGTCTTCCAACTTAATCTTTTCTCCCGGAGTGTTAATCAGGAAAGCTAAATAACTACGTGCCCCACGACTAAGCAATTTCCTTACCCTTATTCCCGAAATAAGCGTAGAAGAGGCTATCATACCCCTCACGTCTAACTTTAGAGTTGTCTCCCCCGGTATACAAAATTCGACCACTTTCATCCTACAATCTACTCGAGCATGATAATGAGCTAGCCAATCCATACCTAGAATGACATCGTACCCCTTGATGGCTAGACTAATGAGGTCAACTATCAATTTTCGTTCACCAACCCAAATATCACAATTCATATACACCTCATTCGCAAGCAAAATTTGATTACCCGTAGGTGTTCTTATCTCTAAGTCATAAGGTAACCTTTCAACTTTCAAATCAATTCCAAGCATAAATGCGGGATTAACAAAAGAATGAGTAGCACCGGAGTCTATCAAAATTCTGGCTAACCGGTGAAAAACAGGGATTGTACCTTCTACCACCTTCGTTGGTTCAGGCACGGATTGTTGGTCCAGCGAATATACTCTGGCCGGTACCCTCGACCTAGCCCCTCCAACATTGGTCGGCCTTGGGTTTGACCTGGCAGTCGACTGGGTATCACTGATCAACGGGCAGTTGACTATCTGGTGATCCAGACCTCCGCACCTCAGGCACTTTCGGGCCTTTCTCCAGCACTCATCCTCGGTGTGGTTCGGTTTCCCGCAGTACCCACACGTTACCCGGGGAGTGGAGGTTTGGCCTCCCTGGGGAATACCTCTACCTTGGCCTCTACCACTTTGGCCTCCCCTCTGGGTACCTCCTCTCGGAGCACTTCCCCTAGATGTGCTCGAAAATCGTCCACCTCCAGCCCCACGACCGGATTTAGCAGGTGACGGCTCCGATCACCTCGTACTGACCCTTGGGCTCCACTAGGTGCCCCTCTCCGCTTAGCATGGAAATTTCTCACTTGCCCCCTAGCAGTCTCTATCCTTAGGGCCTTCTCCAGAACCTCCGTGAATGTATTAATTTGGGCCGCCGCTAAGGCTTCTTGTAACTCCACATTCAGTTCTTGCACAAATCTCCGTACTTTTCTTTGCTTCTTGTGCGAATTTGGACAACTTTGTAATATGAGTCTCATACTCAGTTACACTCAACATTCCCTGGCGGAGTTTAATGAAATCGTCATCTCGCTTCTCCTGGATGATGGGTGGAAGGTATTTTTCGTTAAATTCCCGTACGAAGCTTAACCAGGTCCATGCAGTCGCCTCTCTCTCCCACTTGGCCCTCACTACGTTCCACCAAGGCCTAGCTGGCCCCTCGAACTGGAAAACAGCGAATTGGACTTGCCTCTCCTCTGTATAGTTTAGGGCGGCAAAAATATTAATCATGGCCTCCAGCCATTTCTCAGCTCTGTCCGGGTCTGGTCCTCCCAAGAACTTGGGTGGGGAGAACTTTTGAAATCTCTCTAAGGCCCTATCCTGCCCTATCTCGGGGTCCCTAGGTTGATTTACAGGGGCTTGACCCTGTTGTTCCACTAAACGGGCCAGAATATTAGTCATCTGCTGGATGGCAGTTGCCACTTGGTCTCCCCCTACAGCCTGGGGTCCAGGTTGTGGCTCAACCGTTGCCTCTCTCTCCTCTCTCGGTTCTGGTACCGGTTCCTATACATGTCTACCCCCACGGTCTCGACTAGGACCGCGTCCTTGGTTAGTTTCCCTGGTTTGACTTCTTCTACCCTCCATGTTTTGGATTTAGGCAATTATAAACATATAAACAAGGTAAGGTATAGCTCGTATAGCTTGTATAACACGTTGCAAAAGGCTAAATGAAGGCAGTAAAACACGTAATAAACAAGCACTTTATATACATAGCAAACAAGTCATATATACATGCCAGCCTAGGCAAGTCAGAGGCTATACTAGCCAAGGAACATAGAACAAAATAAGCCCTATTTACATCCACCGTAACACGTCAAAGTTAAAAATAAAAGGAAACGTGTCGTCCTACTATGTTCCTAACTATCCCACAAAAATCTCCTCAGTCCTAAATCTTAACAGGTCGTCTGGCTAGACGCTGACCCTACAGACTCCGAGGATGCACTCGGCTCCTCCTCCAGGTCCTCCTAAGGATCCTCCCCAGGAGCGCCAGGAGCTACAGACGCTTGGCCTTCTCCGGCCAAGTCCTGAAGCACATCATCCACTAGTGCCTCGCACCCAGTCAGGATGTGGCCGGTCCGGTCTCGTATGTCCGCAACTACTCGCATAAGGCGTCCGGTCGTCGCCTGAGCTTGCTCGCGGAAGGCATCCGTCCGCTGCTGCTCCTCCAATATCGAGGCCTCCAGCTCTCGGATCCTAACTCCCTGGCCTCGGAGGGTAGCTTGAAGGCGCTCTATCTCTGAGTGGCACCTACGATTGGCACTACCCAATCGTCGCCGCACGTCGTCCACGGCAAGCACTACCCGATCGGGGTAGGAGTAGGTTTCCAGCAGTCGCAGCGTCGGATCTTGCGCGTTGGGGACCACCACTGCACTGGCCCACCGGGGCTCTCCTGATACGTGATCACACGGCTAACAGGCCCCTCTAGGTACGGATCGTCAATAGGAGTGTCAGTAAGCGCGTCAGTCGGTAAGTCAGTCGACACAGGCTGGGACGGCCCAGCATTCCCAGAGGCGTCAGTACCCGCCATAACCTAGGTTTACAAGTAACATGGCAAAAGTAAGTACACGACACGTAGAAAACAAGGCTAAAGGCTAAGCTCAAAATAAAACCCTAGCCTATCGTATCAAGCACTCAATCTACCCAGATCAATTCACAACCTAGGCTCTGATACCACCAGTGACGACCCCACCTCCCCCTAAGGTGTACCAGAGGGGTCGACGGGTCACCTGCCCAACTCTCGCCAGGACTCACTCACTCGAATCACGTGCATACATCCATGTACCATAAATAACATCCACAATTAAAGCTTATCATATTACATTGATACCAAATCAAGGTACAAAGCCTCAATATACCCAAACGGTTCAAAGTATATACAATCCCATAACAAAACATTCTATTCGAGGAATAGCGCGAGTACAAGTCAAAAGTCAAAATAACTAGACTACGCTAGTCTTTACACGTCTCACGCGTCACTCGTACCCCTGTAAGGAAAACAAAACTAATAGGGTGAGCCAAAGCACAGCGATGTTCCAGATATCAAATTGTCCAGCAAACAAGACAATACCAATGTAATAGTGAAATAGCGAGCAAACAAGTTCAAGTAAAGAGATTATACTTCAAGTAGTCAAGAAATGTGTGGATCATGTTCACAAGTAAGGATACAGTTGCTCATGTCTCGGCTCCATCCCAACTTGATCGAATAGTAGTTGACACTCCGTCAACTTTCAAGTAATAACTAGTCCAGAAAGAAAACTCCACTTCTCGCCAGTCTCCGTCCACCAATCAACCCCCTTCTCCGGGCCCGCACGCCACACGAAACACGGGTGGTAATACTCGAGTATACCGAATTGCCGAGGAGATAACACTCCACTCGACCTTACTAGTGACCCAGGGTTTGTTATCTAATCGACCAGGCCCTTGCCGGCTCGACTCGATTAACTAGCCACAGGATTTTTGGAATTCCAAGCATAATATAATTCATGTGCATGTAGAGCAAGTCAAGCAAAGTCGATAAACAAGAACAATTTGGATAGGGCAAGTGCGATAAAGTACACCCTTGCTCTATCAAATCACATATATATCACGTATTCACGTTGATCAAAGATAAATTACAAATATCGAGTTCAATCAGATATTTGGAAGCATTCACCAAAATAGTGCCTCTAGTGCTCGTGTCTGGGTGGTACTCCGGGTTTGGAGTCCAAATCTGCGATAAACTTAACTTGAGAACTTTGAAAATCAACTAAGGTTCGAAACTTAAGTGTTTCGTTCAATAAGAATCAAGAAATTGAAATTCACTTGAGAAATAGTCGTGAAATAGTTGCTCGCTTTTCAAACTGGAAAATTTGATAACATGTTTGCTTGGAGATGACTTTTGAGTCAAAAGTGCAAGTAAAACGGTTTCATAGTGATTCATATCGTTTTCCTAAGAGTACAAGTTCGGCCAAGTCCTAACGTATAACCCTCGATAAACAAAGTAGCAAAGGTCCTCGATAGTTCAAGTGATAATCACTTCTAACCTTTACTCAAGTTGCAAGTATAGTTTTCTAGTCCTCAAGCGTAAATTTGGGCAGCATGCCCTTTGTGTTTACCAAATTTTCCAGCCATAAATGGCTTCATTATTTTTCCTCAACCAATCCCAAAGTCATACCTATCATAGATTCAAGTAAAAAGCCGTTCCATAGGCTCATAACAACATAAGAACAAAAATCAAAGTGATAACAAGTGCGGAAATGTAACCTAGCAAAAGACAGATTTGATGTGTGGTTGCGGAAAGAACACATCCGAGGCTACGCTTATCAGATTGAGGCACAACTTATACCGTTTCGAAGTTAAGACAGAGGGCTACAATTTTTATGAAGATCACTTAGTCCAGTTTCCAATGCAACCTAGCCAAATCCCCAATTTACAGAACCAAAATCCAACTAGTCGGCTAAAAAACCGCACTACATTTAAATGATTATATCTCAGGTTACCAAGGTCTGATTAAGGTGTTCTTGGAGGCGTTTAAAATCTAAGACAGAATACTAAAACTTTCATGTTTTGGCAAATAGCTAAATCAGTACGGACCATAGTGAATAAATACGATTAACTGGATGAATTGTCCAAAACGGATCACTGGAATGCATCCTAGGCAGCGAGAGTATTTTGGCCTTTTCATAGTATACATAGCTCCGATTGGGTTGAAATTTTGTAGGAACCTATAAAATACCATTCTCTACAACTTTCATGTTTTAGGACAAGCCTAATTCAGCCTCTAACTATGAGTAATAAAACCGGGCAGAATGTAAATATAAAATTCCAGAAATCTCGAGTTTTTGGGATTTCATGACAATCTATTTATTTTCTTGCTTCCAACACTACCAAAGCCCCTTATATAATCTTATATACAACATATACTAACTATATAACAAGTTTAGGCAAAAATTTATTAAACCCTAACTTGCATATATCATCCAAAATCATCACAACAACTTGCATATCTTGTAATCAAGCCAAAACATGAACTAGATAACATCTTAAACCAAAATTTAAAAGAACAAGAACCATGATCAGATCTTATACCTCAAAGACAAAGCTTGGAAGAGTGATACTCCACCTCCTTTGGAAATTTTTAGTTCCCCTAGCTTCCCAACTCACAACTCACTCTTTAATCGGTTTAGAATTTTGATTCCTCACTTGGATAGTGCAAATCAAGAAGGAAATGGTTTTCTCTTGCTCTCCCTTTCTCTCTCTCTTTTCTCGGCCAAGGAGCAGAAAAAAGGAAGAAGAAAGGTGTGACGACCCCACCTCCCCCTAAGGCGAACCAGAGGGTTCGGCGGGCCGCCTGCCCGGCTCTCGCCGGTACTCAGTCGTTCACTAAAGTCCTCAAATGAATTACAAGAATAAACCTCAAAGATACATCACATGGTCCACAAATATACATCCAAGTCTCCAATAATTACATGTCACAATTGCAGCGGAAACAATTCCCAACTATACATAAAATGATTCCAAATTCAAACTGTACAAGATATATGCCATCCAGTCACGTGAATAAGTACTACAAGTCCTTCCTTCGCCTTGAGCCCTGTGGAGGGTAATAAAATATTTTGGGGTGAGCTAGAAGCTCAGCGAGTAACCAGCAAAATCATTAAGCAAATATATTTCACAATGTTGCATTTCGATGATTTCGATGATGTCATGATTCAGAGATCAAATGTCCGTTTAGTGCTCTCGTGAGCCAGTGAAATCATTGCACTAGAACACCCAACGCTCAAATAGATCATAACACACGAACAGAGAGAGGAAGCCCCTTTTTGAGCTCCAGATAACCATGAACATGAACCACAAACAGAATGGAGACGTTGGTGTCCAGCACAAGACTTTCCCAGAACTCATTGAAGCCAAAATCATATCATGAATTCACATGCAAGCACGCATGAGATGCAATCGAATAAATAATGCAAGAAACATTTCACAAATAACTTTGGAAATAGTTTAGGGTCACTCACCTCCATGGCTCAGAAATCATCCATCAAATATCATTGCCTTGCTCAAATCCAAGTCTTAATCACAAACTCAATGCAAACAAGTTCCTTCAAAGTTCGGACAGCACTTCCCCTGAATTTGTTAACTTTTCCAGCCATCATGGCTTCATTGCTTCCTCAAATCAGTCCCAAAGGTACACACACAACAACAAGTTCATCCAATAGCCATTCAGCAAGCTTCAAGTAGTACTAGTACAAATCAAGCTAGGGAAAAGTCCGGAAATGAAAGTTAAGCTCAAAACCAGAAAAACAGGTTTTGACGTCATTTTGCGGTAATGGTACCAAAGGCACTACGATTATCGGATGAAGGTGCAAGACCCACCATCTCGAAGCTAAAAGACAGGGATACAACAATGTAGAAGGCCACTCAGTCCAAATCCTAGCACAACTAGGTCAAAAATGCAGAAAACCAACCCAGAACCGTAATTGCAGGTTCCCAAATCACACAAAACTGTAATCAGTCCAATTCAGTCTATACAGGTCCAAATGCATTGATTCCAAAGGCATATGAAAGATAAGACATCAAGATACATTTCATCAGAAGACACCAACAACAAAATCCAAACCAATTCCATTCAAAACAGACAATTACTATCGCAGTTCGGACATTCTGTTCACCAAAAACAGCAACAGTAAAAACGGCATAACTCACTCTATACTACTCCAAATGCCCTGAAATTTTTCAGGCACTTCATACTCATCAATACCTACAACTTTCATGTTTTGAGAAAAGTCCAATTCGGCCTCTATCTATGACCTAAAATTTCGGACAGATTAGGGGTTCATGAACCCTAACTTTTCACATTTCATTCCAAATCCAAAATTGATTGCATTTATCAACAATTCACACCTACTAGAGTCAAAGCCCCTTATTACCAACCATCAAAAACAACCACACCATCAAGATCATATGAAACCAGAAAATTCCTCAAAAAATAAAAAACTCAACCAAATCACTTCAAACCAAGAAATAAATCACATATACCATCACCCAAGCTACTTCTAAGCATAACATAAACATCATTAGGTGTAGTAGGGTGTTCAAGCATCACTTACCAAGAAATTAAGAGAGAGAGAGATGTTGGACACCTTAGCTCTTCAAACAAACTCCACCAAACTACTTACTAGCACTAGAAGAAAGGTTTTTATGGAGTAGAATCTATTCTAGGTGATTAGTTGTGGAAGATTGAGTGAAATGGAAGCTAGAAAGTTGAAGAATTTCCTTCCTTCTTGCAAGAGAGAGAGCCGGCCAACACAAGGTAAGAAAATGGTAATTTTTTGTGAATTTTTGAGATATTTACTTCCTTGGGTCAAAAGTCAAAATAGTTAATAGTCTTTCTTAAGTCAAATCCAATAACTATGTGACACTTGTCACTCTCATAAATGCAATCCTATCTTTTCTTTTACCTCTCACACATCAATCATTTCACCCACTCTACGTATCTCTAAACACCCGATAAATTTTTCACAGTATCCGAAACTTAACCGTATTGGCCGAATTTTCCCGAACTTTTCGCACTCGTGGGTCCCACGTCCAATATATATTCTTAATTCTTCAAAAACTACCCAATGCTAGAAAAATCATCTAAAAACTATAATTACTCAATAAAATTCATCAGGAAAATTTCCTAAGCCAGAAAACGCAGAAAACATGCCATTAAAGGAAATAAAACCCTCGGAAAAGATTAGGGTTTTTATGGGTTCTCACAAAAGGCTGCTCTTATGGTGTTAAGAAGACAAGAGGATTAGGATTAATCTTGACCACAAGCTTGCCAACACTTGGCACCTTCAACACCACACAAAATTTTCTTTTCTTTCCTTGCATTTTGGCCCCAAAATTTTGGCCAAGAGATGACCATGAGGAGGGGGGATATTTTTCTCAATTATTAATGAGCTTGTATGGTAAGAAAGTGGTGGTCAAGTGGTGTGTTCAATCGGTAGTGCACGGTACCCGTCGGTTCGCACCGTTTTTCTTAAAAACACATGTACTAGGGTTTTTTTTTCTTCCTATTCACTAACCTTATATCATTGCCCCTAATCACATATTATTTCTCACTTAAAAGTCACTTTTAATCACCAAATTTGATCCTTGTTCCATACCAAAAATTCATCCGGCGAAAAATCGTGAAAACCCTAATTTTGCTCTAATCTTGAAACCAAAAGTGAAACCCTACTTTCTAGGTTTATTTACACTCATTGTGGAATGATTTGGGTAGTAGGGTTTTAATAAATAATAATTTCCAAATAAAAGGCATTTTTGAGAAAAAATATAAGAAGTTTGCGAGTCCTCACAGAATGGAAGTGGGAGAACATCACCATGGACTTCGTTTCCGGGTTGCCACGGACGCAATGATGGCACGATGCCGTTTGGGTGATCGTTGATCGATTAACCAAGTCGGCCCATTTCTTGCCGGTAAACATGAAGTATTCTATGGACAAATTGGCTCAAGTGTACATGGACGAAGTTGTGAGGTTACATGGCGTTCCAGTGAGTATCGTCTCTGATCGAGATCCCCGTTTTGTATCAAGGTTCTGGCAAAAATTCCAAGAGACTCTGGGGACTAAACTTAATCTAAGCACCACCTATCACCCTCAGACGGATGGGCAATCGGAGCGCACAATCCAAACTCTCGAGGATATGTTGAGAACCTGCATTTTGGATTTTGGAGGTAACTGGGGTCAACACATGACATTAGTGGAGTTTACGTACAATAATAGCTACCATTCGTCGATTCAAATGGCTCCATACGAGGCACTATATGGACGAAAATGCCGGTCACCGATCTACTGGGACGAAGTTGGCGAGAGGAAGGCACTGGATCCAGCAATCATTCCATGGATGGAAGAAGCTCGAGAAAAAGTTAAATTGATACAACAACGACTCCAAACAGCCCAAAGCCGACAAAAGAGCTACGCGGATAATCGAAGAAAAGATTTGGAGTTCGAAGTTGGAGACCATGTGTTTCTTAAAGTCACACCGTTATGGAGTGTCACAACAGGTAGAGGAAAGAAGCTCCAACCGAGGTTCGTTGGACCATACAAGATTCTTCAAAGGGTTGGCAAGGTGGCGTATCGCCTGGAAATACCGTCTAGTCTCTCTCGAATTCACGACGTCTTCCACGTGTCGATGCTCAAGAAGTACTATCCCGACCCCTCCCACATCTTACGGCCAGAAGAAATCGACATAGATGAATCGCTCGCTTACGAAGAGAAACCCGTCCAATTACTCGACCGGAAAGTTAAAGAGCTGAGACACAAGCAGATTCCGTTGGTTAAGATACTGTGGAAAAACCATAGGGTAGAAGAAGCTACCTGGGAGGTGGAAGAAGAGATGCAAAAGAAATATCCTGAACTGTTCGTGAATCAAGATGAGAAATTTCGAGGGCGAAATTCTTTTAAGGGGGAGAGAGTGTGAGATCCCGTAAATTTTCTCATTTTCTAGGTTTTATTCTATTTAATGGCATGTTTTTCTGCATTTTCTTTATTAGGAAATTTTTTTGGATAATTTTTATGAGTAAATATAGTTTTTAGATGATTTTTCTAGTATCGGTTAGTTTTTGAGAAATTAAGAACGTATATCGGACGTGGGACCCGCTAGTGCGGAAAGTTCGGTAAAATTCGGCCAATTGGGTTAAGTTTTGTATACAGGGTTTAATTTACTAGGTGCGAAGAGATAATTAGAGGATACCATATGGATGAGAGTTGAGGAAACAAAGGGATATGCATGCATTAAATAGGGTGACAAGTGTCACCATATGATTAAATCTTGCATTTTTTACCACTATTCATTACTTTACCAAATTAATACCAAAATTGACAAAAAAATTCACTATTTTCTTCCTCTTCTTGGCCGGCTCTCTCCAAGCAAAAAAGAAAAGAAAACTCTCTACCATCTTACCTCTAATCTTGCCCAATCTCTCAATTAAACCGTTTAATCTTCAAATTTCTCCATAAAACCTCTTAGTTTAGTGAAGTTAAGCTTGGTTGTGGAGTTGTTTGGAAAGCTAAGGTGGTTAGTTGCTTCCTTTCTTGCATTTTAAGGTGAGTATCTAAGGAACTCCTCTTTTGTTCTTGATGATGTGTAATTAATGGCTTGTGGTAGCCTAAGAGGTGTTTTGTGGGTTATTTCATGATTTTAGTGAGATTGATGACATTTTTCTATTTATTCATAATTTTTCTGTTTTCGGATGATTACTATTGTGTGGCCATGTACGATGGTTGGAAATGATCTAGAATGAAGCTAGAATGCGTAAATTGTGGTTGTTTGCGGAAAATTTCCGCATTGAACGGAAAAATTCGGAATTAGGGTTGCAATTGAACCCATTCTGTCCGGTACTGTTGTACCTAGTTAGAGGCCGAATTAGCCTTGGGTTAAAACATAAAATTTGTAGGGAATGATATTTTATAGATGCCTACAAAATTTCAGGCCAATTGGAGCAACGTATCCTGTGAAAAGACTGAAATACCCCTGCTGCCCTGTTTCTGTCCGAACTTGGTAATCAGCTTTGGTATTTGGTTAATTTGATTGGGAATACGATTGATTTGGTTGTTGATGTCTTCTTAAGAAATATATACTGGTATCTTAGCTTTCGGATAGCTTTGGAATCACTTGAATTGGACTTAGGTAGCCTGACTTATGATGATTAAACAGAATGCGGTTTATTAACCTGTTTATGCGGTTCTGGTTTGGTATATTGATCTTTTGACCTAGTTGTACTACAAACTGGACTGAGTGGCCTTCTTCAACATTGTATCCCTTTCTGTTAGCTTCGAAACGGTGTATATTGTACATCCATCCGATAACCGTAGTGCCGGTTGTGGCCAATACGCTTAATGACGGCAAAACTAGTTTTAGGTCTTAGAGCTTAACTTTCATTTCCGGACTTTCCTTAGCTTACTGTAGTACTTATACGTGCTAATGATGCCTTATTTTTGGTAGTATGTGGAAATTGGTTTATAACTTGTAATCGAGTCTTATTGTGCCTATTTGAATATTTTAGGGCGTGACGGTGATTAAAGACGCTCGTGGGCCGGAAGTTTATGAAATTTCACTTACTTACTTGGTGAGTATACTACTCACATGTTTGTTTACAATGTGGCTTTATTATATTTGAACTTGATGCCTTGAAGGCTTATTTGCACCGGTGAAACTGATTAAAGTGAGGGTGTACTTGACCGCCCTCACCCCTTTTGTATTATATATGACTGTTAACTGTGGTACTTGAATAGTACATGAAATACTGGATTTGGTGTCGTATGGACGAGTATCCAACGGCCATTACTGTTACTACTGAGTTCAACCCCATTGGTAGTCGATTGGATCGAGCCGGCGAGGGCTTGGTCGTGAAAATTGACGAGTCATGGGGACTGTTATATGGAATCTTGTAGTATGAGACTCTCGATTCCGGTATACTCGAGTATTACCAAATTTATACTGTTTGGAGTTCGGGCCCGGTAGGGGTATGTTGGGTGGAAGGAATGGAAGTAAAGTGAAGCCTATAGTTGGTTACTTTGTAAACATTGACGGAGGGTCAATGAAATCCGATCAAGTATACAAAGGAGGAAAAGGGCTCTTGAGAGCCATCCGTATCCTTTTAACCATGTTGTGAATGTGTGATCTTGGTTTACTTCATTATTGAACGTTTTATGCCTATATGAACTTGGTTGCTTGAGTGATAGTATCTCACTGGGCGTAAGCTCACTCTATTCCTTTTGTTTTCCTTACAGGAATATAAACACTTTTGGAATGGCTTTTGATAGTTGGTTGCCGAGTTGAGCTTGTTGTAACTATCTTTTGAATAGCTACTTTTGGGCAAAACCCTAAGTGCATTTTGATCCAACCAAGTCGTTGAGTTGTAATTTGCAAACCGTACATGTACAAACTTGTTGGATAACTTTTGTATGCTACTTTGGATTGTAAATGCTTAATTTCAAGGTGTATATGTTTGATGGATGTTTGGTGAGATTCCGGCCGGATTCTGACGTGTCAGTTACTATTCATGTCGGCTCCGTTTTTCATTTTTTTATTTTGTGATTTTGACTTGTTTAAGCGCGCTTGTATGTTCCGGAACATTTAGACCGTATTGAACTGTCCCGTTAGTCCTGGCGAGAGTTGGGCAGGCAGTCCGCTAACCCCTTTGGTTGGCCTTAGGGGAAGGTGGGGCTGTCACAAACCTCTAATCATCTCCCAGTACCTTGTAAAATAATAACACTTAACACAAAATCACTTAATCACCAAAATTTTATCGCACTAGCGGGTCCCACGTCTATAATGCGTTTCAAATTTAACGTACACTAACTTATGCTAGGAAAATGATTTAAAATTGTACTTGCTTATAAAAATGCATAGAAACTTTAATATTTTAAAGGCAAGTATAAAAATGTAGGCAAAAATAAAATAATGCCTAGAAAATGTGAAAATTTTCGGGTTCTCACAATGTAGAGATTTGGGCTGCTGCCAATCCCTCTTGAATCTCCACATTAAGCCCTTGCACAAAACATCTAATCCTTTTTCGCCCATTAACCACAACTCTAGAGCGTACTTAGAAAGCTTAGTGAATTTTCCCTCATACTCAGCCACGCTAAGAGTTCCTTATCTCAACTTTATAAATTCGTCATCCAGCTTCTCTTGAATTAGAGGTGGAAGAAATTTCTCATTAAACTCCCTCGTGAAGTTTTCCCAAGTTCAAGGGGTCTGCGCTCTTTCCCACTTTTGCCTTATCACGTCCCACCAAGCACGTGCGACGCCCTCAAACTCAAAGGCAGCAAAGTTCACACGCCTCTCTTCTGTATAATCTAAGGTGGCGAAGTCATCCGCGCTAGCCAGTTCTCTGCTAATTCAGGATCAGGTCCTCCAATAAACTTAGGCATAGCAAACTTCAAAAACCTCCTAAGGATCTATCATCACCTCTATCCTAGGCCCCGGGTTGGTTCCTGTGATGGCCCCACCTACCCCTAGGCATACCCAAGGGTTCGGCGGGTCGCCTGCCCAGCTCTCGCCGGGACTCAATCAAATACCTCAAGTAAAAATGAAAATAAGACCACCGGAACAAGTGTAACAATAATTCCAAAATTAAAACATATACTTATATACATTTCTATCTCAAAATGATATGAAATATGGGCCGCTTATGGGCCATGTTTCGGGCTGCAAGAGAATGAATCTTTTAGTAATAGTTTAGTAGTTTATTTTTCAGATTTCTATTTTATTTGGTAAGAATAAGTTCGGTCCAAGACCTCATGTTGAGTTGGATCCGATTTATAGAGTTTAGACTCACTATTACTTAAGTTGGTGAATTAGCTTTTATTGGGTTATGTTGGGCCAGCTTTATACGCTGACCATTAGTTAGCCTTAATTGTGATTGTGATTGGAGAGTCATTAGTTAGTTCCTTTTCCTTACTAGATTAGGGTTTTACTTGTAGCCTATATAAGGCACCCCATTACTCCCACAAAGGGACACACTTTTATGATAAAAATATTGAGAGAGTTTTCTCCATAGCTTTCGAGCAAACCTTGAACAACTTAGAGTTATACTCTAGTGTTCTTGTTCGGCTTATCAATTCAAGAATCGCACTTGAATTGTGGCGCCTTCTACACTTGCCTGAGGTTCACCAATTCGTTTGATTACGGGTTGAGATAGTATCAACAAGTTCGTAGTCACGGGGATTAGAGGGGTCGTAGGGTTTCCGCTGCCACCGTTTCTTGCATCCGACGTCAAATCCAACAAGCGATCTTGGGTCGTGAATCTCCTCACCAACGAGATTCGTATCAGCTGGTATCAGAGCCAGCTTGTTGGTAACATCATTATCCCTCTTTTCGTGCCTTAATTCGTATCTGTCTCGGTAGCTCAAAAAAAAAAAATTTTGTGCACGTTGCATTTTGGCCGCGAGTTTCCCTCGTTTTCAAGTCTGGTCGCCATTGTTGGTCCTGTCTTGGTGTTGTTTGAACTCCTGGAATTTCTGGAAATTAATTGTGTCGTGTTTGATTTAGTCTGTGCGAGTATCTCATCGTTGTTACACAAAAAAAAAAAAGGAGAGGAGAGCTTTCTGGTCGGTGACTTCTTCCAAGTCGCGAAGCTGCGACCTTGGAATTGTGCAATCTGTCCGTGTTCTGTTAGTTCCAATCCCTATTGACTTTTGTGTGTTGAATCCACTCGTGTCTTGCTGACATTACTTCAACCGCTTGGGTCCAGTAACTAAGGATGTCCCACGGTGTTGAGAGTTGTGTCCAAGTCTTACAACAACACATCGAGTCATAAGAATTTCTGTCTTGCCGCACTTGATATTGTTTTCCTTGCACTGACCAATCTGACCGAATTGTCTCCTTATTGTTAGTGCATGTCTATTGTTCAGCTTTTGTTGTCTGTTGCCTTCGTGATTAAGTGCCAAACCTGAAACAAAAAAAAAAAAGAAAAAAAAAAATACAGCCGCTAAGGCTTTCTTTGGTTCCTTCATATCGTGTCTTGTGGTGTTGTGTGCAATCTGCCAGAAGCTCTTTGTTGCAAATTGCTACTGATTCCGGCCAGGTTGGAGTCTATTTTGTGTCGTTTGGGTTGTGCAAACAACCCAGCAAAAGGGTCAAAAAAAAAAAAAGAGTGTCGCATACCGTTGTCCTTGAGTCGCGTTTGCTGGAATTTTCGTTCTTGCATTACCAAACCTGTGTTGCTTATGAGCCTTGAACCCTTGTGTCGATTCTTGCAAATCCTGGAAACCAACACCGAACTTGAGTAGATCTTGAGTGTCCTGATCAGAAGTCTTGAAGCTCTTGGATCAACCGCAACTGTTTTGGAAAGCCCTTACTCGCACAATCACAGGTTTCTTGAAAATTGGGAGGAGCACTTCTATTTTCTTGGCAACCTTGTGCTTTGATCCGAAGGATCAATTGTTGGGACAGGAACCTGAGTTCGTGAAAACACTCAGAGAGCCGCAGAAAAAAAAAGAAGAAAAAAAAAAGAAGAAAAAAAAAAGAAGAAAAAGAAAACAAGAGAAAGAAACAAAAATCTATAGAACCAGCCGCTAGGTTTCTTTTGCTCCCCATCGTACTCTTTGTGTCTTGGTATTGCATGCAATCTGTTTTGCTGTCTCTTGCTATTGTTTGCCCAGATCCTAGTCCTTTCGTTGTGTTGCAGAGTCATTTTGGGTGTGCAAAACAGCCACCAAAAGAGAAAAAAAAAAAAATTACAGCCGCAACTAGGGCCTTCTTCCCTTCTTGCCGCAACTAGGATTTTCCTTTTAGCGTTGTGTTGTGCACCAATCTGTCCAGAAATTTCGGTCACTAGATGGCTCTAGTTTTTGTCCAGTTTGTAGTTTAATTCATGTGGGGTCTTGTGTGTTTGGACTGTGTACCAAAAAAAAAAAAAAAAACAGAACCGAATTTGAAGTTCTTGCACAAAGAAAGTCGGATCTCTTGAACCTTGGGCCAATTGGATTTTGATCTCAAAAGGATCTTGGATTCTTACTCTACAAATCTCGAATTTTTGAATTCTTGAAGGATTGAACGTCTTACCAGCTTGCTTCAAAACAGTTTAAACAAAAATAAATAAATAAAGAGGAGGAAGAAAGGCAAGAAATCTGGGATACATAGCAGTCCAAGGCATACTTTTTCCCAAGTGAGATTCGGATCTCCACTAACTCCCAAATCTGAGTACCTTCCAATTCCTTGTTGGACACTAAATTGGGAACTTCGTGATTCCTAAAATCTAACAACTAGATCCACCGCCCCTACCACAAACACAACTCAAACAGGCTTCCTCAACCGACCAAGTCAGCTCTAGGAAACTCCCCAAACACACAAACCAAAGCTGCCAATTCCAAAACCGATACCATACCATTCCTTGTGCTGACCAGAAACCGACACTAGCACTCAATTTGTCCCAGTCAGCTTTATTGTGTTTTCAAGTGTCCAAGTAGGTTCTAGTTTCAGCTTTGAGTCGGTTAGGACAGGGGTAAATATCCCAAGAAAATCAAGCGAATCAAAAGGACCATCCTCCTCGTCGGCTAGAGCTTTTGAGTGTCCTTCTTAATTTTTTGTAGCTTTTGTGCCCATTCTTTTTCCAGTTTTTATTCTTGAATATATTCTACCAATCCATTCTTAGTGTCTTAATTTTGTTTTCCAAGAAAATCTCTACTCTTACGAACCTCAAATTCTAGCGTGAACTTGTTTTTGAGCTACACTTGAGCACTTGGAGAATTCTACTTTCTTCAAGGTTTGCAAGGGGCTGTGAGAAAATCTTTGGTGAGGACTACTTGAGGGACAAATTAGAGTGCAAACACTGAGTGACGAGTGCATACACGTGAGCTTGTGTGTTGTGAGAAATTTCTCTTCTCTGCTAACCAATTTTGCAGGTCACTTAACCATGCCTCGTGGAGTTGCATCTCATTCATATCATCAAGAATTCTTAGAGAACGAGCCTCTTAAGAGGAGGGGTTCCAAGCGAACTACTACCAAGTACTCTAGTTCCACACGTTCCATCTCCGAGCATTCACAACATGAGTTTCATCCACTTCAGGAGGAAATGGATCATTTTCGTGCCTTGTGCGTATATGAAAGATATAAGCGTACTTGTAATGAGTATGAGGAGGAGCAAAGGAGTTTGCGTCGAGCATCTAAGCCAAGGTCTTCATCAAGCAAACGAGCATCATCTAAGGAGTGTTATGACAATCGAGTCATGAATTCTCGAATTGAATCAAAGCCTCGTGAATCAAAGGCTGATTTCCGAAGCCGGAATAAAGAATTATTTGACTCTATGATGGGAGAAATTCGCCAAGTGTTGAATTCATATTTTGAGCAACTTACTCATGTGCCAACCAATGGTGGTAAAGATGTTCCTTCTAATCCGCCATTGATTGAAGAAATATCTACGAATGCTGGCAATGAACTTGAGATTGAAAACCTTGAAGTCCCATCTACACAAGTTAGTTGTCTTGAGCTAGTTGAGAAGGAAGACAAGGGAAAAAGTGCGCTGACTTTGGGAAACAATGCGAGGGCTTATTTTTCTAACGAACTTACCTTTGTTATGTTTAGCTTTTCTTCTTTTATCCAGGTTAAGCAAGGAGAGATTGAGTTGATCATGGCATGTTCTATCCCTATATCCATTGGCGAATATCAGAATTTTCATGGAGTTTGCATCTTAAGTGTTGTATCCCTTTACTATCCATTGATATACAACTTCACCCATGAGCCTGCTTTGTTTGTTGGGAGGAGTAATGAAGTTTCAAAGGGAGTCCTTGCACTTGAATTTTGTCCTTTGCCTCCTTACCATTTTGCAACAAGTGTCCCAAGTGATGATCCATCTAATGAAGTCGATCATGTTCAAAGTGTTGTTCAGTTTCTCAGTTGCATTATGGAGGATCCAAGAAGATGTGAGCTTGCTGCCAATGTACCATACATTTTACCTTGCATCATGGAACCGAAGCTATATGCGTTATCTTCGAGGAGTCGTTGGAGTAAAGCCTTGAGTTTTTCATGGCTGATTGTGAGCATTTTCAAGCTAACCAAGAGACATGTGCACCAAATTATAATAATCATGACGTATGCAAGTATCATTCATTCTAAGAGAGCCAATATGTGGAGATTTGAGGTTTCATCCTGCCAACTCTTGTTAGTACCATTCATTTCCAACCACGATTTGAGGACAAATCTTTTTCAAGAGGAGGGGAATGATATGAAATATGGGCCGCTTATGGGCCATGTTTCGGGCTGCAAGAGAATGAATCTTTTAGTAATAGTTTAGTAGTTTATTTTTCAGATTTCTATTTTATTTGGTAGGAATAAGTTCGGTCCAAGACCTCATGTTGAGTTGGATCCGATTTATAGAGTCTAGACTCACTATTACTTAAGTTGGTGAATTAGCTTTTATTGGGTTATGTTGGGCCAGCTTTATACGCTGACCATTAGTTAGCCTTAATTGTGATTGTGATTGGAGAGTCATTAGTTAGTTCCTTTTCCTTACTAGATTAGGGTTTTACTTGTAGCCTATATAAGGCACCCCATTACTCCCACAAAGGGACACACTTTTATGATAAAAATATTGAGAGAGTTTTCTCCATAGCTTTCGAGCAAACCTTGAACAACTTAGAGTTATACTCTAGTGTTCTTGTTCGGCTTATCAATTCAAGAATCGCACTTGAATTGTGGCGCCTTCTACACTTGCCTGAGGTTCACTAATTCGTTTGATTACGGGTTGAGATAGTATCAACAAGTTCGTAGTCACGGGGATTAGAGGGGTCGTAGGGTTTCCGCTGCCACCGTTTCTTGCATCCGACGTCAAATCCAACAAGCGATCTTGGGTCGCGAATCTCCTCACCAACGAGATTCGTATCACAAAAGGAATACAACTCAAATATACAAAGGTTCTCAATTCTGCATACATCCAACTCTTGCCAAACGCTAGGGCGAGAACCATTATAAAAATTCAAAATTTCAAAAAAACTAGACTAGGCTCGTCTATACAGATCTCTCGTCTTTTCTCGCATCCCCTGTTAAGGAAAATAAAACTAACGGAATGAGCTAAAAGCTCAGTGAGGTTCCAAACACACAATTAAAGAAGAACATTAATCATGTAATAACAAGTAATCCAGGAAACATTTACATTATGAAGCAATGATAACACATTCATTAAAAGGATACATGCTCACATGGAGCCTTTTGTTCTTTCATTCACCTTTCATTTCCTTATTCCTCCAATCATTTTAAAATGCATTTTGTATGTGAAAACCCCTTCATTGACATTGTCACCCGTTCATTCATTTCATTCTTCCCCCTTCTGGACATTGGCCAGACTCCACCCGACAACGTGGTAATAATCGAATATACCAAACTTTCACCCAAGGTCACCAAATCGTCCGACCGAGTCCGCTTCTGGCTCGAGTCGACCGGCAACAAAGGGCAAGGGCCCAGTTCAACCAAAAGGCTTACATTCATGCACAACTAACATTTAATCAGTTAAACATTGAAAATTTCACATTTCATTTAGGTCGAGTGCGATAAAGTACACACTCGCCTAGCAAAATTCATTTTAACAAACATGTATCATTTAATCAAATATCCACAACAAATCATATAGTTAATGGAAACATAACAAACAAAGAACACCCACCTATTTATGCAAAATAACGCCCAAAGGAACCCTCCGGGTAATACCCTCAATCACCAAGGAACCCTAATAATAACCAAGAGAAAATATTACAGCTAAACCATCCAAAGTTTAGGTGAACCAAAGAAAATCCAAATAACTGCTAGTACAAAGTATAAGTATAGTTTTGGAAGTGAAATGAGTACATTTAAACCAAAGGACATGAGTAAAATATTTGTAAAACTTATGCTCGCTCGTAAAACTTTGAAATCTCCATTTGAGTCGAAGAAACGAAGAAAACGTATTTCTATTAGTCGTAAATTTCATTTTTCCAAGGGTACAAGTTTCGGCCAACTTTCAGCTTATATACCTCTAATAAAGAAGATTTGAATGCCTTAGATGATTCAAGTTAGTTTAATCCTCAACCCTTACTCAAGTCGCGAGTACATCTACCTACCCCTCGAGTGCAAATTTGGGCAGCACGCCCTTTGTATTTACCTATTTTCCAGCCATTTATGACTTTATTATTTTTCTCAACCCAGTCCAAATTCACACATAAACAATCTTAACATAATAGCCCTTCAACTAGGCTCAATGTCATCCAAATACAAGGCAATTATAGCAAGTAAGCTTCACTTGAAAATTCGAAAATGGTGGCTAAAAGTTAAGTACAAGTCTTGACCGCTTTAATTAAGGTAACTTGTTAAAAGAGTAAAACTTTGAGGAAAGGAGAGATACATTAGCGAGAGAAGTTCAATAGGGATACATTTGAAGTCAAGGAAGTGGAAAAATCAAGGTAAGAGGTTGGAAGTAGGCCGTCCGAGGTTTTAAAGTCAAGAAGCCCGTTTCTCTGCTTCAGGAATCTACCGAGATGAATAGTAACAGTAAATTTTAAAAATTCACAACTCGAGTTCTACAAATCGAAAAAATTATGAAAGTTATACCGTTATAAAATAGATTTTTAGTACTACCACATCCCAGAAAACACTTTTCAGAGATTCAAATCACAAATAGGCCAAATATTCGATCCAAGTCAAAAATTCATTTTCCTGAAAAAACAGGACATTCAAGCAGGGCAGCCTACTTTGAGGAGTGACGGACAGCAGTACACATAGAGGAAAAATATGAAAATTTTACAGAACAAAGGTCCATGAGTATAGTTTCAAATGCCATTGACGGTACCTCAATCGGATTTTTTTACACCAAGATATAAGCATTTTACTGAGACTAGTCAGTGAAATCCAAAAATCTGGAAACTCATTTTTTTACTTGTGAAAATCTTCTTTTTTCTCTTTTAAAACCACAAGACTTTTATTGAAACCACCCATACACTTAAGTATGACATTCATACCAGCAATTTTAACACAATTTAAGTATTAAATTTCAACAAAAACCAAAGGTGAAACTCAGCTCTTCCTCTCTCCCATTTCGGACAATTTCAAGCTTTCACAAGAGTTACTTCAACTTTATTGCTGCCAATCTCACCTCTAAGCCAGCAATTTTGTGACGACCCCACCCTCCCCTAAGGCGTACCAAAGGGTTTGGCGGACCACCTGCCCAGCTCTCGCCAAAACTCACTCACTCGTATCACGGCATACATCCATAGACCATAAATAACATCCACAATTCAAGCTTATAATTTACATTGATACAAATCAAGGTACAAAGTCTCCATGTACCCAAACTAGTTCAAAGCGTATACAATCCAAATACAAAACATTCTATTCAAGTAATAGCGCGAGTACAGGACAAAAGTCAAAAGTCAACAACTAGACTACGCTAGTCTTTACACGTCTCACGCCTCACTCGTACCCCTGTAAGGAAAACAAAACTAACGGAGTGATTCAAAGCTCAATGAAGTTCCAAATATCAAATTGGCCATCAAACAAGGTAATAGCAGAGTAATAGTGAAATAGCGAGCAAACAAGTCAAATCAGAGAAATAGCACTTCAGCTAGTCAAGAAATATCTAGTTCACATTCACATATAAGGATACAGTGACTCAGATCTTGGCTCCATTCCAGCTTGATCGGTCGGTAGTTGACACTCCGTCAACTTTCAAGTAATAACTAGTCCAAAAGTAAAACCCCACTTCACGCCAGTCTCCGTCCACCGATCAACCCCCTTCTCCGGGCCCGCACGCCACACGAAACACGGGTGGTAATACTCGAGTATACCGTTTAGCCGAGGAGATAACACTCCACTCGACATAACTAGTTACCCAGGGTTCGTTATCTAATCGACCAGACCCTTGCCGGCTCGACTCGATTAACTAGCCACAGGGTTTCTGGAATTCCAGGCAGGAAATAACTCATATACATGTATAGCGAATCAAGTGTAATTAACAAACAAGAACAAGTCATGTTAGGACAAGTGCTGTAAAGTACACCCTTGCCCTATCATTCATTCATCATGTATTCAGGTAGGTCAAGTAGGAAACACATGTATTAAGTGCAATCGGATATTTGGAAGCACTCACCAAAATGTAGTGCCTCAAGTGTTCACGTTCAGTTATACTCCAGGTTTGGAGTCCAGATCTGCGATAAAATTTCAGTTTGAGAACTTTGGAACATGACCAAGATTGGAAACTTAAACGTTCCATTCAATAAGAATCAAATAATTAAAGTTCATTTGGTAGACATTCGTGAAACACTTGCTCGCTTTTCAAACTGGAAGATTTTGTAGCAATTATACTTGGTAATAACATTTGAGTCGAAAGTGCAAGGGAAACGGGTTTACATTGGTTATTATGTCTTTTCCTCAAGGGTACAAGTTCGGCTAGGTTTTAACGTATAACCCTCGATAACCAAGGTAGCCAAAGTCCTAGATGGCCCAAGTGATATTCATATCAACTCTACCCAAGTCGCAAGTGTATTTCTATAGTCCTCACGCGTAAATTTGGGCAGCATGCCCTTTGTGTTTACCAAATTTTCCAGCCATTTTGGCTTCATTGTTTTTCTCATTCAAACCCAAGGGTACACACACAACAATCTAACTTCAGCAGCCATCCAATAGGCTCAAGACAATACAAGGACAAAAATTTAAACTAATAACAAGTGCGGAAATGAAACTTATCAAAAGACAGATTTGATGGGTTTTTGCGGAAAGAACACATCCGAGGCTACGCTTATCGGATTGAGGTATAACATATACCGTCTCGAAGCTAAGATGAAAGCCTACAAATTTCATGAAGATCACTTAGTCAAATTTCCAGCGTAACCCAGTCAAATTCCCAATTTACAGAATCAAAATCCAACAAATCGGCTATTAAACAGTACTGCCTTCAAATGGTCATATCTCAGGCTACCAAAGTCCGTTTAAGACGTTCTTGGAGGCGTTGAAAATCTAAAACAGAGTACTAAAACTTTCATGTTTTGGTAATTGGCTAAATCCACACGGATTATAGTGAATAGATACGGCCAAAAGACTGAACTGTCTAAACGGAACACTAGAAGGCAACCTAGGGCAGTGAGGGTATTTTAGTCTGTTCACAGGCTACGTTGCTCTGATTGAGTTGAAATTTTGTAGGAAACTATAAAATACCATTATCTACGACTTTCATGTTTTATTCCAAGCCTAATTCGTCCTCTAACCACACGAACTGAAACCGGACAGAACAGGGTGAAATTTTTCCAGAAATCTGGAATTTTTGGTTTCAATGGTAACTTTCTTCATTTCTTGCTTCATTTGCTACCAAAACCCCCTATTTAATCTTAGATACAACATATATTAACCATACATCAAGTATAGGCAGCAATCCTTCAAACCCTAATTCATGTAACTAAAAGGAAAAACACCCAAAACATGATAACAACCATCATTCACCACAAATTTGAGGTGCTAAGCTAATATAAACAAGATCAAGAGTAAGAAATGGGGAAATCATCATCCTTACCTTGCTTAAGTATCTTCCAAGAGCAACCCTAGTTCTTCCTTTCAAAATTTCACCAATACTCCACTAGCTAAACACCCAAGGATGCCTTTAATCGGTTTGTTTTCTTTGTTTCCTCACTTGGTGACTAGATTCAAGAAGAAATGGAGCAACTTTCCTTGGTGTTTTCCTCTCCCTCTCTCTCGGCCAAGCAGCAGAAAAAATGAAGAAGAAATATGGCTCCAAGGTGATAAGAAGGTAGAAAAGTTATTTGGTCAATGGCCCTTAAGTGGCCAACAAATGGCTTCACCACCACCACTCATTTTTTTTTCCTTGCTATTTTGGTCCATATTTTCGGTCAAGGCTAGCTGGAATTGAGGAGATATTTTGCTCAAGTGTTAATGAGCTCATGTCGTAAGAAAGTGGTGGTCAAATGGTGCGTTCAATCGGTAGTGCGCGGTACCCGTTGGTTCGCGCTGTTTTTCCTTAAATCGCACGTATTAGGGTTTTTTTTCTTCCTATTCACTCACTTTTTATCATTGCTCCTAATCACATATTATTTCTCACCTAAAAGTCACTCTTAAGCACCAAATTTGATCCTCGCTCCGTACCGGATAATTACACTACGAAAAAATGTGAAAATCCTAACTTGCTCCAATCTTGAAACGAAAAGTGAAACCCTACTTTCTAGGTTCATTTGCACTTATTATGGAATGATTGGGTAGTAGGGCTATAATAAATGAATAATTTCCAAATAAAAGGGTATTTTTGAGAAAAATGTAAGAAATTTGCGAGTCCTTACAAATTTGTTACCAAGATCAAAGACAACATGCTACATATCATACTAAACAAGAAATATAACATTTATAGCATGACTTCCTAGTGGAAACTCCTCAAAAATTCACACTAAGAAGCTGTAAATGGAGCTCATTTTTCTCCCTCAGTCAAATCTGGAAATTTCATTTTAGCAACCACCAGCTCACATGGATGCTATATTTACACCAAGCTTCATCTATCAAAAGGGATTCAAGGATTCCCTAGCAACTTGCAGCAAAACAAGAGCCAAAATCTAGAAAACAAAAGGTCATTCCTAGTTCAATCCAAGCTGGAAAATTTCCAGCAATAAAGCAAGTCTCTACAACCTGTTTCTAAAGTATGTTTCAACCAAACATACATCAAAAGCCCTCTAAAGTATGTGAAAGAAATTGAAGTTCCAAGTCATGTTACCTTGAAAACAAGCTAGAAGTTAACTCCCCTGTTTTGGTCCTTCTACTCGATCAAGCAAGCCGGAAATGGAAGTAAGATACAAGCTTCCTTTCAGTTTTCTCTCCCTGGTTCCTCTTGGCTGAAGTGGAAACAAAACAAGAGAAATTTCTTTGTTTTCTCTCAATCTTCTCTCGGTTGGAAGGTCTCGGTTGGAAGGTTGGAGTAGGAGACAACCGTTTCTTCTCAACTCTCTCTACTCTCTCTCGGCTAAAGTGGGACAAAACAACAGACTAGTCTTGTTTGTTTTGTTTTCTTTGTCATGGTAGTTAAACTAAAAAAGAAACAAGAGGAACTAAATTTGGGTTGGTCCACTTTTGCATGCTACTTGGACTTGGTCAAAAATGGAGGCAATGGAGAAAACTTATCTCTCTCGGTTGAGAAATTGGAGCAAGACAAGGGAACAAATAATCCTGCAGCTTTCCTTGACTTTTTCCTACTCTCTTGGCTGGAAAAAAATGAAGAAGAAATATGTCTCACCTCCCCTCTCTTTAGAACCGGCCAAAGCAAAAGAAAAGAATGAGGAATAGGGCTGCATGAAGCTTCAATTGGATAGACATAACTCTAGTCTTGGTCAAGGTTGGTCAAGAGTTATTCTAACAATTACCCCTCACTTCTATATTCTCATGTTATGTTCCTATTAATTTCTTATTCTAGTGTTAATTTCTATAAAGGTTGATCCAACACTAATATAGGGTACATCCAAGTTATTTAATCACAAGAAACAAGTAACAAGTAAACACAACACCTTCAATTCTAAAACAAAAGCATCAAATATCCAATAAATTTCGGGCTCTCACAGGTTAATTGACCCTGGACCCTATTGCTCTGCTAATCATTCTAGAATATCAGTCATCCGATTAATGGCAGTAGCCACTTGGTTATCCTCTACATTTTCTTGTTCCTGGGTTGGCCCAGTTGCCGATCCCTGATCATCCCCTTGAGGTTGGGTTTGTCTAGCCCCACGCCCACAGCCTCTACCACTGCTTCGTCCATCCATGATCGTAGTTATGCTTAATGCAAGAAATAAAATGATTACGCGAGAAAACACTTAAAATAAGAGCCAACATGAAAGCATTAGAAATAGCAATAATTAACATATATTAACACTTTAAGGTCCATCCAATTAGCAAGTCATGGGACATTTACAAAAATATGGCACGCAGGTGCTACAAAAGTACATTCAGTCAGGCACGACAAAAGCAGGTTCAGGTGCCTCAAAAGTAGGCCACATAGTTAAACAAAATACAATGGCCTTTGAATTAGCATTACCCCAGCTATTTCTACCTACAAAAGTCAAAAGAGAGTCATCATTCCTAATCTAATCCTCAGCAAGACTATCGGGCGGAACCTCCTCCTCAGGATCCTCCTTCGGATCCTCCTCGAAAGGCTCCTCCTGAATCAGACTCTAAACAACCTCCATCACCTCATCGATTAACATAGTGGCGTCTGTCAAGATCCCAGAAGCCTGATCTCGGACCTCCTTACCTATCCTAGTCAATCGAGCTCTAGCCCTCTGAAGCTCATCGTGAGCGGCCTTAGCCCTAGCTATCTCGTCCATCACAGTCCCCTCTAGCTCTGCAATCCTAGTACTCTGAACGTTCACCATAATGCTCAGCTCCTCGACCTCCTGAAGTAAGGCTTGGTTAGTTTTCACCAACTGACGATGCTCGTCATCAAGGGATAGTACTAGGTCATTAGGGTACGCGTATGTCACCCTACAGGGACATCGGGGAAACTTAGTAGAAGGCGAGTAACGCACACGAGCTCCTCCACCAAGTGCCTGATAGTAAATAGGCCTAAGAGGCTCCACGTGGCCATTAGCATGACCATTACCATCAGCAGCATGTCCTCCATTTCCATTCTCCATCCCTGCAAAACAACCATAATTTCCAGGTTATAAACTTAAAGTCACTAACTCGCTCAAATATCACTTAAAGTCTAACTAAATTATCTCATTCCTAATCTCGAGGGTAAAAGTCTCTAATATATCTCCCTAATAGATCTCTAAACCTAGTGCTTGAATACCAACTGTGACGCCCCCACTTCTCCCAAGGGCGAAGTCAAGGGTATCGGTGGGACGCCTGCCTAGCTCTCGCCAGGACTCGATACCATTCTAGTTCAAACTTAAAAGTAAATAACCGATACTAAATATTGAACTAAAAAAAAAGTCGCTTCCATACACAAGCGTTCAATCTTACATCACAAGTTTCAAAATACACCAACTTTTCCAAAATTTACAACTTCCAAAAGTCGTCTAATCAATACATTCAAAACCCTAATCAAAAGTGCATCAAGTCAGTTTCTCCATAACTCCTTCCATTTCGGCTCCTGTTAAGGAAAACAAATCTAATGGAATGAGCTAATGCTCAGTGAGGCCAAGAAAACATGCAAAACACGTAGTTCAAATAACAATAGCACTTAAATGAGAATTAAAGCTATAACATTCAAGTAATTCACAATTAACAATAAAACACACTTGATAAGGATACGGGAGCTCTCAGGAGCTATATTCCACTTGTTTTGCCAATGCTCGATTCAGTACCTCCATGAGTTGATACTCCATCAACCGGGTAAGTTATAAGTCCGTAGAACCCCACTTACTTCGCACTCCCGATCACCGTTACACCCCCTGCTCCGGGCCCGTACTTCTTTTATATAAGGCGATACTACTCGAGTATGCCAAGCGAGATCTCTCAATTAGATCAAGCTTATACACGTTTTTTTTCTCATGGCTCACCAACCTTCACGACCAAGCTCATGCCGGCTCGAGTCGCAAGGTTGGCCTATGAGTTTGGGCATCCCCCACTATTATCACTATAAGTCGAGAAGATTCACTCCAAATGACGTTGATTCAAACATAGAATAGTTCACTATTTTAACATTTCACTTTATTCACTTAACAATTCACTTCATGCAATTCAAATACACTTTACTTAAACGAGAACGAGTGTGATAAAGTACACACTCGACTCGACACTTTCTAAAATACTCAATTAATGAGAACAATTAAGCACGTAACAACACTTCACACACTTGACACTCACCAAGTCAAAACGAAAGTGAGTGGGTGAGCAATTAAGCCTTTAGGCATTTGCTTCGAGATTCTCTTGAAGATCTCCTTGAGCGCCTGAACAAATAACAAGTACTTTCACTCACAACCATGTATTAACCAAGACAGAAGGTACACTTATTTAGACTAAGTCAATGTCTCAAAAGAGAACCTTAATCGCTCAAAAATCGAGATTTGAAAGTGAGGATTTAATAACACAAGAGAAACTGATTCCTCCATGAAATCGAGTTTAAAATGATCTGTGAGGACCCGTGAAATTCTTTATATTTTTCTTAAAAATTTCCTTTTATTTGGAAATTATTCATTTATTAAAGCTCTACCACCCAGTCATTCCACAATAAGTGCAAATGAACCTAGAAAGTAGGGTTTCACTTTTCGGTTTCAAGATTGGAGCAAATTAGGGTTTTCGCGATTTTTCGTAGGAAGATTTTTCGGTACGGAGCAAGGATCAAATTTGATGATTAAAAGTGAATTTTAGGTGAGAAATAATATGTGATTAGGAGCAATGATATAAGATTAGTGAATAGGAAGTAAAAACCCTAGTACGTGTGTTTTAAAGAAAAACGGCGCGAACCGACGGGTACCGCGCGTTACCGATTGAACGCACCACTTGACCACCACACTCTTACCACATGAGCTCATTAATACTTGAGCAAAATATCCCCTCAATTCCAGCTAGCTTTGACCGAATTTATGGACCAAAATAGCAAGGAAAAAGAAACAAAAAAATGAGTGGTGGTGGTGGAGGACACATGTCGGCTGTAGACACCAAATTTTCAGTGTAATTTCACTTATTTTCTTTAGTGTTATTTGTCGTGCTAGGTTTATTCACTTTTTAGTTTTTAGTTTTTTATTTTATTATTTTATTTTTAAGTTTTAAGTTTTTAAGTTTTAGCATAGAATTTCTCGGGAAAAAGGAAAAGCATTCAAAAATTATACTTTAGTTGTTTTGATTTAAATTCAATGTTTTTTTGGGGAAAATATGAAAAATGAAAGAAGGGGGAAACCCGATTGCGGGTTTTGGGCTATTTAAGGAAAAAAGGAAAACAGGAAAAAAAAAGGGAAAAAGAAAGAAAAATTAGCATTTCATTTTTATCTTTTTATGCCTAGTTCCGCTCATTTTATTCAATCTTTCTTCATTAGTTATTTTTCTTAATTAGTTATTTATATTTTTGTTAAATTATTATTAAAAAAAAAAAAGACAATTTGCCGTGCATGCAGCAGCGGCAAAAGAGGATGTCATTTTTTACGGGGAGATTGCTGGAAGATCGGAGGGCTGGAAATCTTGGTAGAAACCAATCCCTTATCCTCACCTTTGAGGTGAGGGTTTAGGGATTGGGGGGTTCCTATAAAAAGGATAGCCGCAGCCAGGAGAGAGAGGACAGAGAGGTTGACGGCTGAGAGGGGGGATCGGGGAGATAGAAAAACATCAAAGGAAAAGAAAGGCTGGGGGTTTCCGTGTGGAGAACTGGAAAAGAGAGAGTAGAAAGAAAGGGTTTCAGCCGTGAGGTTTTTGAGGGAGGACGACTAGGGTTTTAGAGGAAGGAAACTGAGAAACCGAGAGAGAGAAAACTGAGCGCTACCGTGTTGGCTGAGGAAGAAGGGTCAACAAAGGAGCCGCCGGAGCTGCTAAACCTCCTAACTGTCATCGTCTCCGCCAAGAGAAATCATCGTCATTGTAAGTTAGTCTTCTTTTTCAAAATTCCAGAATCTTTTCGAACACTAACTCTTGAAGACCTTGCTTGTGAAGTTTTCCTGTTTCGTTATTTTCCTTCCCTTCACGTTTCATGTCCACTGAAGATTTCATTTTTTTTCCTGTTTATAAGTGGTTGCGTGTGTTTCGAACTAGTGTAGTTAAGAATTTGTGAAGATCAGTTTTTTTTTAAGAAAAGAGAGGGAAATGGATGTCATCTGTTGTTTTTCTACCTCGTTGATTCCTGATGGCCCCAAAGATCGAATTTTGCTGACTTGGGGTTTGTGTGAAAGAGTGGTAAATACGGATTCGAAGGAGTCGTGAAACTGATGTTCCTGGCTATTTTTTGTTCTGAGTCTTGCTTTATTGTTTTGCTCCATGATGATTGAAGTTGTGTTTTGCTTGGCGTTTGTTGTATGTGCTGTTTTGACTGGGATTTTTGGGACCAAGTTTATCAGACACTCAAGTCATTTTGGTGCATTTGCATGACCGAAAGCTTGTTGGAATTCATTCTCTTCATGGTCTCAAGTCCTCGCTTGTCACGTTTGAATGGATTGGGTTTGTCTTGGGTCAGTTTGGGTTACATATATTAGAACTGATTCCTTTTCCTTTTAAGTTGTTGAAGTTTTCAGTTTGCTTACCTTTTAGGATTCATTTGCTATTCCTGAGTTGCATTTGTCGTGTCTCTTACTTTGGGTTTAGCTTGGTGTATTGGGTGCGTAATGGAAATGTTTTCCTTTGCAAAAGAAAGTTCTCCTCAAATCAGAAACTAGTAACCAACTTGTAGTTTTGATGTTCCTCATTCTCGATCTCTTGTAGACTGTCATCAGGTTGATGACTGTTGCATCATGTTAGTTCCCAGTTCTTCCAGTGCATGAAATAAAAGGAGACTGTTCGCTGTTTTCTTGCACTTCATTTGCTTTTTGCAGTCCGAATCTGTTTTGTTCTTATAATGCTCTATCTAACACTTTCGGTTTCATGTCTGTTATCTGCATTTGAAGAAGGTTGAATTTTTATTTCTGTTGGACTGAGCTTTGAGTATAAAATCTGCTGCAATACACTTAAAGCAAGCAAATTATTGCAGCAGCTCCTCCTTTCTTTTGGATACCGAAGTTGTAGTTAGTTTAACATCCTTGTTGTGGTCGAAATTTGTTGTTGTCGCGTAAGATGGTTAGATTTCAAAGCTTTAGAAAATGGTCAGAGTCTGCATATTTTTCTTCGAATTTTTTTTTTTGGGTTCAAATCTAGAGTCTCATGTTGAAAAGAATGCAGAATGCTTGATGTTTCTGTTGTCGTTTTTTTTAGATTTTTGTCCAGCTGAGATCTGATGCATAATTTTTTGCTGCAACAAGCTCGAAGCTCTCGGCTTGTTGCAGCAGCGTGGACAGACCTTTTCTTTTTCCTTGAATTACTGAAGTTTTGGTTTGCTTGAAATGTTTGATTTGTTTGCTATTTGCCTGAGATGTCGTGTGCATGTTGGGGAGCTTAGTGGTAAAGCCCATCGGTGTTCATTATCTTGTTTTGGGTTTGTTTTTCTTGGAAGGCTGAGTCGATTTTTCCAGCAAACAAATCATAGCATTCCGTTGTTTTTATCTTCCCCTCCCCTTTATCCCAAGTTCTTTTCATTTTGAGTTTAAGTTATCAAATCCAGTAGGTTTTTCTGGGATTGTTTTTGCATGGTGAAATGGAAAGAAAAGTTATGGCTGGAATGGTGCAGAAAGAAAGTTTCTGCTACGTAACTTGCATGCAAAAATGCCTTTCAAGAATTGCACTTTGGCCCCCCAAGTCTCTCTTTGTTTCACCATGACCCAACCAATTGAATAATTTCATCAATTTAATCCTTGGCAGCTTCAATCTTTCAACTCAATTGCTTGTTTGCTTCAATTAATTACCATGCTTTGTTTAGATTGCACTTAATGCATGAGTTTAAGAACTTTGTGTCCAAGTGAGCTTGTGTTTACCTACTCTCTTTAATTTTCCCAAATAAATTGGTACCTTGACCTTTTCTTTGTATTTTTGAGGGCAAATAAGTGATTTCAATTCATTGGGGCCCAATTGCAAGGGAGGTAACCTCTATCTCCTTGATTTTCATTTCTCCTATGTGTTCCAACGTGCTAAGTGAGAATTGCATGTCTACTTGCTTCCCTTGCCTTTCCTTAATACCTTTCATTTATTTTCTTTTACTTTTGCTTTTTATTTGAGTTATTCTTTATGGGGTATGTGTACACCTCTTGGCTTGTAATAGATAGGGCGTGGAGAGCAATTTTGTCCATTTTTCCCCTTCCCCTTTTGTTTTAGTTAGCAAATGTAATAGGTTCATTGCTTGCTTTTGTTGCTATGTGTTAATTTGCTTTATTAGGCTCTTGCATTTAGTTGAGCATGCTAAGTGTTATGTGCTACGTGTTTATAGATGATTTGCATGTCTACTTGCTTTCTATAGTCGTAGATGAATATGATGGATGAATGTACGTCACCACACTAGTCCAACGCTAGTTGTGGCTCATTGTCCCGTTTTCCACTAGTCCAACGCTAGTAGGAATTCATAGATATGGGCTAGTCCAACGCTAGACCCTTAGGGATCTCCCTCACTAGTTCATACTTGCATGTTACACTACATTTCATACATTTTTCTTAGTTTTCTAGCACTTGGCATGATCCTCCAACCCTTTCCCCTTCATTTTAGGTTTTTGCATCCTCATGTTGGTTATAGGGTACATTTGATTGAGAGTCCCCTTTAGATAAGGGAAACGAGCGAGTGTGGCTACAAAATAGCCTTAGCACGCTAGTTCTTCCTTCTAATCAAAGGGAAAATTAAAGTCATGAAGTTAGGAGTCATTCCCGTACCCGACTTGATGCATTCCTATAGGTTCATACACTTTCATTCTCATCATGTCACTCCCTCACCCTCTTATCCACATTTTCTCACTACTTATATCCTTCTCAATACAAATGCCATGTTCACACATTTTTCTTCTTGTCACTTGTTTTTTACCTCACAAATTGCACCCAATTGCACTTATATGTATCTACTATCATATTTTCATCCATTTGCACACAAACAGCTTTATTTTCCCAATTTGCACACATGCACTTGTCTTACATTCGCACACATGCACGTTTTCTTACATTTTCACACTTGCACTCATATTTGAGTCTTCATTTGCATCATTCGCGACCTCTATGAGGACTTTCCTTATTGGCCACCACAACTCATGTGGTTGGGACCAAAAAGCCTCGTAAGAGACATTTTAGATTTAGGATTGCATTTTTTTTTCGCATCCATTAGTCATATCCAACATGCAACACATACTTTGGGTAGAAGAATTAGGAAAAGAAGGGCTAAGTCACGCAACTAGCTTTGGCTAGGGTAAGGGAGTGTCTTAGGCTTTGCCTTTGCCTTCTCCCTTATCAAATGTGACCCCCGATCCCTTTCTTTGGTTACGTAGACCTAAAAAGTTCTTTAAAAAGGGTTTGTTTACTTTTCTTTCCAAAAAATCACTTTTTGGGTGACTTGGTACACCCTAACTCTGTACCAAGTGGCGACTCCATTTTCCATTCAAAAACCCTTTTTGAACTTTGTTTGGCCAAACCGTCACATTTCACAATCCCCTGGCCTTTTATTTTCATGTTTACACACGTTCACATACACACTACTTTCACACACACTCAAAAAGTGGGGCGCGACATCGGCATGCTAAGGGCCTTGACCAAGTTATTTGTCCAACCTTCTTATCCTCCATTTTGCACCTTTCTTCACCATATTTCTGCTGGTTGGCCGAGACACAAGAGGGGAAAGAGAGAGCAAAGAAACACCTTCCTTCATCTTGAATTTGAGCTGCCAAGTGAGAAAGAAAGGAAACTAAACCGATTAAAGTCACCCTTGAGTGCTTGTTTAGTGAAGTGTTGGTGAAATTTTGAAAGGGAAAGCTAGGGTTGCTCTTGGTAGACACTTAAGCAAGGTGAGGATGATGATTTCCCCATTTCTTACTCTTGATCTTGTTCAATTAGCTTAGCATCTCAAATTTGTGGTGAATGATGGTTGTTATCATGTTTTGGGTGTTTTTCCTTTTGGTTACATGAATTAGGGTTTGATGGATTGCTGCCTATACTTGATGTATGGTTAATATATGTTGTATCTAAGATTGTATAGGGGGTTTTGGTAGCAAGTGAAGCAAGAAATGAAGAAAGTTATCATTGAAACCAAAAATTCCAGATTTCTGGAAAAATTTCACCCTGTTCTGTCCGGTTCCAGTTCGTGCAGTTAGAGGCCGAATTAGGCTTGGCATAAAACATGAAAGTTGTATATAATGGTATTTTATAGTTTCCTACAAAATTTCAGCTCAATCGGAGCAATGTAGCCTGTGAAAAGACCAAAATACCCTCGCTGCCCTAGATTACATTCCAGTGTTCCGCGTAGACAGTTCAGTCTATTTGGCTGTGTTTATTCACTATAATCCGTTGTATTTAGCCATTTTTCAAAACATGAAAGTTTTAGTACTCTGTCTTAGATTTTTAACGCCTCCAAGAACGCCTTAAACGGACCTTGGTAGACTGAGATATGGCCATTTGAAGGCAGTACAGTTAAATAGCCGATTAGTTAGAATTAGGTTATGTGAATTGGGAATTTGATTAGGTTACACTGGAAATTAGACTAAGTGCTCTTCATGAAAACTGTAGGCCTTTGTCTTAGCTTCGAAATGGTATAAGTTTCACCTCAATCCGATAAGCGTAGCCTCGGATGTACCCGTTCCGCAAAAACCCGTCAAATCTGTCTTTTGTAACTTCATTTCCGCACTTGATATTAGCTTAATTTTTGTTCTTGTATTGTTTTGAGCCTATGGAATGGCTATTGAACTGAAATGGTGTTATGGATAACTTTGGGTTGGATTGAGTAAAAGAAAGAAGCCATAATGGCTGGAAATTAGGTAAACACAAAGGGCATGCTGCCCAAATTTACGCTCGAGGACTAGAGAACTATACTTGCAACTTGAGTAAGGGTTAAGAGTGATTACTACTTGAACCATCTAGGGTACTTGAGTCTTCTTGTTCCAAGGTATATAAGTAAGGACTTGGCCGAACTTGTACCCTTGAGAAATGAAATAATGATTGCTCGAAGTATGTTTTCCTTGTACTTTCAACTCGCATGACAATTTCAAGTATAAATGTTACAAAGTTTTACTGTTTAAAAAGCGAGCAAGTGTTTCACGACTACTATCCGAGCGAATTTCAATTTCTTGATTTTTATTGAACGAAACGTCTAAGTTCCGAATCTTAGTCGATTTTCAAAGTTCTTAAGCCAAGTTTTATCGCAGATTTGGACTCCAAACCCGGAGTACCACCCAGACGTGATTACTAGAGGCACTATATCTTTTGGTGAGTGCTTTCAAATACCGAATTGAACTTGATACTTGAACTTGATACGTGACCAATATGATTACATGTTATATACGTGAATTGTTAGAGCAAGAGTGTACTTTATCGCACTTGTCCTTATGTGATATATACTTGTTTATTGTTGTAATTGACTTGATACACTTGTTTATGATGCGCGCACTTCCTGGAACTGCAGAAACCCTGCGGCAAGTTACTCGAGTCGAGCCGACAAGGGCTTGGTCGATTGGGTAACAAACCCTGGGTCTCTTGTTTTGTCGAGTGGAATGATATCTCCTCGACTAATCGGTACACTCGAGTATTACCACCCGTGTTTCTTGAGGATTTTGGGCCCAGTAGGGGGTTTGAATGGTGGACGGAGAGTAGTTAAGTGGTGCTCTACTGGATTGGTTCCTTTACTTGAAAGTTGATCGAGTGTCAACTACTACGTGATCAAGCTCCTGATGATGAATGGAAGTTGGCTCCTGAGAGCCATCCGTATCCTTATGCTTTGGAATGATTATTGCTTATTGGATTATTGTTTATTTTGAAAAACTTTTACACTCGCTCACTTTGAGATTGCTACTTGACGTGTTATTGCTCACTTTTATGAACTCTTCATACTCGTTACTTTGCTATATCAAAAACTTGTACTTATAAAGACTGGTCAATTTGCTGTTTGGAACCTCACTGGGCTTTTAGCTCATTCCACTCCATTTGTTTTCCTTACAGGGGTACGAGCGAGGCGTGAGATGTGTAAAGACTAGCGTAGCCTAGCTGTTTTTGACTTTTGACTTGTACTCGCGCTATCACTTGATTAGGATGATTTGTACTTGAATTGTATACACTTTAAACCAGTTTGGGTATGTAGAGGCTTTGTATCTTGAATGTGCATCGATGTAAATTGTAAGTGTGAATTGCGATGTTATTTATTGCCGATGGATATATGCACGTGATGTGAGTGAGTGAGTCCTGACGAAAGATGGGCAGGCGGTCTGCTAAACCCTAGGGTATGCCCAGGGGGAGGTGGGGCCGTCACATGATCAATCAATACCAAAGGACAGGGAAAAGTTTCCAAAAACTTATTTCCTAACAAGTCGGAAAAATTTTAGTTTTGCGCGTCAAATTTAGAAAAATCAGAACTTGTACTCAGTAAGTCCAAAAATGGAAAACTTTGTACCGTTGGAATCTTGGTTTAGAGTACTAAAATTTCATAGAAGACACTTTTCCAAGATTCTAAACGGAAAACACTCATTTTTCTGCTCAAAGTTCCAGTTTCTAAAGACAGGTTGGAACTGGTCTTAGTTTTGCAGTCATCTTTGGAAATTTGGTGTAATTCACAGAAAGTGAATCATGCGCTGAAATTTGTAACACAATAAGAGTTTCAAACAAGGTTTCAAATATGACAAACAGAACTAAATTTGGAATTTTTAACATCGAGATATAATAGTCTAAAGTCAGCTGAATTTGTACATTGTACAGAAATTTTTCAGATTTGAAGAGCCAACTTTGGGGCGTTATTTGGGTATCGAAATGGTATTGAATTTTCACCAAATTTGGTACACTTAAACTTCCATATGTGAAATATCTTCCTGTCAAATTTCACCCAAAACCTTACATGGGAAGGCAGTTAACAAAATGACTAAAGTTCGAAAAATGTTTCAAAGCTGATCTGCCTTCTTGCTTTTCTTTCCTTTTCAAACGTTTTGCACAATGAAATCTGTGATACACCGAATGTTCGGAGATTGTTTTTTTTTTGTTTTAATTTAAAACCTTAAATTTGTTTTAAAGGGACTAGAAACCCTAAATTCTAATAAAAAACCCTAGTTTACTTGTGACTAACCGGTTTTCTTAAATCTCTCATTTTCAATCGAAACCCTAATTGTAATCAATGGAATTGTAAAATCCCGCACATTTTTCTTAAAATTCCTTTTATTTGGAAATTATTACTTTATAATGGCCCTACTATCCAATCACCCCACAATAAGTGCAAATGAACATAGAATTAAGGGTTTTCCCTTTTCGTTTTCAAGTTATTGCAAACTAGAGTTTTCACGTCTTTTCGTAGTGTTATTATTCGGTACGGAGAGTGTACTAAATTTGATGATTAAGAGTGAGTTTGAGACAAGAAAAAGTGTGTGATTAGAAGTAAGAATCATAAGTTAGTGAATTATAAGTTAAAACCCTAGTACGTGCAAAATAAGGAAAAACGGGTTGGACCGACGGGTACCGTTCGCTACCGATTGAGTGCACCACTTGAACACCACATTATTACCTTAATCTTCTCACTTTTATTTCAGAAAAATTGGCCCTAAATATCTCCTCCATAGGGCCGAAATTATTGACCAAGAAAAGGGAGGAAAAAGAAAAAAATTAAGATTGAATCTCATGGTGACACTTGTTGGCAATCCGTGGACCTTTGACCAAATGAGTTTCCTTCCTTCTTATCTTTCTTCTTGGCTCCATTCCCTTCCATTTTTCTTCCATCTTGGCCGAAAATAAGAGAGGGAAAAGAGAGAAAAACAACTTCACCTCCAACCTTGATTCTTCCTTGTTGAGTTGAAATTAACCGAACCAAATCGATTAAACTTACATTTTGGTGCTTGGAAGGCTTGGTGTACTGAAATTTTTGGAAGAAAGTGGTTTCTTTCTCACCTCCAAGTAGCTTTTGGAAGGTACCATGGCTGCCTATCCCTTTACTCTTCCTTAATCTTGTTTAAGTGTGAATAGAAACTCATATTCTTGGTTTATGACGGTTAATCGGTTAGTTTTGATTGATTTGTTGGGTATGGAGCTAGGGTTTACATTTTCAGCTTTGATTATAGTTATCTACCTCTTAATTGATGTTATTGAGTTAGTAATTGGTGGGTTTGATGATAGAGCACTTGTTAGATATGGATTTGTAGAGTAAAGGTGCAAAAGCCAGAAATTGGAAACCAATCTGCCCTGTTCTGTCCGGTTCTGGTTGACCATGAGGGAGGCCGAATTAGGCTTAGTACAAAAAATTAAAGTTGTAGAGCATGATGTTTTATAGCTTCCTGTAAAATTAAAGCTCAATCTGAGCACTGTATCATGTGAAAAGACAAAAATACCCCTGACTGCCATAGGTAGAGCTCTATGGCCAGTTATGACGTTTCACCAATTTGACCGCATCTGTTCACCCTGATCCATATTGAATTAGAATTGGACCAAAAAATAGAAGTTGTAGTGCTATGTCTTAGCTTTCTAACGCCTCTAAAAACGACTTAATCGGACTTCGATAGCCTGAGTTATTGTCATTTATGCATAGTACAGTTGACTAGCCCGAATGTGAGATTTTGGTTCTGTAATTTGAGATTTTGACTTAGATACACTACAAACTGGACTGAGTAGTCTTCATCAAAGTTGTAGACCTTTGTCTTAGCTTTGAAACGGTATAAATTTCACCACAATATGATAAGCGTAGCTTCGGTTGTGCTCATTACGCTAAGTGACAGCAAATCTGTCTTTTGATTTATGCCTTACATTTCATTTCCGGACATGTACCTAGTTTAATTTTGTACTTGTATGACTTTGAGCCTATTGAACGGCTATTGAAATGAGATTATTTTGCATGTGACTTTGGGACTATTTGAGGAAAATATTGAAGCCAGAAATGGCTGAAAAATAGGTAAAAACAAGGGGTATGCCGCCAAATTTTTACTAGAGGACTAACCTAGACTTTGGCGTTCTAGTTCTGTATTCTGCAAATTTGACTTGGATACACTGAAAACTGGGTCGAGGTGTCTTCATAGAAGTTGTAACCTTTTGTTTAAGCTTCGAGACACTACCTAGTACATTTTGATCCGATAACCACGCTCCAGTTATGGGCAAAATCATGTAACCCGTTTTGTACCATTTTCATTTTCGCACACGCGCACGTGCATTTCTCAACCGTTTTGCCGTTTTGGACCGTTTAGGACTCCTTTTGTTATTTTGTTACCATTCCGGCCGTTTCAGCCAATTTCGACATTCTTTTGGCCTTAATGTCGTTTTTGACCATTTTTTATTATTTTTGACCATTTTCAATCGTTTAAGTTATAAACTGCTATTGTATGGCCGTTTCACTTATGTGTGTATATAATCTGTCAATACAGACTGTGAGGCTTTTGACGGTGATGGTCAAGCTCAGTGATTTGTATCATTTTTTGTGCCAAGCTTTATCAAGTGAGTAATTGGGTTGTTTATTGATGTGAAATTATCAAAGTGCTTTGTACATGTTAAATGGGTACTTAGGCGAGGGTGTACTTTATCTCACTCGACCTAAGCCCATCCTTTGTTTTGATTTCATATGTGAGAATACATGCCTTATGTTGAGTATCACCCTCTTGCTGTGTGCTGATGGGGGTGGTTACATGACTTGAGTTGAACCCCTTTTTGTTGTGTGCTATTGGGGTAAGTACTTTGTTGTGTACTTTGTTAAGAGATATCATCTATTGAGAGATTGGATATCTCAGGGCTTGGTTCCAGTCCCGTTCAAAGGGTAGACGAACTATTCGAGCCAGCCGGGGTTTGGTCGAAGTTAGTTCCATGCTAACCTTGGGATTTCGTTCTTTGTTAAAGTTTTGATTAAAGCTAAGTGATTTTGTTTCGCTCGAGCTGCTGTGTGCTGTTGACTAGCCAGCGGGTATTGATAAGGTGAACGGGAAAAGTAAGTGGAGTCTACGGACCATGAGTACTTTGGTTGACGGAGTGTCAACAGGCGTTCAATCTCGGGGAATTGAACTGGCTTTGGAGCCACCCGTATCCTACCATTGTGATGTTACCTTTCTGTTATTGATGTGAACTATCTTGATTTACTTGTTTATTTGGATGTGAGTTTACATTTTTTACCCCCTGATTACTCACTAAGCATATAGCTTACCCCATTCCATTTGTTTTCTTTAGCAGGGGGCCGACGCGGGGATCGCTCGGGAAGGTGTTTAGACTTTTGGCTATAGAATCGTTGCGTTTGTACTTGTTATAAGTTGGCTAGTAAGATGTATATAGTTGTCGTGGTAGTTGTAGTTATCAGCTTTTCTAGGGTTTGCTTTCTGGTACTCGTGGTATGTATGATTTGATGTACTAGTTTATGCAACTTTTGAAGATGTAATCTGTGAGAACCCGTAAAACCCTAATATTTTCCTAGGGTTTATTTCCCCTTAATTGCATGTTTTCTGCATTTTCTGGCTTAGAAATATTTTCCTAGTGGATTTTATGAGCGATTCTAGTTTTAAGATGACTTTTCTAGCATTGGTGAATTTTTAGAAAATTAAGAGTGAATAGTGGACGTGGGACCCACTAGTGCGAAAAGTTCGGAAAAATTCGGCCATTAAGTGTAAGTTTCGGATACTGTGAAAAATTTATCGGGTGTTAAGAGATAAGTAGTGTGTGTGAAGAGATTGATGTGAGAGAGAATAAAAATGATAAGATTGCATTTAATGTAGTGCCACTTGTCACCATGTCATTAGTCTTACTTTAAGAGTTACTATTCACCTTTTGACATTTTTTTGACTTTTGACCCAAATAAGTAAATATCTTCAAAAAAATTCACCAAAAATTCTCTCATTTTCTTCCTCCATGGCCGGCCCTCCCTAAGCAAGAAGAAAGACAAAACTCTTCAATATTCTAGCCAACTCCAAGCTCAAATCAACTAAACCACTTGCTTAACCTAGTTTTTACTCCATAAATTTCTTCCTTCTAGTGCTAGCAAGTTGTTTGGTGAACTTTGTTTGAAGAGCAAAGGTGTCCTACATCCCTCTCTCTCTTGATCTCTTGGTAAGTGTTGCTTGAACACCCTACTACCTTCAATAATGGTTACATGATGCTTAGAAGTGGCTTAAGTGGTTGAAAATGTGGTTTATCTCTTGGTTTGGCTTGTTTTGGTGAAGTTTTTATTTTATTGGGAATTTTTCTGGTTTAATATGAATTATATGTTGTGGCCTTGTATGATGAATTGTAATGGTTGATAATGACTCTATGAGGTGTATTGGATAGGAAAATGCATCTAATTTTGGATTTGGTGTGAAATTGAAAAGTTAGGGTTCTTAATTCCCCAATTCTGTCCGGTTTTTGATCACTGAGTTAGAGGCCGAATTTGACTTTGCTCAAAACATGAAAGTTGTAGGTATTGATGTGATGGAGAGGCCTGTAAAATTTCAGGGCATTTGGATTAGTGTGGAGTGAGTTATGACGAAATTACTGTAGCTGTTCTGCTTTGGACAGAATGCGAAAACTGCGATAGTGATTGGCCATTTTGACTGGAATTGGTTTGGATTTTGAAGTTGATGTCTTCTGATGAAATGTAGCTGAATGTCTTAGCTAACGTATGCCTTTGGAATTTCGGCATTTGGACTTGTAAGGACTGAGATATACCAATTACAGTTTTTTGTGTTTTGCGAACCTGTTTTAGGAATTCTGGGCTAGTATTTGGCATATTTGACCTAGTTGTGTTACGAACTGGATTGAGTGGTCTTCTACATTGTTGTAGCCCTGTTTCATAGCTTCGAAATGGTGGGTCTTACACCCCCAACCGATAACCGTAGTGAAATTGACGCCATTACCGCATTATACGCTCAAACACGGTTTTTCTATCAAGGCTTAAGTTAAGGCCATATCTTAATTTCTGGTTTGCTATCATGCCTACTTATGCATATGAAACCCTTTTGGGGTTGTGTTTAGTATTGTTTGATGACTCGTTCTCGAGTCTCATTGCATTTGTTGTGTGATTCTAGGGCGTGACGGTAGCTCACGGCGTCTTGGTGATCACGGTGTGTGAAACACCATTTTCTTACTTGGTGAGTATACTACTCACTAAATGGTTACTATGTGGCTTTGCTAAATGTTTATGTGATGCCTTGAAGGCTTACTTGCATATTGGAATTGATTAAGGTGAGGGTGTACTTGACCGCCCTCACCTCTTTTGATATTGTCACTGAATGGCTACCGTTTTATTGCATTACTGAACTTGATATATTGGTTGGTGAATTCCATTTCATGGAACTGAATTGATGTCGTTTGGACGATGTCCAACGGCCTTACTGCATTACTGAGCTCAGCCCCGTTTGGTAGTCAATTGGATCGAGCCGGCGAGGGCTTGGTCGTGAAGATTGAATCGCCACGGGGACTGTACTGGGGAACCTTGTGGTAACGAGACCCTTGGTTCCGGTAAACTCGAGTATTACCAAAATATTACTGAATGGAGTGCGGGCCCGGTTGGGGTATGTTGGGTGGAAGGAATGGAAGTAAAGAGTTGTCTACGGTTTGGTATTTTAACATTGACGGAGAGTCAATGAGGTTGGTTCAAGATTGCAAGCGTGGAAATGGGCTCTTGAGAGCCGACCGTATCCTTTTACCGTTTTGCTTCATTGCTTAATTGTGCACTTTAAATGAAGGTTCACTCTTATATGAATTTGATTGCTTAATGGGTGGTATACCACTGGGCTTTGGCTCATTCCGTGTTATTTGTTTTCCTTACAGGGATATAATTGCTTTTGAAAATGGACTGGATAGTCAATTGCCATACTGAGCTTGTAAATGTCTTTTGTATAGCTCTCGAAGTGAAACCCTAATGTAACGGGTTCATTTCCTTTTGGTAGGCAAATCGAATGTGTACTCCTTAATGAATGGTTGGCATGCCATTATGGATGTAAATGATGTTTTCCATTGTATATATATGTTTATATGTTGAATTGATGTTTGGATGAGCTTCGGAGCGAATCGGCTTTCAAACGGCAAAAGAGAAAATATTTGGCAAAAGCTCACTGGCCTGAATCCGGCCAGGAATCCGGCCAGAAACTGGCCGGATTGAAGGCCGGATTGCCTGAGAAAAAAATTGGAAACCCGGCCAGTTGCTCACTGGCCGGTATCCGGCCAGACAATCCGGCCGGAATATTGGCCGGATTGCCGGCCGGATTGGGTGGAACTTTAAAAAAAAAATTCGAGATGCTCACTGGACAGTATCCGGCCAAGAATCCGGCCGCTAATCCGGCCAGATTCCGGCCGGATTCTGGCGTGTCCAGCACTATTCATTTCGGTTTTCGGATTTCGTTTTTTTTATTTTGTGTTTTCTGACTTGTTTGCGCGCAATGGTATGTTCCGGAACGTTATAGAACGACGTTAACTGTACCGTAGTCCTGGCGAGAGCTGGGCAGGCAGTCCGCTAACCCCTTTGGTTCGCCTTAGGGGAAGGTGGGGCTGTCACAGGTGGTATCAGAGCCTAGGTTTGAATTAGCCTGGGTATAATAGAAGTGCTCGATTTGAGGATTTTATTGTTTATGCCTATTAAGTGTAATCATGTTATTTCTTCCTTTGCTATAGGATGGATGCGAGTGGTGACCCGAGTGACCGTCCGGCAGGAGATCGTCCTCGTAGTCCGCTGCCGCCAATTAAGTATCAACTTAGGCAGAAGGGGGCCGTGGTGCGTTGGAGCCCGGCCAGCCGTGTTCGACAGTGCAAGTGTCGTAGCAACTACGCCTATCCAAACACTCTAGTGTTGGCGGTGGCAAAGGAACGTGAGGAGTTTGCTAAGGATAATACTAAGCTGGAAGCTGCGGTTGCGACATTGGAAGCTGAGGTGACTCAGGCTAGGGCAACCAATGAGAAGCAAGCCGCACGTATCATGGAGCTAGAGTATGATGTGAATGAGGCGGAGGACCGAGTTAATGACCTATGTGATCAACTGAGGGATGGTCGCGAGCGAGAGGTTAAGCGCGCTCGCAAGGTCAGGGGTCGTGCGGAGGCGATCCTTAACTTGTGCGACGACGGACTCGAGGAGTCTAGTGATGAGGCCTCGTGTGCTGGGGCCGAGCCTGGGGAGGAGTCTACCCCATCGCCTGGGTCCCAGACCCCAGCGACTGATTAGGCCTTGATCTTAGGGCACCTTTTGGATAGTGGTGGTTTTGAATGTACATAGGGATAGGGATAGAGCCTTAGCTAACCGTTTTGGATGTAGAATTGGCTACGTGTAAATCTCTTTTGATAGGCCTATCCTCAGGTGGATTTTTTGTGTACGTACGTGCTTTGGCCGTACTTGACTGACTGCTGGTATAAATGTTTGGCTTGTATATACGTGTGCTTGTGACCCTGTATGAACTGTATCACTATGTGTTATGTGAAAGTTTATGTGTTACTTACCTGCTTTACTCCTGCTTTGGTTTAGTACTCTTGCCTAGAACAAGTATACCTTATGGAAGGAACACGAAGTGGTCGGGGGCGTGGGCGCGGTATTAGACAACCCACACCGGTTAGAGAAACTGGGGAAGCTTCTACTGGCCCAATTCCTGAACCCCAAATAAACCCCAATGCTCAAATAGCTGCCGCTATGCAGCAAATGACAAACCTACTTGCACAAGTAGTGCAACAACAGGGCCAGAACCCAAACCCTAACCCTGGAAACCCCGGAAACCCTGGCCATCATAATGAGAGCGAAGATAGAGCTCTAGAACGTTTTCAAAAGTTTTCCCCGCCGAAGTTTATTGGGGGACCCGACCCTGACGTGGCCAAGAAATGGCTAGAGAAGATGGTAGACATATTCGCGGCCTTACACTATCCGGACGAACGGCAGGTGACTTTTGCCGTGTTCCAACTCGAGGGGGCTGCCCGTTCCTGGTGGAACGTAATTAGGCAGAAATGGGAGCGGGAGCAGACACAGAGGACTTGGGTGAATTTCATCCGAGAATTTAATGCTAAGTTTTTCCCTCCTCTAGTCCAGGAAAGGAAGGAGGACGAGTTTATCCGGCTCCGGCAAGGGGCTCAGACTGTGGCGGAGTACGAGACCCAGTTTACCCGCCTGTCCAAATTCGCGCCTGAACTAATTATGACCGAACAACGACGCGTGAGGCGCTTTATTCAGGGCTTGAACGTGGAGATCCAGAAAGATCTCGCAGCGGCTCAAATCACTACTTTTAGCGAGGCAATGGAAAAAGCCCAACGGGTCGAGAGTGCACGGCTTCAGGTCCGAAACTTCCAGGCCAAGAAGCGTGGTTTTCCTGGGAGTACATCTGGACAAAGTGAGAAGAGTACTCCCTCGAAGTTTGGACGAGGAACTGGGGGTGGACGACAATCTGGATCCGGCAGAGGGACTCCGTTCAGGGGCGGCCAAGCTGGGCGAGGACAAAGGGGGAACACCCAGAGTGGCTCGGCTTCGGCACCTCGTGGTCCCTGTGGGCACTGTGGAAAGACAAACCACACCGAGGACAATTGCTGGAGGAAACTGGGGAAATGTCTGCGGTGTGGAAGTGCGGACCATTAGCTGGCTACCTGTCCGGTCCTGAAACAAGATGGAAAGGGGAGTCAGCTACCGCCGAGGATTAATACTGGACCAGCCAAAGGAGACGGATCCAAACCTAAGGTGCCAGCTAGGGTTTATTCCTTAGAGCCCCATCAGGTCCCAGATTCTTCCGAGGTGGTGGAAGGTACGATCCCTATTTTCCACCGCTTTGCCAAAGTTTTAATTGATCCTGGTGCCACTCATTCGTTTGTTAACCCTGATTTCATGTGTGGCATCGATATAAAACCTGCTAGTTTACCATATGACTTAGAGGTTAGTACACCTACGGGGAACCAACGTTTGGTGACTAGTATGGTTTATAGGGATTGCGACGTATGGATAGGTGAAAGGAGGTTTTTAGGGGACTTGATTAGTTTATCCATTAAGGGGTACGACGTGATTTTGGGTATGGACTGGTTAGCTAAATATAACGCCCAACTGGACTGTAAAACGAAAATAGTTGAATTTCGCATTCCTGGCGAGGCAACCTTAAGGTTAGATATAAGGGGTAGGTTAGCCTCATCTGCTCTCCTTTCAGGCATTCGAGCTAGGAAACTGATAAGTAGAGGGGCGCAAGGATTTTTGGCCTTCTTAATTAACACCCCTACGGATAAGTTAAAGGTAGAAGATGTAGCCATAGTGAGGGACTTTCCGGATGTTTTCCCTGATGAGTTAGTGGCTTTACCTCCGGAAAGAGAGATAGAATTCCGAATAGATCTTTTACCTGGAACCGCACCTATCTCCAAAACCCCTTACCGAATGGCGCCTGCAGAACTTAAAGAGCTTAAGTTGCAATTACAAGACCTTTTGGAGCGGGGATTCATCCACGAGAGTGAGTCTCCTTGGGGAGCTCCGGTCCTATTCGTGAAGAAAAAGGATGGAACTTTGAGGATGTGTATTGACTATAGGGGGCTGAACAACGTGACGATCAAGAATAAGTATCCACTGCCCCACATCGACGAGTTGTTTGACCAGCTGCAAGGAGCAGTGGTCTTCTCGAAGTTGGACCTCCGACAGGGGTACTACCAGTTGTTGATTAGGAAGGAGGACATTCCGAAGACTGCTTTCAACTCGAGATACGGGCATTACGAGTTTGCCGTTATGCCCTTTGGATTGACTAATGCTCCCGCCGCCTTCATGGACCTAATGCATAGGGTTTTCAAACCCTATCTAGACCGCTTTGTCGTTGTGTTCATTGATGACATTTTGGTCTACTCTAAGTCACGCGAGGAGCATGAGAAGCATTTGAGAATGGTATTGCAGACATTGAGGGAACATCAGTTGTATGCCAAGATTAGCAAATGCGAGTTCTGGTTGGAGAGAGTAGCGTTTCTAGGGCACGTGATCTCTCACGAAGGTATTTCGGTGGATCCAGCGAAGGTTGAGGCCGTGACAAATTGGAAAAGGCCAGAAACTCCCACGGAGATTCGCAGCTTTCTAGGGCTAGCTGGGTACTACCGACGGTTTATTAAAGATTTTTCCAAACTGGCAGGACCTTTAACTGACTTGACAAAGAAGCATGGCCAGTTTATCTGGAACGGCCGATGCGAAACAAGTTTTCAAGAATTAAAGAAAAGATTGACCATGGCTCCAGTACTGGTCTTGCCCAATGGAGTGGACGGGTTTGTAGTATATGCGGATGCGTCGCGAGAAGGACTGGGATGCGTTTTGATGCAGAACCGGAATGTGATTGCTTTCGCCTCTAGAAAATTGAAGCTTCACGAGCAAAACTACCCGACTCATGATCTAGAATTAGCTGCAGTGGTGTTTGCTCTGAAAAAGTGGAGGCATTACCTATACGGGGTGACCTTCGAAGTGTTTTCGGATCACAAAAGTCTTAGATACCTTTTCTCCCAGAAGGAATTAAACATGAGGCAACGAAGGTGGATGGAATTTCTGGAAGATTACGACTGTACGATCAATTACCATCCGGGAAAGGCAAATGTGGTAGCAGATGCCTTGAGTCGTAAGGTGCAAGTAGCAGGGCTAATGATTAAGGAGTGGGGTTTGTTAGAATCCGTGTGCGAGTGGAAACCCTGTCTAGGGAGCCATAAGGTGATATTTGGCAATGTTAGGGTTACCTCCACTCTACTGGAACGTATTAAAGAGGACACGATGCCGTTTGGGTGATCGTTGATCGATTAACCAAGTCGGCCCATTTCTTGCCGGTGAACATGAAGTATTCAATGGACAAGTTGGCTCGACTATACATGGATGAGGTTGTAAGACTACACGGTGTACCTGTGAGTATTGTTTCCGATCGGGATCCACGATTTGTATCACGGTTTTGGCAGAAATTTCAAGAAACCCTGGGGACGAAACTCAACTTGAGCACGACCTATCACCCTCAGACGGATGGCCAGTCAGAACGGACAATTCAGACGCTCGAGGACATGCTACGAACGTGCATTCTGGACTTTGGAGGCAATTGGGGTCAGCACATGACCTTAGTCGAATTTGCATATAACAATAGCTTCCATTCGTCAATTCAAATGGCTCCGTACGAAGCTCTCTACGGACGTAAGTGCCGCTCACCGATCTACTGGGACGAGGTTGGCGAAAAGAAAGCACTGGACCCGACAACTATTCCATGGATGGAAGAGGCACACGAGAAGGTCAAGTTGATACGGCAACGAATCCAAACTGCCCAAAGTCGCCAAAAGAGCTACGCGGATAATCGAAGAAAAGACTTGGAGTTTGAAGTTGGAGACCGCGTATTTCTTAAGATCACACCTTTACGAAGTCTTACAACGGGCAAAGGAAAGAAACTTCAACCGCGGTACGTCGGACCCTACAAAATCCTTCAGAGGGTTGGAGCGGTCGCGTATCGATTGGAACTGCCATCCAGTCTATCTCGAATTCACGATGTATTTCACGTCTCGATGCTAAAGAAGTACCATCCTGACCCATCTCATGTTTTACAACCGGAGGATATCGAAGTAGATGAATCACTGGCCTACGAAGAGAAACCGGTTCAAGTACTCGATCGAAAAGTCAAAGAGCTCAGAAACAAGAAGATTCCGCTAGTGAAAGTGCTATGGAGAAACCACGGAGTGGAGGAAGCTACTTGGGAGATGGAAGAGGAAATGCGAAAGAAATACCCAAACCTTTTCGGGAATTAAGGTGAGAAATTTCGAGGACGAAATTCTTTTAAGGGGGGGAGAGTGTGAGAGCCCGTAAAACCCTAATTATTTTCCTAGGGTTTATTCCCCTTTAATTGCATAATTTTGCATTTTCTGGCTTAGAAATATTTTCTGAGAGGATTTTATGAGCAATTATAGTTTTAAGATGATTTTTCTAGCATTGGCGAGTTTTTAGAAAATTAAGGATAAATAATGGACGTGGGACCCACTAGTGCGAAAAGTTCGGAAAAAATTCGGCCAATAAGGTTAAGTTTCGGATACTGTTTAAAATTTATCGGGTGTTAAGAGATAAGTAGTGTGTGTGAAGTGATTGATGTGAGAGAGAAAAGAAATGATAAGATTGCATTTAATGTAGTGCCACTTGTCACCATGTCATTAGTCTTACTTTAAGAGTTACTATTCACCTTTTGACATTTTTTGACTTTTGACCCAAATAAGTAAATATCTTCAAAAAAATTCACCAAAAATTCTCTCATTTTCTTCCTCCATGGCCGGCCCTCCCTAAGCAAGAAGAAAGACAAAACTCTTCAATATTCTAGCCAACTCCAAGCTCAAATCAACTAAACCACTTGCTTAACTTAGTTTTTACTCCATAAATTTCTTCCTTCTAGTGCTAGCAAGTTGTTTGGTGAACTTTGTTTGAAGAGCAAAGGTGTCCTACATCCCTCTCTCTCTTGATCTCTTGGTAAGTGTTGCTTGAACACCCTACTACCTTCAATAATGGTTACATGATGCTTAGAAGTGGCTTAAGTAGTTGAAAATGTGGTTTATCTCTTGGTTTGGCTTGTTATGGTGAAGTTTTTATTTTATTGGGAATTTTTCTGGTTTAATTGGATTATGATGGTGTGGTTGTTTGTGATGATTGGCAATGGACTATTATGGCTCTAGTGGATGTGAACTGTGGTTAAATGCAACTAATTTTGGATTTGGATGGAAAATTGGCAAGTTAGGGTTTGAAAGTCCCCAATTCTGTCCGGTTTTAGATTACTAGGTTAGAGGCCGAATTAGACTTTGCTCAAAACATGAAAGTTGTAGGTATTGATGTGATGGAGATGCCTGTAAAATTTCAGGTCATTTGGATTAGTGTAGAATGAGTTATGACGAAATTACTGTAGCTGTTCTGCTTTGGACAGAATGCGAAAACTGCGATAGTGATTGGCCATTTTGACTGGTTTTGGTTTGGATTTTGAAGTTGATGTCTTCTGATGAAATGTAGCTGAATGTCTTAGCTAACATATGCCTTTGGAATTTCGGAATTTGGACTTGTATAGACTGAGTTATACCGATTACAGTTTTCTGTCTTTTGCAAACCTGTTTTGGGAATTCTGGTATAGTTTTTGGCATTTTTGACCTAGTGGTGCTAGTAACTGGATTGAGTGCCCTTCTACATTGTTGTAGCCCTGTTTCATAGCTTCGAAACGGTGGGTCTTACACCCCAACCGATAACCGTAGTGAAATTTACGCCATTACCGCATTCTAAGCTCAAACACGGTTTTTCTATCGAGGTTTCAGTTAAGGCCATATATTAATTTCTGGTTTGCTATCATGCCTACTTATGCATGTGAAACCCTATTGGGGTTGTGTTTAGTATTGTTTGATGACTCGTTCTCGAGTCTCATTGCATTTGTTGTGTGATTCTAGGGCGTGACGGTAGCTCACGGCGTCTTGGTGATCACGGTGTATGAAACACCATTTTCTTACTTGGTGAGTATACTACTCACTTGATGGATTACTATGTGGCTTTGTTAAATGTTATGTGATGCCTTAATGGCCTACTTGGATATTGAAATTGATCAGGGTGAGGGTGTACTTGACCGCCCTCACCTCTTTTGTTATTGTCACTGATTGGTTACCGTTTTATTGCATTACTGGACTTGATATATTGGTTGGTAAATTCCATTTCATGGAAACCGAATTGATGTCGTTTGGACGATGTCCAACGGCCATACTGCATTACTGAGCTCAACTCCGTTTGGTAGTCAATTGGATCGAGCCGGCGAGGGCTTGGTCGTGAAGATTGAATTGCCACGGGGACTGTACTGGGGAACCTTGTGGTATGAGACCCTTGGTTCCGGTAAACTCGAATATTACCAAAAGCTACTGAAATGGAGTGCGGGCCCGGTTGGGGTATGTTGGGTGGAAGGAATGGAAGTAAAGAGTTGTCTACGGTTTGGTATTTTAACATTGACGGAGAGTCAATGAGATTGGTTCAAGATTGCAAGCGTGGAAATGGGCTCTTGAGAGCCGACCGTATCCTTTTACCATTTTGCTTCATTGCTTAGTTGTGCACTTTAAATGAAGGTTCATTCTTATATGACTTTGATTGCTTATTGGGTGGTATACCACTGGGCCTTGGCTCATTCCGTGTTATTTGTTTTCCTTACAGGAATATAAATGCTTTTGAAAATGGACTGGATAGTCAATTGCCATACTGAGCTTGTACATGTCTTTTGTATCGCTCTCGAAGTGAAACCCTAATGTAACGGGTTCATTTCCTTTTGATAGGCAAATCGAATGTGTACTCCTTAATGAATGGTTGGCATGCCATTATGGATGTAAATGATGATTTCCATTGTATATATATGTTTATATGTTGAATTGATGTTTGGATGAACTTCGGAGCGAATCGGCTTTCAAACGGCAAAAGAAAAAAATTTTTGGCAAAAGCTCACTGGCCTGAATCCGGCCAGGAATCCGGCCAGAATCTGGCCGGATTGAAGGCCGGATTGCTTGAGAAAAATTGGAAACCCGGCCAGTTGCTCACTGGCCGGTATCCGGCCAGACAATCCGGCCGGAATATTGGCCGGATTGCCGGCCGGATTGGGTGGAACTTTTGAAAAAAATTCGAGATGCTTACTGGACAGTATCCGGCCAAGAATCCGGCCGCTAATCCGGCCAGATTCCGGCCGGATTCTGGCGTGTCCAGCACTATTCATTTCGGTTTTCAATTTTTGTTTTTTTTTATTTTGTGTTTTCTGACTTGTTTGCGCGCAATGGTATGTTCCGGAACGTTATAGAACGACGTTAACTGTACCGTAGTCCTGGCGAGAGCTGGGCAGGCAGTCCGCTAACCCCTTTGGTTCGCCTTAGGGGAAGGTGGGGCTGTCACAACATGCATATGATAAAACATAAAACTTATTGATTCATCTTGGGCCTTCTTGTTCTGTGAGTACTCTGTGGTTCACACTTTTGAACTTACCGTTGGTGATCAGCAACATGAGTCATGGGGAAAATAAGTATAGTCAATAAGAGAAATTTAGTTTTGAACCAATATACATCAAGGGAGGAATTTTGTTGTTATGCTTTGAGAAACGAGTAAATTATATGCATTTGAATATGTTATTTTTGTGTGTATTTGAGGCAAAGACGAACAAGTATTTCTTTTTTTTCTTATTTTTTAGATTGGAAGTTTATGTAAGCAAGGTAGTTTACAAGATACTGATGATATATATTCCCTTGCATTGGAACCTAGCAAGCGTGTTGGAATATACTCTGATTGTTTTATAAATGGAATAAATTTTCTCAACAAAAAAAGGCATGACGCTCATCGAGTGACTCAAAACAGTGTCGTGTGTGTAGAAGGATCTCATAAAGATAAGGATATTATTTTCTATGGCATTTTAAGTGAAGTTATTGAATTGACCTATGCGAACAACAATTGTCAAGTTGTTTTGTTCAAGTGCGAATGGTTTGAGTTAGATAAATATAAACATGTGCCAATTGATGGTTTTCTTACTAACATCAATGTCAGTAGAAAGTGGTATGAAAATGATCCCTATATTCTTGCCACTCAAGCTACTCAAGTTTTCTATTTGCGGGATACAAAATTGAGAAGGGATTGGCATGTTGCACAAAAGGTCCGTCATCAACATTTGTTTGATCCGTCTTTGTTCCATCTGAAGACAATCTATTAGATGACAGTCAGCCAGTTCATGTGGATGCTTCTCAAGAAGATGAATTATTTAATATATAAATTAATGATTAAATTGGTGAGCCAGGTTCTTTAATTAGGGAAGATGTTGGTCATGAATTTATTAATGTGAATGATGATGAAGTAAGGCAAAAACCTGACCATCTTGTTTCTGGAAAAAATCACTGAATTTGAGATAGATGATAACGAGGATGATGACACAATTGACGATTATTATGATGAAAATGAAGTTGATTTGGACAAAACTTCAGATATTGACATGGAATAAATTGTTCAAACTATATATATATATATATATATATATATATATTTTAGTGTAAGCGGGAGGACTCGAACCGAGACCTCTCGCTTACACTCCTTGCCCCCGTACCCCCAACCCATCCTTCCCCCCAAACTATACTTTTGTTAGGAAATATTATAGTGTATTAGTTCTAAAATGCGTTCATGAACTCCAAAAAATATCTTTAATCTAGGTTGTGTATGTTGTTTTCTATGCAACTAATGTTTTTATAAAAAGTTTTTTTTTCGGAGATTTTTCGTGCTCATGAAAATTGTTAACATTTCATTGAATTTTTAATAAAGTAATCTACTATATTACTAAAAAAAGGTCATTGGCACTTAACTTACATTTTTTTAAATTGTTTATATTTAACCAAATTCATGCCATTAGAATTTTAAAAAAATTAACTTCAATTTTTAAAAAACTATGTAATTTCCAACAATTTATCTTTTGGTCACCAATCTATTGAATTGGAAATTAGCTGTCATACAAAAAAGATTAGATATGTAATAGCTGTCAAACGCAAATTTGGCTGCTGAAACACTTTCAAATATAACATCTTCTTTGTGCAAATTTTTTTTTTTGATGGACTTAGGTTTTGTCTCAAATTTGCTTTTACAAATTTTTAAAAAATAAAAAATAATTTCAGGTTTTCTATTGAACACTATCTTTGATCGCCAAAAAATCAAATATTTTATGACTAAAATTTGGTCACTGTATCCATTAGATGGTTGCCAAATAAAATACCATGAAAATAAATTTGACACCAAAGTTTTAAATTTTAAAGTTTTTGACACCAAAATTTTGGTTGCCAATACTTTTATAATTTTTTTTCTACGACCAAAGATATTTTTGGTTGCTTTTTTATATGTTTTAGCAACCATTTTCTTTTTCTCACTAAATTTTTTATCGCTGAAACCCATTTTAATTTGTTGTAGTGGGTACAAGGTCGGTAATTTGTATCCTTTCCCCCCAGTGGAACTCATCTATCAAAGCAGCTACCAACCACTATGGCTGATATAACTTGCAGTTGCCTTGCACCTTGGTGACTCATTCTCATCAGGGATGTTTCAACTGTAACTTGCAGCTGCCTTGCACCCGGGTGACCCCCCTACTACAAATGTGAGAGTGTGTGTGTGTGTAAAAGTGAGGATTCGTCAATTCATTGCTGAAGAGGTTGATCGAGTTAAACAAAAATTTAAAGTTGTCATTCTCAGTAGGGGTGTTTCAATTGTAAGAACTGAATCTGTGTTATGCAGCCGATATAACTTGCAGCTGCCTTGTAGCCAGGTGACTCATTCTCATAAGGGGTATTTCAACTGTAAGAACTGAAATTGTATTATGAAAAAAATGGCACAACAATAGTTGATCGCCCAGAGGGGAGAATATGCACAATCAAGCTCGTGCTTATCCAATGGCGGCCAGATAAATTTTGTTAGTTTATTTTTTAAAAATTGAAGCATAACTTTTAAGATTAATCTTTCCTACACTATCAGTGTAAACACTGACGGAATTGGATGAATGTCACATCATCTGAATTTGAATTTAAACATCAAATTTTGTATATGTGTCATGCTTCTAGACTCGCTAGTGCATACACTATCAGTGTATAAAAGATTTATTCATGATAGAATTCCTATTATGTACGTTCATATGTACAGTGTTGAATGGTTTATTGAGCCAATTAAATGTCTCCTTTAATTTTTTCTTCTCTTTTTTGGTTTTTTAACATCTGGGAAATGATCAGTCTTGGGATGGATTCTATTGTTCACTCCTCTAATATTCTTATTGGGGACAAAATTGATAATTTTTAAAATTTTATTAATTAAGACATCATAAGTAAACAAATGAAACTTATTTTGTAGTTTTACGATTGTTGTAATGCTAAACAAAAGTCATGAAAAAGTAGTAATTGTATTATTCAATTGACTAGACGACAGTATACTAATCAAACAGATTAAGCATGAGTGAAAAAAAACAAAATTTTTACTCTTTTTTTTAACATTTTACATTATTTTGATATTTGTGATTTTTGCATTTTTGCGTTTCTTAGTTTTTTTGGAATTTACAAAAGTTTACTGATTTTTATATAGAAATTGCTAGTAAGTTTTAAAGCCAAGTTGACTACAGACATAAATATAAAAAAAAGTTGTTCACTAAGGATTTAGCTGAAAATTTTTCAAATATTTGGGATCTTTATAATATTATTAAAATGTAAGGGTCAAAACAAAAGTTATAGAAAAGTAGGAACTGTAATTGCAATTGATGATTTTGCTGCCCACAAAGACTAGCGCACAGAAGAAATTGTTGGTAGTGACCTCATAATTTGAGTCAACCTAGTTCGAATGAGCTCATGTAATTTTTATTACATTTGGTATAATTTTGTATAATTTTGTCGTAATCATCAACTTAGTTATATGAATTAAAAAATTTAAAATTTACATCCAAAGCGTATAAATTTATATAAATAATTATAAAAATTACACGAACGAATTTGAACTGGACGCTGCTCAACTTGGGAGGCCTTGATCCAGAAATTGCCACAGTGGCTGTAAGCACACATAACTTATATAAATAATTATAAAAATTACATGAACGAATTTGAACTGGACGCTGCTCAACTTGGGAGGCCTTGATCCGGAAATTGCCACAGTGGCTGTAGGCACACATAACAAACATCCTAAAAGGACATAACGAAGTTGCCAGGTCAACGACCAAAACTTCTCGTTAGCTACTACACAGGCAATGTGCGGGTGCTCATCTTCGACTAATCATTAGTGCTCTTCTCATATCTCCGCCACCTGGGTTTTTTGCCGTTTTCAGGTGTCCATCGATTGTAATTTGTTCCCTTTGTGGATGTGGGTTGAACTGTAACTATGTGGTGATTTCTCTCTTGTTGGCTTTTTAATGGGTTTTGTCTCGTTTGCTTATTGCATGATTAAGCTTTGCATCCGACTGCAAGAATTCAAATGGCAAAGTTGTCTTTTTACCTCCTCATATTTCAAAAGGTGGGTCTAGATTGTTTGCTGGATTAATTAGACAACTAAGCAATTCAATTTTCCTATCCCTGAATTTTCTAGTCTTATGTACTCGGGCAAACCTTTTTCATGACTGAGTTTAAAATCTACAAGTAAGATTCTTGTATTTCCAACTAATTTTTCTTGTTATTTCACATACATCTATAGTAATTATTTAAAATAATATTTTAAATAATACACTATCTAAATATTCCCAATATTTGATACCACCAATGTAGTACAGAACAGATTTTTTTTTTTTCAAAAGGACGATTATTGAAGTTATCAAGAGCACATTGACAATGATAACATTTATTGGAACATGGCAGCATGTACACTGTATAATCTAAATTCGTTCTTAGTTCAACTAAACACCAAGCCAAATGAACTTCCAGTAGGTACTTTATTTTAATGCACAAAGAAGATGAATACAAATTATGAAACAAAAACAGTTGTATTCTTTTTCCCGGTCATGGAACAAGTAATTGACCAGATCACGTATCGTAATAAACTTCTATTTATGATGTCGGATTTTTGCCAAAGATTTCACTTATAACGCTTCCATGCCCCTCCTCCCTAGGCCTGTCAACGGGTCGGGTCTAGACCCGGATCCGAACCGGATCCGTGAAATTATTGCGGGTATGGGTAGGGATTTAATTCCGTTTCCCGGATCCGGATCCGTTTTGTCAAACAAAAAAACGGGTCGGATACGGAATATAGTATTCCGACCCGTATTAGACCCGGATCCGGATATAAATGAATTAATAATTTAAAAAATATATATTTATCAATATAATTTGATTAGGGTGATGTATTTGAGTAAAGTCAATTTGATTTCTTTTCTTATTTGGTTTTTTCTTTGCATTAGTTAGAAATTAGTTTACAAATATATTTTTTTCTCATTTTTATTAGAAATTATAAATTTTGCTAAATTTGTTCGGGTAGACCCGACCGGATCCGGGACCCACCGGAGCCGGATCCGGAACATATAATAAAAGACCCGTCGGGTAAACGGGTCGGATCCGGGTCCGGTATAGTAATTCGGGTCCGAGTCCGGAATGATGAATTCCGGCCCGGACCCGGCCCGTTGACAGCCCTACCCCTCCCCCTCTCAACACCCCTCCTTCTTGAGAATATTGTTTATTTATGTATGCTATCATTATAAGTTTTTCTTCTCATTTTCTTTGTTGTGAAAAATATCTGATTCTCACTTGACAATGTAGACTTGTGTTAGTATCATCATTACTAGAAAGTTGCATTACTTTCTATGAAAAATTTAGTATTTCTTTTATTAAGGGTGGCAAATTTGAAAAAAAAAAAGAAAAAGAAAAGAAAGGAAAGGGTGAGCAATTTTAAGCTGTTGTTTAAATCAATTATTCGAAGGGTTATTAGCTAGTTAACTTTTTTACTTCAAGGTGACAAAATTGAAGCTGATTAATAGGTGACAGAAAAGCAACATAAAAGCTTAACCGTTGTACTTCAAAAGTGTTTAGTCGTCCAAATATAAGAGAGGAGTTTATTAGCTCTTGTTATATTGCAGCCATGGTTTGCGCTTTTTAACAACATTAAGTACTATCCTTGTTTATTATCTTCCAGCTACATCTAATAATCTATAGGTTTAAACTAATAATTCTAATCATGTAAATCTCATTCTAGCAGTTGCATTAGTGTTTCATATATGCTAATTTTCAAGTTTACAATTCCTTTTATCTTTTATTTAGTACTAGTTTATAGCTTTTCGAAGTTAGCAAGATATTTAGCTTCAAAGTTTCTCCAGTTTGTCACATGATCTTTGAATATGTACACTGAGGATGCTCACCTCGGCCATCCCTGACTGGCCGAGGTGATCTGTGTTACCACTTCGTCCCTCACCTGAGCGAGGTCTTCTCCTTAACATGAGCCCCGAGCTCGGCCAGATCCCTGGTCGATTGTCTGGATGACCTCTGCACCTCAAGCTTCCATCTCGGCTGAACGCTGATGATGTCAACCACCTGACATCATCCAGAATCAGTGCTTTATCTGAAAAGCACCTGACACTCTTAATGGCTACTGCATAAGACTCCTCGTCACCCTGTCGAGGCGGTTATAGTGTCAGAGTCAGGCCGCCTGACAGGGAGCAGAGCCGTAATGGCAGGACATGGGTCCCACCGGCATAAGACCTCCGTCCTACCATCCACTCCCACTCTATAAATACCCCTCATGAACACCCAACAAGTAAGCACACTGTTCATTTGACAATACTATTATTTCTCTCGTTCTCATACTAACTTGAGCGTCGGAGTGATCCCAGGGGAGAAGCCCCGCCATTCATTTCGGACAAGCAGATACACCTCACTTCATCTCAGAGGAGCCTGATTCTGGTCGGTTCAACTACCCACCAAAAATCGCCTCTTCAATTGGCGCCGTCTGTGGGAACGAGATTACTACTAAAATGAGATCCACGCGCTCCAGGAGTGGAAAAGTTCCCTCGACCGGGGCAGGGCAAACATCGGGAGCCCAGCAAGATCGTATTTCTGAAGAACAAGGGTCCCCAAGAACCCAGCCCAACAACGAAAACGCCATCGCCAAGATGGCTGAGTTCGTGGCTGACAACCCAAACATCTTTGAAGAACTGGGGAGGTACTTCAAGAGGCAGGGGAAGGAAAAAACTGAATCCTCCAAGAGGAGGCCGACGAAGTCCCCTGAAGTGCCTTCCGGCGAAGACTCCGATGAGGGGCACCTCTCTCGGAGCACTTCTAGGCGCGCCTCTTCCAAGGCGACCTCTAAAATTGCCTCCATTTCCCGGGCATTTTCCCGGGGTCTTTGGGGAAACGAGCTGAGGACCCACCTCGGCGTCCCGGAGGCTTAGCAGCCGAATATTTGAGGGCTCCGCCCTTCACGGATGACATCAATGGGGAGATGGTCCCCCCAAATTTCAAACTTCCCGCCTTACGTTCTTACGATGGCCGAGGTGACCCTGAGGATCACCTCCGCGCCTTCCTCTCCGCATTTCGGCTCTATTGCGTCCCCGACGCCGTAATTTGTCGAGCTTTCCCCATTTTCCTGCAGGGGACAGCCCGAAAATGGTTCTGGGGCTTAGAACCGAGGAGCATTTCCTCACTGGATGAGTTGATAGATTGGTTCATTCACCGCTTTGTATCATCTCGTCCGATTACGAAGATTTCGGCCTACCTCTTGAACCTGCAGCAAGCCCCTGGCGAGTCACTGCGCTCCTACGTGCAGAGGTTCAATGAGGAGAACGTGCAGATACCTGATCAGCATGAGCAGGTAACCATAGCTGCCTTCACCAATGGGCTGATCGCGGGAATCTTCAATACTGAGATACACCGGGATTACCCCCGCACACTTCGGGAACTCTGGGATCGAGTAGATCAGGGAATCCGAAATGAAAATCTAAACCGCATGAAGCGAGAGGCTCAAGCCACTCGTACCGGGCAAGATTCCCGGAGGAAAAAGGATGTCGGTCGGGCCGAACAAGGCCCCAGCGGATCGTCGAGTCAGTTCCGAGACCGCCGAAGTGTCTTTGATCGGATCGTCAAAGGCAGGTCGTCCACCTCGGACGCCGAGCTCACGCCACTCAATTCCAGCCGGACCCATGTCCTGGCTGTGATGAGGCAGAATCACCTCGGCCGAAACTCTCCTGAAATTTCAGGGAGGAGAGATAAGAGGAACTCAAACCTCTATTGTGCCTACTACCGGGATGTTGGGCACGAGACTGAAGACTGCAATGATCTGAAGCGGGAGATCGAGAATTTGATCCGGCAGGGGTACCTGAAGCAATTCGTCCGCAAGGATGGAGGCTTCAACCGAAGCTTCTCCTACCGGGAGAACCGGGGCCCCCGCCGAGAGGACAGGCGGGACACGAGCATGCACTGCCGAGATCCCGAGGATCATAAGGAGGACAAGCAGCCTCCACGCGACGGATCACCGGGCTACGGCCCCAACATCGCCGGGGTGATCAATACCATCGCGGGAGGACCAACGGGAGGAGACAGCCAGAACTCCCGGAAGCGGACCTACCGCCAGGCCGGGATGGAGGTGGCCGAGCCGAGCTCTCGGCTATCCGAAGTCATCACCTATGGTCCCACTGACCCAGTTCCTGCGGCCTCCAGCAATCACGAAACTCTCGTGATCGAGGTCCTCACCAACAACTACATAGTCAAAAAGGTCTATGTTAACCCCGGAAGCTCGGTAGACGTCTTGTACTACCGAACTTTCGAAAGTTTGAAACTGACCAGGGAGCAACTCACTCCGGTCAGAACTCCCCTCGTTGGATTTGGGGGACACGTGGTCCACCCCGAGGGTATGGTGTCCCTGATGGTGACTGTCGGGAGTCATCCCTGCTGCCGGACTATACCCGTCAATTTCGCGGTGGTCAAGGCAGATTCTCCCTACAATATGTTGATAGGTCGACCCACGCTCAACGCCTTGAGGGCTGTGTACTCTACCTACCACCTGAGTTTCAAATTTCCGACACCGCGAAAGCTACCTCGCCACCATCCAGGCTGCAGTCACTCCCCGGACTGCGTCAAAGGCCGAAGAGAAGAGGCCAACTGTTCTCTCCATAGACTGCATTGATCCTCAGAAAGCGGGAAAGCCCGGCAGGTTGGAACCCGGGGATGAGGTGGAGCAGGTGGTCCTGGATGAGGCAAGACCGGACCAAGTGGTCCAGGTAGGGGCCGGACTCCCCTCGCCTCTAAAGGAAGAAATGATTTGCCTTATAAAGGACCATCGAGACGTCTTCGCGTGGTCCGCTGATGAGGTGGTCGGAGTGCCACCTGAGCTCATGGTTCATCAGCTCAACGTTAACCCGCAGGCCCGTCCTGTGAAACAAAAGCGCAGGCACTTCAGCCCAAAACGCAGCAAGGCCATATCCGACGAGGTCGACAAGCTCCTGCCCGCTAAAATGATTCATGAAGTCCAATACCCCACCTGACTGTCCAACCCAATCATGGTCAAAAAGGACACTGGTGGTTGGAGGATGTGTGTGAATTTCACAGACCTCAACAAGGCCTACCCCAAAGATTGCTATCCTCTGCCAAGGATAGACGCCCTAGTCGATTCGGCGATGGAACATGAGATCCTCTGCTTCTTGGATGCCTTCAAAGGGTATCATCAAATAGGAATGAGTGAGGAGGACCAAGAGAAAACGGCATTCTACACCGACCAAGGTGTCTACTGCTATACCACCATGCCGTTCGGGCTAAAAAACGCCGGGGCGACCTATCAAAGGTTGATCAACCGCCTCTTCAAGGATCAGATCGGCCGAAATGTGGAAGCTTATGTGGACGATATCCTTGTCAAAAGCTTAACCACTTCGGCCTTCTTATCAGATGTAAGGGAGGTTTTCGGCGTTCTGCGGGACTCAAAGATGAAGTTAAATCCCAAGAAGTGTGTCTTCGGTGTCACCTCAGGAAAATTTTTGGGGTACCTGGTTTCCCACCGGGGAATCGAAGCTAACCCCGACAAAGTCACGGCCATCCAGGACATGTCCCCACCTCGGAACCTCCGAAAAGTCTAGCGACTGAACGGACGCCTGGCTGCACTGAACCGCTTCCTATCCCAGTCCGCAGAAAAAGCTTTGCCCTTTTTCAAGGTGCTTAAGAAGGCCGATCAGTTTGCCTGGACTGAGGAGTGTTAGGCTGCCTTCGACAAGCTGAAGCAGTACTTGCACCACCTACCCACCCTCGCTTCACCTCGGCCCGAGGAGAAGCTGTACCTCTACCTCTCCGCAGTGGACGAGACTGTCAGCGCTGTGCTCATCCGGGATGAGGGCACTCAAGTGCCAGTCTACTATGTCAGCCGAGCTCTCCGTGGGCCGGAGACTCGATACACCTAAGTGGAAAAACTTGTGCTAGGACTAGTCCACGCCGCCCGGCGGCTGAAACCCTATTTTTTAGCTCATCCCATCTCCGTCAGGACCGACCAGCCTCTCCGACAGATACTGGTGCGGCCCGAGGCCTCCGGGCGCCTCACTAAGTGGGCCGTTGAGTTGGGGGAGTACGACCTGTCGTATGAGCCGCGCACCGCCATAAAAACTCAAATCTTAGCCGACTTCTTGGCCGAGCTCACCTTCACGGAAGGTCGGGAGTCCACCTCCGCCCTAGCCGAAGTGTCCACCCCACGCCTGTGGATGTTGTATGTGGACGGATCCTCTAATGGGGATAGGAGTGGAGCAGGACTACTCCTGAAGGGCCCCCAGGGAGAAGTGTGCTCGTATGCCCTCCGCTTTGATTTCCCGGCCACCAACAATGAAGCCGAATATGAAGCCTTGATCGCGGGACTCCAGCTAGCCCGCAGGCTTGGTGCACAGCGGATTCACGTCCGCAGCGACTCCCAACTTGTAATATGCCAAGTTCTTGGTGAATATGAGCCCAAGGATGAGACCATGCGACGGTATCTATCCAAAGTCCACCAACTCACCGCGTACTTCGAGTCTTTCGAAATCCAAAGAATCCCCCGTTCCCAGAATAGGCGGGCTGACGCCTTATCCCGACTGGCTTCCACCTCATTTTCGGATCTCAACAAGATCGTTTTAGTGGAGGTGCTGAGCGAGCCGGGATACATGGAAGAGGTGGTCTGCCCTGTAAACACAGGAGACGCATGGATGAGCCCATTTATCCTTTTCTTAAGGGAGGGGATACTCACCGAAGACCGAGCCGAGGCGAGAAAGATACAACGCAAATCTGCTCGGTACTCGCTCCGCGATGGAGAACTGTATAAACGCTCATACCTTGGCCCATGGCTGAGGTGCATTACACCCGAGGCAGGACGCCAGGTCCTCCATGAGATACACGAAGGCCTATGTGGGGCCCACGTCGGCCACAGGATGTTAGCTAGGAAGACCTTACTTCTTGGGTATTTCTGGCCCTCCGTTCGACAAGATACCCAAAATCTTGTTCTCAGCTGCCCATCCTGCCAAGTCCACGCTCCTGAGCTTCACCAACCCTCGAACTTCATGGTTCCAATCACCTCACCCTGGCCGTTTGAGCAATGGGGGACAGACATCATCAGTCCTTTCCCTAAAGCGGTCGGGGGCTATACCTTTCTGGTGACCGCTGTGGACTACTTCACTAAATGGGTCGACGCCGAGCCTCTATGGACCATCACGGGACTGGCTATTCAAAAATTCTTCTGAAAATGCATTATCTGCCGCTTCGGCATACCTTAGATAATCATCTCGGACAATGGGAGACAGTTTGCCGAGAACCCATTTAAGTCTTGGTGCGAGAACCTCGGCATCAAACAACACTTCACTTCGGTAGGCCACCCTCAGGTCAATGGTCAGGCAGAAAATTTTAACCGAACTCTCTTGCATGGCCTCAAGACCCGACTACACCGAGTTGGATCATCTTGGGTGGAGGAACTCCCCAGTGTTCTGTGGTCATATCGGACCACGCCGAGGTCATCCATGCAAGAGACCCCCTTCTCCTTGACCTATGGAGCCGAGGCTGTCATCCCTGCTGAGATCCTCACACCCAATCCTCGGCTGACAGCCTATGTAGCCGAGGTGAACGGAGAAGAGAGACAGTTAGATCTCGACCTCATCGACGAGAAAAGAGACCTTGCCTCAACTCGGATAGTTTCCTACAAGAACACTCTAACCCACTACTACAATGCCCGCGTCAAACATCGGCGATTCCTGTCAGGGGACTTGGTGCTTAGAAAAAACTCGGTCAGCCGAGCTGAACCGCAAGGGAAATTTGGCCCGAAATGGGAAGGCCCTTACCGAGTTGTGGAATCTAACCTTAATGGGTATTGTAAATTGAGTTACCGAAATGGCTCTCTAGTGCCGAGGACTTGGCACGCCGAGAACCTTAGACTGTATTATGCTTGAAAATTTTACTAAGTTATCACTTCAGCTGCTTAGTTATTTTTCAATAGCAAGATGCTACACATCCGTTATTAAAAAATAAGGGGGACAAATAGGGGACGAAGCAAGAAATTAAAGGAGCCGAAGTGAGGAAAAATAGATCTTTCATTCAAATAAGAAAAGGCATTACAAGAAGAATACAAAAGACCGAGGTCAGGAGTATTGCAAATCATCTCCCACCTCGAATTTTCACGTAAGTCCCTATGACTAAGCTTCAGCCTCGGCTCCCTCTTGGCCAGTTGCCTCCCCGGCTTCTTCCCCGCCGGGGTGAGTATCTTCTCCACCTCCTCCTTGCTCTTCGGCAGCCTCCTCGCCGACGTCACCCCCAGTGTCCTCTCCTACTTCCACCTCGAACACCTCATCGAGCTCAGCTAACCATTTGTTGAACTCGTCCTGGACTTCGGCCAAGTTCCTTCCAACTTGGATGCCCTCGGCCATCCGATCGCACAGCACCTTGGAGTTCTCGTTATAGTTGGCACTGTTCCTCAAGGACTCCAAAGCCTCAGAGGGTAGATGAGCTGCGGCCTCGTCTATGGCCGATGTGAAGCCTAGCATGAAGGTCGGCCTCGTCAGCTGGCCGAGGTCCCCGATGAAGGTCTCGGACCTCCGGAAATCCTCTACAGCCGAGGTGCTCGCGCTCTCGAGGGCCTGCTCGTGGGATTTCTTCACCTCCTCTGACCTCTTCTGCTCTTCCTCCAGAGCTGACCTCAGACTGTTGGTAGTGGCCTCGGCCTCCTCCTCCTTAGTCTCGGCTTCTTGAAGACGTCGCTGAAGCTCGAACTTCTCGGACTCGGAAACTACCAGTTTTTTCTTCAACTTGGCAATCTGATATTGCACCTTGCCGGTGTCCTGCTCCTCAAGCAACTCACAGTACCGATGTGCCATCTCGGCCACAAAGGCTGTGTTGGAGGCCGTGATCACCATAACGCTTTGAAGCATCTCGGCCGGAGTCAGCTTTCTTGTGAACTCCACGTCCCTTGGCAAGCTGGACTGCATCACCAGGTTTTGTGCAACCCGAGGATTGGTGCATCGGTCGTTGACCTTGAGCGACCAGCCCGGACACCAATGCTCGCCGGGGTGAGATTTATCTTTTCCAGAAAACACTGGGGGGCTTTGGTAACGGTTCCATAGTGAAGACCCCGTCACCGCGTTGACTGGAGCCTTCAACTATTTGTCTCGGTCATGTGGAAGTGGAAGTGCTGTGGTCACCCCTAATGGCACCCCTTCCGGAACTGAAAAAGTGGACCCTGTGGCCGCAGCAGCCGAGCTGCTCTGGGTTGCCGTGGTGGGGGTGGTCTTCTCTACCGAGGTCTTGGAAGACTGCCCATGGGACTTCTTTTTGGGCGGAGGCGCCGAAGTCTCCCCCGAGTTCTTTCTCTTCGACCTCTTGGCCACCTCGGCCGAGCCCGATGTGATGATGTCGGACAACTTTGTCACTGCACAAAGAACGAGTATTATTATTTGCCATAGCCGAGGTAAAAGGAAAGCTATGAAAGAAAAATTACAGGGTTTCTTAAGTTTAATGGAAAAGAATGAAGGCTTGTCAGGAGGGATCGAAGCTCGGCTAATTCCCCAATCGACCAGCACGGCCTCGGGGTGGTCCCAGCTGAAGATCCGAAGTCCGGACCCCATCAATTTCTGGAAGGACTCCTCCTCGTGATCCCCCGCGGAAGGGTCGGCCTTCGATTTGATGGGCCTCCACCAAAAACCCCGTGGGAAGTCCCCGGCCGAGACGAAGATGAAGTCACGCTTCCAATTCTTTATGGAAGTGGGGGCGCCGATGACTAGTTTCGGGATGGTGTTGTTCCGGTTGCAGACATAGAACCACCCCTTATCTGTCTCATGTGCCTTGAGGGTGTAACATCAGCGGAAGAGGTCCACAGTCGGGGTCACTTCTTGATGTCGGCACAGCATCTCGAAACCTACGAGAATGCGGACCGCGTTTGGGACGAGCTGAGTGATCCTTACGCCGAAGTGGCGGAGCACGTCCCGGAAGAACCTTGACGTCGGCATTCTCAGCCCGGCCTCCAACTGCTGAAGGTAGATGGCCACAGTACCCATGGGGAGCTTCTCGGCCGAATCGTTCGGCCCGGGCGATGTGATGAGATGCCTCGGCCTGAAGGGATACTTCCTTATCACCTTCCTGGCCCTGTCTCTTCCCATGCGACTCCTAAACTGCGGCATCTTGCCGAAGTCCAGGTTGGCAGCATTTCTTGGGGCAACGAGCTCCAGCACCCCCTCGTCGTGGGGTATTGCAGTTCCAAGGTCGGTGTCGTATTCGACATCGGAACCGCCCTCGCTCATCTTTGATGACTCTGACCCCGATGCTGTCCCAGCCACTTCTTCCTCGGTCGATCCCCCCACATTGGTAGGCGCCGACCCCGTGGAGCTGGATGAAGTCGCCTCTTCCGAAGTGCCGGGCACCTCCTCGGCCTGGTAGCTCGGTTTCACAGTTTCCTTGTGGGTTTTAGCCGTTTTGACCATGTGTGAATGATGAGATGAAAAGAAAAATACTTACTGATGACTATGGAATCTGACGAAGTGGATGACTTCGGCTGGGATCTCGGATGGCTGGACTCACCTCGGCAACGCTCACGAATTTTGCAAGTCTGAGGTTGAGAAATAAAGTGATGGGCCATGCGGTGAAAGGGACTCCCTATTTATAAGGATGCAGAGGGAACTCGAAGAGGCAGCAGGAAGGCGAAAAGGCAGCCACGCTCGAATTTGAAAAGACGTGCTTCCCTCTCTCTTCATTAATGGCATGTCCTTTCAACTGACATCCTCTCTGCACAAAACGTCCCACTACACTACGACGTGACCACTCTGCTCACCACGTCCTGTCAACTGATCGGCCTACGTGTCGCACCCCCGCATTGTCCGAAACTGGTTCGAGTCCCAGACTCTGTACGACATCGGCACAAGAAAACCTCGGTACCTCCCGGACTCGGAGATTCCGAGGCTTGGGGGGCTTATTGAGGATGCTCACCTCGACCATCCCTGACTGGCCGAGGTGATCCGTGTTACCACTTCGTCCCTCACCTGAGCGAGGTCTTCTCCTTAACATGAGCCCCGAGCTCGGCCAAATCCCTGGTCGATTGTCTGGATGACCTCTGCACCTCAAACTTCCATCTCGGCTGAACGCTGATGATGTCAACCCACCTGACATCATCCAGAACCAGTGCTTTATCTAAAAAGCACCTGACACTTTTAATGGCTACTGCATAAGACTCCTCGTCACCCTGTTCAGGCGGTTACAGTGTCAGAGTCAGGCCGCCTGACAGGGAGTAGAGCCGTAACGGCAGGACATGGGTCCCACCGGCATAAGACCTCCGTCCTACCATCCACTCCCACTCTATAAATACCCCTCATGTACACCCAACAAGTAAGCATACTGTTCATTTGACAATACTATTGTTTCCCTCGTTCTCATACTAACTTGAGCGTCGGAGTGATCCCAGGGGAGAAGCCCCGCCATTCACTTCGGACAAGCAGATATACCTCACCTCAGAAGAGATTGATTTCGGCTGGCTCAATTACCCGCCAAAAATCGCCTCTTCACCATCCATCCCAACCCTACCCCCCTCAATCTAATTTATCTTGAATTAGGATGTCCTTGATATCCAAAAACACATTTACTACTAGGGAAATACCTAAGATGAAGTTGTGACAAATAACAATCTTTTCCTCCTCTCTTTCCTTTTCGAAAACAATAAATCTTAACCAAATCAATGTTGTTATTCTTATTTACGAAATTAAACGGTGGAATAGGCCCTTTCACGCACTTGTTAAGTGGTCTAAGGTCAACAAATTTCTTTTCAAAATGTTTTTATTGACAAATTTTTACTTTTTTTGACATGCGGCGACTAAGTTTAGCCAAATTTGGCAATTCAACCTATTGGATCAGTAAATCAGATACTAAGCCGGACCCACCCGACTTGCTAGTTGGACTAACCAAACTTAAGAATTTGATCGAATTCAGGGAAATCTAATGGATCTTCGTTAAGGATGGCAATGGCGGTGGAGGCAAAATATTTCCCCCCGCCTTAAAACGGGGGCAGGGGTGGGAAAACATACATCCGCCTCATCCATGTCCCGTCCCCCGCATATAATAATATATATATATATAATACAATTCTAAATTTTTTAAAGTTGCACCCTTACTTACAAGTACAACGCTAGTCAGTGACAATAGCCGTCGCAACAACTGAAAAAATTTCTTGGACTATTGTTGATTTATTTCTAACACTCGCCCCCCCAAAAGACTAAGCTATCGAATTTCAACCTATTTTGGTCCTAATCCTTTTTTATTTCGATTGGTTTCCTTCCTCCACACTGAATGTAACTTGACTTGTTATGCTTTATTTCCATCTTGACAACTTTTTAATCTTATTTAACATTGTTTACAATTATATTATTGTAAATAAATATTTATGATAAGTTGATTTCTGCGAGGAACTGCGGGGGAAATGGGGCCGGGAGTGGGGGGCAAGGGCCGGGAGATAGGGCGGGGGACGGTGGGAGTTAGGGGTGGGGGAAGGATCCCCCGCCCCATTGCCACCCCTAATCTATGTTTGTGAACTAAAATTTATGCATTTGCCACTTTAACCATGACATCTTACGACTATTCGGCTAATTATAAATTGAGATTAATTATCAAACATTCAATGTGATATAGTATACATTGTCAATATATATATATATATAATTAATATTTAGATATGTCAATATATATATAATTAATATTTAGATATATCTTCTTAAGAACTAATATTTCTCAATATAAATTGTAAATGTCGTGAAAGAAGATAGTGTTTAATAAATTTGATGACTTGTCCCCAGAATATTCAGCAAATAAAATCCAAACAGAGATTTGGAGTTAATAACGTTGACTCGAAAGATTGTTCATAAGAGTTTTTTTTTTCCTTAACAAAATTCTTTCAAAATTAACAGAAATAAGTAATTGGGATAACTTTTGTTTAAAGGACAGTCAAAGATAAAATACTTCCGTAAAGAAAAAGAATGGCCAAATATATATATATATATATATATATATAGACACACACACATATAAAGAATGGTAATGGACCAATTTCCTATCCAACAATTGGACACGTTGAAAAAACTGGACAGGCCCAGCCCAGCTACACTTAACTAATATTAAATAGTAAAACCAAACAGCTCAAAATTGCAGAGAAGCCGAACTTTACATTTTCTTGCAAGTTCTGTTGCTCAGAAATTTGCAGGTTTTTTGTGAATTTTTTTGGCTGAAGAAGACGAAGAGCATGGGAAAGCCGAAGAAACCATCAAGACCAGCAACATCAGCTACAAATAACACTGCAGATGAGGAATTACATGGAGCAGCTCGATCGGGGGACCTGGAGGCTGTTCAGAGAATATGCAGCACCAATCCTCTTGCCATCAATTCCAGAGACAAGCACTCCCGCACCCCGTATCCTCCTCTTCCTTCTCCTTAAAACTCCATTTATGTTTTCTGTTGTTTTCTATGGCATTTTTGTTTAGTTTTATGAAGTTGGATGTTTCTTTTCCTGTATAATTTGTTTTGCAAATTGTTTCTTGGCAAAATTGAAGTGGGTTTTTCTTAGAATCATTATTAAGGGTTGGTTTGATTTGGTTTGGTTGTTGGTTTTTTTCTGTTCCCCCTAGTAAGTTGCGCGATAATTGGGTTTTTACTGAATAGCCTTTTTGGCGGAGCATGAAGTTTTAGGCTTTGATGTAAGCTGTTAAGCTATGGAATTTGACATGAGTATTTGAAATTAGCAAAATTAAGAATGAAGAACATACATAAATAGTGTAATCCCAGTTTGGTATGTGATGGATTGGAATGAGGGAGTTGGTTTTTTGTCTGAGGAAAGGTGATGGAACGGAGAACTAGGGCTTGAATTAGTGTGATGCAAGTTCAAATTCTTTGTTTATTTGCCAGTATGCTAACACAGTTTGGTTTGATGTTTCCTCGGTGACCTATGAAAGTGATGAAAATTTAGGGGGACAAAACCTCTAATAGCTGATGCTTCAGGACCCCAGAAGATTTAGGATTGTTTGAGTTGTGAATTTCAGTCTGCATTGATTGCCATTTGTAAAATTGTCTTGATGATTCAAACATCAGAGGCTTACTTCTGATTTTGTTTTAGCACTAATTCTATGTTGCAACCTTAATGTTTTCTTCCCCATCTGATGAGATGATAGTGTTCCTGTCCATAACTGTCGCTGCCAAATATATTTCAAGAGCAGATTGGATATCAAATTGATGTATGTTGAGAAATCCAACCAGGACATTTTGAAACATCAAGTTTCTTTCTTTTGTGTGAAATTATTAATCTTCATGTACTCCTGTGAGGCTTACGATTTTACCAAATTTAGAATTTTATTTGACTCCACTGAATGTTTTAGCAATATTAAATGATTCCAGTTTAGGGTATTATTTTTAGTTTTGGCACAATCCAGGAAGCTAACTTGATATTTAATTGATCAAGGAATAAGCTAAGCACTAATTTATGTGGTTTGAAGTGTTAGACTCTACAACAAGTTGGTTTCAGATGTCTTCTACAGAGGCTATCCTTTGTGTTTTCCATTCCCATTTTCTTTGGGTATAATTAGATGACAATGATTGCAAAGTCATCACCTGTTCTTTTGAAAGCTAGTGGTGTGAGAGAAAAAAAGTATAGTTGAGCCTCTTTCATTCAAGCACGGTTGCTTTTTTCATTCCTCTTTAATATGTACCGCAGATAAGTAGTTTTCCAGAAGATAGAGCATCCTAGAAATCCTGTTCTTTGGTTTTTTATTTTAAGTGATTTTATTGAATTGGGCCTGACTCAGTATTTCAGTTTAGTGCTGTTCACATATCAAAAGGATTTCCAAACGTTGATGTGGTTATTTTCCTGTTTGATATTTTGGTATTTGCAAGCTGCCAGCAGCACGTGTTTTCGCAGAGAACAAAAGATCACACTTGACTGAAATTTTGAAAAATCAGGCATAAAGTTTTAAACTATAGTAACTAGAAGTTTCATGCAAGTTTACTTGAAGGCTCCTGACAAAACTGTCATTATCAATCAGTGTGTGGGGTGGAGGATGAAGAATTTTTCAGAAAACAAAGTTACAAAAGTTGAGAATTATAATAACCTCTCCTTGTCCACAGAATCAACGTGTTGAGGCTTGTTTAATTTTTATTACAGAGCTTTATGCTTTATCTGCAACATTTTTAAAAAATGTGATCTTAAATGATAATATCAATCAGTGATGCTTATCCAGAGAAATCAAGAGGAATACCATTTGAGCCTTTTTTTTGGGGGGGGGGGGGGGGGGATTAATATATATGAGAAACAGGGAACAAACACTGCCTTACAGCTATTTACATCATTTCTCATCACTAGATGTGGATACTGTGACTTTTCTGTCTTGTGTATTCCTTGAGGAACATTGAGTTTAGACTTCATCTAGCAGCTTGGTCTGGGCAAACAAAGGTAATGGAATATCTCTGCAAAAAAGCTGATGTTGGAGCTGCTGCAATGGATGATATGGGTGCCATTCATTTTGCTGCTCAGAAGGGTCACACTGAAGTTGTGAGGATTCTCGTTAACTTCGGAGTCCCCATCAAGTCACACAATCGCAAAGGAATGACTGCTCTGCATTATGCTGCCCAAGGTTCGCATTTGGAACTTGTCAAGTACTTGATTAAAAAAGGCGCAAATATTGATGCAAAGAACAAAGCTGGTAAAACTCCAGTTGATTTGGCTGGCAGTGAAGAAATTCGCGCATTCTTGGTTCAGTGTCAAACCACATCCTGCAAGGAGGTCTTGAATGGTAAAGGAAAATTTTCAGAAGGTCGACCAAATTCTTCTTTAGAGGAGAATGCAGGGACTGCTGAAATAGAAGTTCCAGACAGAGGTGAAGAACCTGATAAAGAGAAAGATGAATTCTTCAAGAGGAAGAGCGATGAAGATACTGCCAAGGATATCTTGCCACAGACCAAAAAACCAAAAGTTTCTCTTAATCATCTGCTAGCTGCTGATGACACCCAAGAAGATGACGAATAAGCGTCCTCTTGAAATGTACTCAGTTTAGCTGCACCGTTGATTGGTACAACCTATGAGGAAAATTGCTGGCTAGTTCACTGGTTTTCTAACACAAGAATCTGATGTATTAAGTTAGCTGTGCTGCTTCGTTTCATTTTGTAAAATTCGAATCAGTAGTTTAAAATTGATGGCATTTGGCATTTGGAAACTCTGCTAGTTTTTCAAAGGATGTAAGCCTATTAGCGCATAAACAGATCAGCGACATTCTAACCTTTGTTTATCCGTTCTACTTAGAACCTACAAGGGAGGAATTAGGGCCATGCAGTTTCTTCGTCAGTGGTGCTCAGCCTCTTTTATCTATATCTTTTAATGCCAGTTCTTTTGCTGCACCATTGTGAGCAATCTTGCTGCATGGCTGCATCAAGGAGGTGTCTGGTACATGTTGGTTTCCAAATCTGAATTTGCAACACAAATAGTTTAAGATATTTCCTTTGTTTATGCTTTATATAGACGACCTCATCAAGCGATAATCTGCTTTATAGTAATTTCTTGGTGAAGACATGCGCATTCACGTTTCAGGGGAGCTAGTTAGTTCTTCACGGAAAGAATACACCTGCGGCCGGAGCATTTCTGGAAAATAGGAATGCTAAAGCTCCCGGAGACACATTGGTACCATTTTGGCGGAATACCGGAGTCAATGGTCACAATCAGCAACTACATGCTCTATTACTTGTATTGTTTTATAATCTGCCAATAATTTGCAATGTATGACTGTAAAGGCTGATCTCACCGGTAAGAATATGGCAAGGCACAAATGTCACAGCAGAATTCTCACCGGTAAGAAGCCCATTTATCAGCTCCCAAACCAACTGCCAACAAATACATAAGATCTCAACTATTCTGTATGAATTTAATCAGATTGGTGCAGTACACTCTGACAAATACAGCACCTATCATACAGTCACTAAGCTCCTTAGTAAACTCAATTAACATAATATTGCAGAGATCAGCCGGGATCACTGAAGCACTTGTTCCTTTACGCCAAGTGCTGAACGGCTTCAGAACTTAAACCTGCAACTTGCCAGTTGTTCAAAGAAATACAACAGACGAGAGACAGCTGCATACCCCCCACACACTTTCACGGTGCAGATTATCATGCAGCAAGATTTTCACTGTGTGCACATTGCAGGCATTCAACCGTACATCAAATCAATCGCAGAGTTTATTGATTTTGTTAAACTACACAATCCCCACCTCGCCTAATCATGAATCTGAGCTTGCCCAGGAACAAACCTGCAGGATAACCATAAACAGTTACAACTATATTCTACCCTCACATTTGAGGCTTCCATATCTTCATAGCTGCCCTCCAGTAAAAATGCTAGCAGTCAAGGGCATGATGGTGATTGCTTTGGAATTTAACATAACAATGTAGGGTACAAATTCCCGCAAATATAAACAAAACAACTGATACAATTTGTCAATTAATTTAATAAAGTGCTACAAGACCACAACTTTTTACATCTATTTCTTGACAGATAGCTTAATACCAAGATGTAATCAATAGATTCAAAGTATTAATAATCCATTAGCCATTCAAAAACGAAAAAAATGTAAAATGAAATAAAATTAAAACAAAAATTCTACCTCCTAACTTTTACTACACTTAAACGAAAAATCAGAAGTTGAAAGCAAATAAAATAAAATTATGTAAGATGGATTTAGTAGATAAATGCCGTATGGAAAAGGGGGCATTCATCTGTGGATCCATCTCAGCGGTTGTCTGGCCGCCGCCGAGTTAACTCAGCATTTCCTTTATGCACTCTTGGATCAAAAGCCTTACCATTTCAAATTAGCAAAGCCCATGATAATTATGAGTGCAAATATGCAGGATTTTACAAATTATTAAAAAAACTTAATTAAAGGCAATTTCTGAAACTTGGCCGAAGCGCAATTTTGCAACTGGGAAAGCAAGTAACAACCGGTTTGACGACGTCGCTTTGCTTCCACAGTAGCCAAATGGGCTCCGGGCATTGAGATTTCGATCTTCATTTGACATTTTTTTGCAGGGATTTGGTGGGCATTGAGATTGAATTGAATTGAGAAATTTGTTTTGAGCAGCGGAGGGAAGAAGAAGTGAAATAGGTTCTCGATAAAACCCTAGCGAAAAAGGGTGGGGATATAGATGTTGCCTGGGCATGGGCCTGGGCCTTGTCATTGAAGCTTGGTTTAGGGGAGCAGAATATGGTGCATCTGTCAAAAACTCTTTTGAATATCCCAACATTTCTTTCTTTCCTTTTCTAGTGTTGAAAATCTATATATATATATATATATATATATATATATATATATATGTGTTCATGTTCATGTTGATGTTGATGTTGATGATTGAATAAATTCTTCCATTGCATAGAATTGGTTTGATATTCTTTTCAAGTGCCAAATTTATTGCATAGGCTTTTGTGTCATGCATAGACGTTTGTTATTATGAAAATAAATAACTTATATTTAAAATTTGTATGATGTTGATCAATCTCAGAATGCCAAAAAAAGCAAAGAGGCATTCAAGGAAATCACCAATTTGTTAGCAAGAAAACTAGTACATTTTACCCGAAATTATCATCATATACAGTAGGAACTACCATGCTCGTTTGGTACATAGAATTGGCTTAGAAAGGAAAGGCCTTTTCAACTTATCCATTTCATTCCAGTGTTTGGTATGGTTCATTTAAGTGAAAAAATTCTTAGTATTTGGTATGGTTCAGTTAAGTTAAGGTAGCTCAGTTGGTCACGGCCCCTCCTCAGGGTACGTTGTTCATATCCCCCATCAGGGTTCGAGTCCCAGGGTTAACGTGTTCAAAGGGAAGAGACCTTTTCTCTTGAACCACTGGAGGATTAGTCGGGTCTGGCAAAAAAAAAAATTAAGTGAAAAAATCTTTTCTCTATGAAATGATCATTCTAACTTTTTTTTTAGAATTCCATTTCTAAAAAAAGCTTGGAAAAATTACTTTCCACCTTCATTTTAGAATGCTTGAATAGTAGGATGTCAAATTTATCCTTATAAATTTTTACACTACATCATGATATTTGAGGTTATGTATAAGTTCAATTAATATTTGAATGTGATTTTTCATAATAATTAGTTTTTCTTATATTTAAAATAATTTTTTCTTTTGTACTAGAAAACAAATATTTTAAGATACTTTATTATTTGACTTTTGAAAAATTGTGCAAGAATTTGTTTTGAATCTTATCAAAATTGAAAATAGATTAAAAATAAATTATAATTTCTTACATCAGGTAATTTATATTTTATGTTGCTAATTATATTGCTAAAAAACCATTTATTAAAATGAATCAAGTATTACAATTGAAGAATTTTGACATCAATCCTCATTTATTTTTTAAATAAAAATATTAAAAGTTCACATAAATAGACAAATGCTATTATAGAACAAATAAAAAATTTGATATGACATATTACATCCTATAAACTAATCTAGGGCAATCAAGTCTAATTTGTATTTAGTATATTCTATTTTGACATTTGAATATTGATTATGCCAAACCTTAAAAATTGAGTGAACATTTCATTCTAACTTGTCCACCAGATTTTGAAATAATAAATTTTTTTCCCCCCATTCTGGGTGAAAAAGCATTTTAGGTGGAAAAGCCTTTTCACTCTAGGTATTCCCGGGTATCAAACGAGGGGTAGGAGTCTTGGGTTACTTCTACGGTTTATCGCTGAGCAGTGGAGTGGACCAAAAATCAACCACATTACCATAGAGCTCTTCGTCCATAAACTTTATGTTAGGGACACATTTCATCTCTAAACTTTTAGATGTATCATATTTAGTATATGAATTAATTATTTTTTGTCATATTTAATCAAAAAACGGTAAATTGCTTAATTTGGATGAGAAAGTCACGTGTTTGGCACGTGGCCGTTAAGTAAAAACAATTTCTCGGTCAAAATCAACAGGTCACATCAGTTTTCTCTATCCAAATTGAATATTTTACTATTTTTGGACTAAATGTGACCCAAAATAATTAATTCATGTACTAAATGTGGTGCGCCTAAAAGTTTGGGGATGAAATATGTCCCTAACTCAAAATTTAAGGATGAAAAGTGGATTTTTTTTCCTCCATAGTTGCTTAACTGCACTGCACTGCATTTTTTTTTTTGTTAGTAACTGCATTGCATTTGAATCAGCTTGGGACAGTAATTGTGTGTATACCAATACGGCAAATACCATTATAAAATGTTTGTTCAATTATGCTTGGAAATTGTTAGTTCAATTATGCTTGGAAATACCATTATAAAATGGCAAGTACTTATTCCATTTTATGCCTACAAACTTGCATCACTTTCTTACTTTGTACTTTTAAATTTTAATTTTAAATATTTTGCATTTTAAACTCTTAATTTTAGACACTTTATACCTTAAATTTTGAAGTTTGTCCCATTTAAGAACAATCAAGGACAACATCACAAAAATTAACGAGATAAATGATGGTGCAAATTAATAACAATTAATATATTGTTTTGATCTTATTGCAATTCCTTGGCTCTTTTTAAGTGCTTTCAGTACATTCTCATTAATTTATATGATCCAAAATATTAAATGGTGAAATTTATGAAAATGTATCGTTTTGTTTTAAATGCGATACTTTGGCTCATTTTGACCACTTTTAGCAAAATATCATTGAATTGTAGGGTCCTCTGTGCTGTTAATTTTACTAAAGTTGTCATTGATTGAATATAAATATGGTAAATTTGAGTGTTTAGGGCGCAAAGTGTCCAAGTTGAAAATTGGAAAGTGGAAAGTGTTTAAAATTAAAATTTAAAATACAAAGTGGAAAATAGGTACAAGTTTAGAGTTGCAAAGTAGAGAGTTAGTCCATGTGGCAAGATGTTAGTATTGCACAGGAGTTTACTTTTTTCCAATCAAGTAGTTAGGACTCAAATCAAATGCTTTTTTAAACCAAATGGTTGTGATTCAAATTGCATATTTTGTGGTTGATAAATGTTTTTATGCTAAGATGTCTTGATAAGTATGCTAAGATGTCTTGATGAGTTAGCTACATTAATAGCCTATATTTTGATGAGTTAGTACTTTCAAACTACTTCTAAAATAGTTATTCTCTATTTAATGTGTACATATAAAATAACTAACAATAGACCGTTGAAAATAATATAAAGCAATAATTTTAGAAGGGGAGGGCTAAATCCACACCTTATACTTTTATTACATATAAATGCCCTTAACTTTTATACATTAAACTAAAACTTTTTTCGACAAGACAAAAAATTAATGTCCTAGTCTTTGTCTTAGTTCTATAAAGAAGTTTCTTTCTTGTTAATTTCATTCCAATATTCATGTTTCTTTGAAGTTTCTTTAAAATAATTTTTTTCTTTTCTTTTTTTTATCCTTCTACATTTATTTTGTTAAACTGTTTCTATTACTAATTTACACATAATCATATGGTTTCTTTAACTGATATAAAAGCAATTGAGGCAGCATCGTCATTTGAATCCCTCTGACTGGGACATTTCGTCACATCATCTGTGAAATTTGGAGAGCACTAGGTGGTATTAGGAGAATTTCAAGGGAGGTTTCTTGAATCAACCCTAATATAGAAGAAGCCTTCTTTTTTGGTAGCATATTGTGAGTAAAACAGTAGGTTCGGAAAAGCTTCTTTACATATTTTCCATAGACTCTGTTTGGATTGGAGTGTTTTTCAAAAACTAGTTTTTTAAATATAATAAAAGTTACAACAAAGTATTCTAAAAGATAATCTAAAAATTAGTTTAAATTTTTTTAAAATTTTACCAAATATCTCATAATAAAGTGCCAATAAAAAATATTTCAAAATATTTTCTAAAAATATTTTAAAATATATTCTAAAAACTCTGCTACAGCAAAGTTTTTCAAAAACACCCCAAAAAACAGCTAATCCAAACGTTAAGTTATGACAAAAAAGAAGAGAAAAGGGATTGTTATGTCATTTGAAAGTTTTGAGAATTAGTGGAATGATTTTAAATATGAAAGTTATTAAATATTTGTTTAAAATATTTTTAAGGATAAAATAAATATTTTAAAAAATTTTCACAAGCTTCCTCCAACTTTTTTTTCAATTTGAGAGGAAAAATTTTACCCACTATCATCCTTCCATTTTCTTTCTTTTCTCTCTCACTAAAAAACACACAAACAAAAGAAAATCAAAAACTTTATCTTCTTTCCCTTTCTTTTCCGTCCAAATCCTCAACTCCCAAATGAACCCAAAGTTTCCAATAATCCAATCCAGGATTAGCAAATTCTACCACTAGTATTAATAACTAGGAACATAAGTAGCCTCATCCCTCCTTCCTCCGGTGTGCCTCATCCAGCCCTCAAAGCCATCTTTTACCGGGGAAGGTCAAAACCTCTTTCTTTGTCCCCAAAACCTTTGCTTCAAACTTCAATTCTTCAAAGACTATGGAGTCCATCTCTCTTTCAACTCCGCTTTCCTCCTACCCTTCTCTCAGGCCTTTTCACAAACACTTTCCACCCTCCCTATCTTGTCCACTTCCTCACAAGCCCCTTATCTGGCCTGTGAAATCGTCTCTGAATTTCTGCCAACCCATTTCAAGAAACGTGTCGAAAGCTTCATTGGCCCACTCACTTAGCTTGAGTGTCAACGATTTTCAGACGAGCCCAGATGATAGTGAGTTGTGGACGGCTGCCGCGCCTCAGACTCCGGCCACTGCAATGAGGGGGGCTGAGGCTGATGCAATGGGGCTTTTATTCAAGGAGAGGATAGTGTTTTTGGGGAGTAATATTGATGATCTTGTTGCTGATGCTATTATTAGCCAGCTGCTGTTGTTGGATGCTCAAGACCATACTAGAGATATTAGGCTTTTCATTAATTCACCTGGTGGCTCTCTCAGGTATTTGTTTATGAAGCTTTTTTTCTATTTTAATGTGATATCTTAGTGAAATTGATCAACTTTGGTGCCGGAAGGTTCAGAGGATTGGATTTGATTAGATTCTTGAATTGAAAATATGAATTATCTTCTTCTGGTGTGCCAGTGGAAGTGGGAGGAATGTTTGGGGGGGGGGGTGTTTGGGTTTGTGTGTTCGTATGTTTGTGTAATTATTAAGTTGTACAATTTGATAGTTATTTTGTGAAACTGAATACTGGGCTAGTGCAAATACGGCGCTTAAACTTTGGCTACTGTTGGAAGTTTTACAAATTGGAAGTTTATCACATTTGCAGTACGCCTTTGGATATTTTAGCACACTTATATATTTGTTAGAAATTGGTAGAATAGAGTTGTTTATTTGTTAATGGGTAGAGAGATCAGAAGTCAAAAAATGGTAAATGGGAAGTTTATGCTTACCCTATATACACTAAGGAGGGAGGAGGCATGCCTCTGAAAAATCAGTATACAGCATGAAGATTTTGCTATAGGTATACTGATACTGTGATCATGCAGAATAAGTCAAAATTAAGCTCATATTTGTGGTTAATATGGGTTATGGTTCACCACGTGAGAAGTTTTAGTTTTATGAGTTGGTAGCATAAGTATGTTGCTTCTAATTTATATTGACGAGAAATGTGCTGCATCCTGCGCTTGTTTACTTCTTGTAGTAGCCTTGTGTAGAGTTGCTATGTGGGAAGTTTTCTATTTTCTAATTTAGTGGCATAAAGAATATAATCGGGAATACAAAATGAATGGAGCTTATCCTTTGGGTTGATGTGGAGAAATTACTCTGACCTCTTTGTCCCAGAATTTTTGAGTTAGATATATCTGGGAAAGAGGAAAAATCCAGCAATTGAAAAAAGGAATGTATGAGAAAACTAAATAAATGGTAAGTTGAAGGAACTAGCTATTGATTTGATGCTTTACTCTTTTCTATTGCTAATGAATGATAGAACACCATCCCCCTTGAGTTGATATGTAGAAACACAGTGTCATTGTCAGTAGGTGCACAAACCACCCTTGTCACAATTCATTTGGTAAAGCAACATAAGCTTGAAAAGCTAGTGAAGAAGAGTGTTTCCCTCCTTTTCTTCTCTCGAAGTTAAAATTGAGATTTACTTTTGCTGTAATTAGGTGCTGTGTAGAGGCATAATGTTGCATCTGTAGATGTATGGTACTAAGAGATAGTTTTTAGCACACCAGCACTTGGTTCATGAAGTTGGCGTTGTTGAGGATCTGGATTGTGGAGTGGGTCTGATAATTGGCACTTTGGGATGCCACCACATCCTAGCAAGCATCACAAAATTAAGACATTGGATATTGCCATATGGCCTAGGTTAAGTTGGAAAATTTTGATCTTAAGGAACTTCTTTGTGTATCCTTTTCACCAATCAATTATCTAATATGATTCTTTGTTCTGTTAATAACGTGGTGTTGTGTAACCATGATTTCCATTTTAGGAGAATGCAATGGTTCCAAGTCATGTATAGCTTTTACTTAGAAGCACAAATATTTTGGCTTCTGCCATGCTTTTAGACCAAAAGGTGAACAATGTTCCTGAATAACTTACATAGATGCTACTGAAATAATTGTACACCGCGGGGTGGAAAAATTAAAGATCTATTGCTGTATCTGAATAGGTGCAGTTTTGATTTTACTCAATTAAAATACCTAATATGCATCTATTTGTGGCACAAATTCTGCTTTGACCTTATTTGACCTGGTGGCTCTCAAGATACATCTATTTCAGATTTAAACAAAGAAGTTATAGAAACCAAACTTCTGTCAGGGAATGGCTATTATCTGGTGCCTTCATCCATCTCGTTGGGAGCAACGGCTTGTGCAGGAATTTCACTTCCTGGATGCTGTTTTGATACTTTAATAAAAGAGAATGTAGAAAAATATTTTACATTGTCAAGATTAACTGTAATTGGAAGAGCTTAAAACACATGTTTCTGATAGTGACAGTGGTAACTGTAAAGTGAAGAAGAATAAATCAGAAGTTTTCTTCTAAAATGAAAGCAAAGAGAAAAAGAAAATGCCGGAGCCTCAAATCTTTGGCTTTCCCACGTTTTTGTTAGTTTGATTATCCAGAATATGTACAACTCCCAATTGGTGAACCAGGGGGTATTGACTATGGTTTGAGGATGAAAACAAGCTCAAAGACTAGTTTTTGTAAATTTAACTCAATGATGAAACAGCTTGCAGGTTCCAAGTATGATCAAGCAATGATTCAGCTTTATGCACATCTCATACATACATACATACATATGCACACACGCGCACACACATATCTTAATTAGATGTTGAGTTACATTGGTAATATTTTTAGTTGCTCACTTTTATTTCTTATCCTTGGCAGTGCTACAATGGCTATCTTTGATGTCGTGCGACTTGTGAGAGCTGACGTTTCCACAATTGCAATAGGCATTGCAGCTTCAACAGCTTCCTTAATCCTTGGTGGTGGCACCAAAGGTAAGCGCTTGGCTATGCCCAATACACGAATTATGATCCATCAACCCCTTGGAGGTGCAAGTGGGCAAGCAATAGATGTTGAAATTCAAGCCCGAGAAATCATGCATAACAAGAATAATGTCATAAAGATTGTATCTGATTTTACTGGTCGAACAATCGAACAAGTTGAAAAGGATATTGATAGGGACCGGTATCTCTCCCCCATTGAAGCGGTTGAATTTGGAATTATTGATGGAGTTATTGATAGAGACAGCATCATTCCTCTTGTACCTGTTCCTGAAAGGGTTAAAGCTTCGACATTCAATTATGAGGAGATCAGCAAAGACCCTAAAAAGTTTTTGACGCCCGACATTCCTGATGATGAAATATATTAGTTGCTCAACTTTACTGGTATGTGATAATTTAACCTTTCCCTTTTCTGTGCTTGGTTAGTGACCTAGATTTGTATTCTCAGGAAGGAAGCACTTTGGGTTGCATGTGGCGTTTTCACTTTGTGATAAACTATCAGAATTGAAGATTTTGCTTTTGGCTTTTAAAGCAGTTTAGGCTCAGAACTAAATGCCAAATTTATATTTGCTTTGACTTTAGCCATTTGACTAAATACACAAGCGAGGGATGTCAAGGATGTTTTTTGTCTACAGAAAATTCCTAAACTTTGGCTGCAAAAACAAATGTTTGATGAAATGGCAAGATAAATGCCATAGATGATTGGAAGGTTCAAACTTCAAAGCTGGAGTGATGACATCTTTTCGTGTATGGATAATGTCGTAAGAAAATTGATTGTTGTGCCAACTGGAGAAAGAAGGTGGAGAAGCTCACTGCTACGATTGCTTTTTAGATAAAACACTTTCAGAATCTCAATTTATATTGGAGGGGTTTTATTTTTATTAGCTGAAAGGGATAGTCCTATGTGGTTTAATGATTACAGAGTAGCCCCAGATGGGGGGTTGGTTGTCCTTCAGTAAGCATGTTTAGTTTGTACCCTATTTGGAATAATTTTCATTTATATTAGTAACCTTTAGGTTTTAGAAATTCTCAGTATGCCTCTTTAGCTTAAGCAAGTATAATTCTGGTGAATGGTACTATGATCCATCCACGTACATTTAGAGTAACCATTTTGACATATCAAATAAGGTGCTCTTCAGTTATGCGTATAACAGTCCATACCTCTGTCATGTGAGAGTATTTTTTAGTCACATGCTCTACTTGCTAAGTGCCTAAAACAGAAAGTGGAGAAAGCAAAAGCAAAGTACAGAAGCTCTTAAAATGTCTCTGAATAATAACTGCTTGTCTGGACCACCTAAACACAGATCAATGTACAGTTTATCCCTTCCCTCTTTTGCGTTTAATAATGTTCAGTTACATTTGAATTGCCCTTTGATTTGGGTATCCCCACCTGAAGTCATGCATTTATTCTGTTAAGGCTCTTCAAAAGATAGGCGTTACAACCCTTCAATGCAGAATATCATTAGCAATAAAATTTTGGGACCAAACTAAGGCCCTATTTGATAACCCAATTCAGTACTTAAACTTAATGGATTTAGATTTTAGCATGTTTAGATGCGTTTGATAATAAAAAAAATTGAACATCTGAATTAATTAAGTGGCACTGAATTTTCTAGGTAGAACTTGCTCCCAAAAATAAGTGATAAGCTATTCACTTATTACTTAATGCGATATACACCAAAATGTATCAGATTTACCACTTAAAAATTCACTAATTTAATGGATTCAGATTTCAGATTTTTGTTTTTAGACTTCATTTTTGTCAAACGCACCCTAAATTTTGACCATTCTAGTTGTAAGATGTTTATTATGCTGTATATGTTCTTTTCCTGCTCTTGGCCTCCTGTTTTGTGCTTGTATAGAACCTTGGAGATCCACATAATCTTCACGCTTATCTATTATTTATACATCATTCCTAAACTTGTAAAGAAGAGAAAAGATTAATGTGATGGACCTAGATTTGGTGGCTGGCTTCAATTCTTCCATTGGTTGTAAGATTACTTGTCTAATAGGATGTCAGACTTATTGTACTAATGAGATCTTTCAACAATCTTTTTTCAGTTGGTCAACTGATTGTTTAGATAAAAAAGATGCTAAGATTGATAGCTAGCCTTTGTTCAGGCAAGGTATTGGTAGGAGGTGTTTGAACAACTTTTAAGAGTATGTAATCAAGGTCTTTGACATAACAAACTTGGTTGTGTTGTCATGAAGCTAAAGATAACAGGTACCAGGGCAAGCAAAAGTTGCTTCTTTGTTGGGAGGAATTCTAAGACTTCCATTTTGTGGTCTACGCATTATTTTGGAGACTCATGCCTGGATGTTTTTTCATTGACTTCTACAGGTCATGGCCAGTCCTTACCTTTGGATTGCTGAAACTGGAGACCTATCAACATTTTATTCTCCATCAATTGTAGAAATTAGCAGCTTAGAAGATGTTCTGGCTTATAGCTTGGTAATAACATGACCATCGGTGAAGGCCAGACAATCTTCGCACAGCCTCTGGGATTTCTGCTGGATTTACTCCATTGCCCAACACCTCCTTTTCAGTGTTCTGTAATGAAGGTTTCCAGTCCACAGATCTTGTAGTAAAAATTTTATTCAGTAGCTGAAAGTGATATTTGCTGGGCTGCCTAACACATTAGAAGGGGAAGAACATTGCTTTAATGGCTAATTATAAAGTAAGTTTGTGCTTGATATTAAATACTTATCCAGTAACATATTTTTTGTGAAGCGAATGTGATCTCGTTTTCTGTAGATGCAATGTTGGTAGATTACTTATGGAGGAGAGCAAAAGTCTAACGAAAGAAAATGTCGACTGAGCTTGTGCCATGCAAAATCAACCTAGAATGATTTTAGCAAGCGAGAGGTTTCGGGTTCGAGTCCTCCAACTTATACTTAAAAAAAAAAAGAATGTTTCAAAGAAATACAAAATCTCTTACCTTTCACGGATATAGGATACCAATAGTTCTATATAGTTCAGATGAACGCGTGATACAGATGAATTTATATGTTTTGCGCTTGGAAATCTGAATCAAGCCAGCCATGTTTGAATTTTTTTCTTTTGAATGTCAAAGTAATCTAACCCCTTGGGTTTGTCCAGTGGCTAGGAGAGTCCACTGTTAGAATTCTCTCCAGGTTAAAAGCAAGCTACGTGCTAAACACAGTCCAAGAGTTCACTTTCTAAACACGGTTGAAGAGTTTACTTTTGAAAATCTGAGGGTTTGGGTTGCAAACGAGTCGAATCGAGTTTTAGCTTAATTAAGCTGAATCTTGACTTAATTTTATCAAGATTGAGTTCGAATTTGATGAGTTTTCAATGTAAAGTTTGAATTCGAGTTCGACTTCAACTTCAAATTCGAGCCAAGTTGTGCTCGAGCTTTAAAAAAATAAAAAATAATTATTTTATTTTTAAAAAATAAATAAAATAGTAATTTTTTTAACGAATAATAAAATATTAAAAATATATATGTAATTTTACTATTAATATATATAATCGAACCAACTCGTGAATTAACGAGATGTGTATTTTTTATTTCGAGTTTGAACTCAACTTAGTCAGTTCGATCTTAATGTTGGTCGAGTTTAAGTCAAGTTTTGATTTGAATTGCTTGTAACCAGTTTGAATCATATGCAACTCTAGACTCATTGGTTGAAGGTTCAATTTCAAGAAGTTAGCAACATTGTTTTTGGGTACAAGAGTGTTGGGAAACGTCATTTTGTGACTACAGTTCTTCATTTACAGCAAGCTTGTACAAGGAAGAGCCAATGCGATGGTCCTTAGCTATGGATTGTGAAGCCACGAGGGATGGAAAGTCCATCTGATGAAACAGCCACTCAAATGCTCCTCGGCTGTTCGTTACTTGGGGAAATCGCACACCATACGACAATTTGTCCAAGTTATCTGTGGATTAATTTCAACAATTCACTTCAAGCCCAGTTGTCCCAGTCTACCACATTATCCAGATTGCAGCTTGTATCTACCATTTTGCAATGACACAAGTATACCATAGCAAATGATCAAATTAGGATTCTACGGATGATTATAGACATTTTTATTGAGACCTTAAACTTTCAATGATTATAGACATTGTAATTGAGACCTTAAATTATAGTTATCATTCTCACTAATAATTATAGTCATTTCAAAAATATCTTAAATTTAGATTACTTTTTTGTAAAAGTTTTTCAAATACTATAAAAATTTTTAAAAAGTACTTTCAAAGGTATTCTGAAAAGTAATTTAAATTTTTTAATGTTTAAAAAATATCCCAAAATATATTTTAAAAACTCTACTACTCTTAAATATTTCAAAGTATTTTTTAAAAATATTTCAAAATATACTCTAAAAACTCTGCTATAGTAGAATTTTTTAAAAATACCCTAAAAAATAGCTAATTCAAAACAAGGCTCAAGTATGTTCCTTGCGAAGCTTGCACAACAGAGCAACAGCTCCCACTATTTTTAACCTGAAGGACTTAATCCACATTATCCAGACCATTACTAGGCAAAATCTGAGTTAACTTTAAACTTCAGGGACCCAAATGGTAAGAACACCAAAACCAAGCTTTCATACATAAACCCTCCAAAACCCTCCCAAAAGCCCACACTTGAAATGCAAAGCAGCAAACAGAAACCCATCGAATAAATGGCAAAAAGCTTCCACTTTGCTATCAGAAACTGCAAATTCCATGGTATTCTTATCCAAGGTACTATCCTTTTCACCTAAATCCATTTCAAGATTCATCTTTGCACACTCATTCTCAGATTCCTCATTGCCAAAATCACTAATTTCTCGGATTACAACTGCATTTCACCAAGAAAACCCTAAATTAATTGACCCTGTAGTGTCATCCAAAATACAGTCTTGCCACCTTGAATCAGTTATTCATGAGTTTCGGTCAAAACCCACTTCAGCAATTAGATTTTTTAAGTGGTATGAGAATTTTCTTGGGCTTAATCACACACGTAAGTGTCATTCTATGCTCTGTCATTTATTGCTGAGTAAGCGTATGTTCGATGATGCTAGATGGGTTTTTGCTAAAATGGCTGAAAAGTTTGGGGAATTTGATTGTTTGGCTGTTTTCGATGAAGGGTTTAAGGTTTATGGTGCTGATAGAAGTACTGTTTATAGCTTCTTGGTTGATGGTTATTGCAGAATTGGGAGGATCAATCTGTCTGTTGAGTTGTTTTTTCGATTGTGTAAAATGGGGGTTTCAGTTTCGCATTATGCATTGTTGAAAATGTTGAGTTCTTTGATTGATTTGAGGCGTTTGGATCTTATTCTAGATGTGTACAAAGAAATGGAAAACAGGTCCAAGGGAGAGCCAAAGAGGTGCTTTGATATGTATGGCTTTGCGATGAATGGTTTTTTCAAGAATGGAGAGGCTAGCATTGGTTTAGAGTTTCACCGGAAAATGATTGAGAGAGGTTCTAAACCTGATATTGTATATTGTAACAAGGTTTTGAAGAGTATTTGTTGTGGTTATAGTTCTATTGAAGTTGCTAACAAGTTACTTTTGTTATTACTAGATGTAGGTCCAAGACCCAATGTGGTGACGTTTACCACATTAATTAATGGGTATTGTAAAGAGCAAAGATTGGAAGAGGCATTTAAGCTTTATGTTTTGATGATAGGGAGGGGTATAGAACCTGACCTAATTGTGTATAGTATTTTGATTGATGGACTATTCAAGGTAGGGAAATTCGAAGAGGGACATCAGCTTCTCTCTACTGCATTGGGAAAAGGAGTTAAATTGGATGTGGTAATTTTTAGTTCCATTATTGATGCTTGTGTTCGAGATGGAGATGTAGAAAGGGGGATTTTAGTGTTCAAAAAAATGTTAAAGGAAGGGATCTGCCCCACCCTGGTTACCTATGGCATACTTGTAAATGGCATGTGTCAAATTGGACGCTTGCACGAGGCTTTTGGTGTTTTAGGTCAGATGCTAACAAATAGTGTTGAGCCATCTCTTCTAGTTTATAGTAGTCTAATGGATGGCCTCTGCAAGGCTGGGAATTTGAAAGGTGGTATTAACTTGTATAGACATATATTAAGGAGCGGCCTTCTTCCTGATGTCAGAGTTTATAGTGTGCTAGTGAATGGTCTTAGCAAACAAGGACTGTTGGATGATGCTACAAGATTATTCTACCAAGCAGTAAAGACTGGTTTAACTCCCAACATATATTTGTTTAACACCTTACTTGATGGTTGGTGTAGACTGAATCAAGTAAAGAAGGTGGCTAACCTATATAGCCAAATGGATTCTTATGGTGTAACCCCTGATATTGTGACTCATACGACACTTAGCAAAAGTATCTCTCAACGAGGAAAAGTGCATCTGATGTTACTCTTTCTTTTCAAGATGCTGAAAATGGGTTTCTCTCCAGATGTAGTGTCATATTGTACTTTAATTGATGGACTTTGCAAGCATAACAATCTGACTGCTGGCTTACAGGTTTTCTCCCTGATGGTCAAAAATGGAGTAAATCCAGATATAGCCATCTACAATGTTCTTATTCATGCATTTTTCAATGAAGGCAGGTTGAGAAATGCACTGGAGCTCTTCAGGCAGGTTTCTTGTTGTGGGCCAGAACCAGACATTGTAACATATAACACTGTAATTTATGGGTACTGCTCAATGAAAATGTTGGATGAGGCCATTCAACTTTTTGAAGAGCTGAAACTCAGACAAATTAGATTCAACTCAATTACCCTTACTATTCTAATTCATGCATTTTGTAAAGAAGGAAGATTGGATAATGCCATGTCATTATTCTCTGCCATGCTGGAAACAGGTCCTGCACCTAATGTGGTTACTTACAGTTCTTTGCTAGATGGCCTTTTTAAATCTTTTCGCATGGAAGATGCTTTCAAGTTATATGGAAAAATGCTTGGGAGCAATGTCTCTCCAAATATTCTGAGTTATAGCATCCTAATTGATGGTCTTTGTAGAAGAGGACTTGTGCAAGAAGCATCTAAAACCTTTTCTTCTGCTCTTAGCAATGGTTTAGTGCCTGATGTAGTAGCATATGGGATTTTGATTCGTGGTTACTGCAAAGTTGGTAGGTTAGTGGAAGCCCTATGCTTGTATAACCGCATGCTTGGTGATGGGATTGAGCCAGATAGTGTCATAAACATGACACTCAAAGAATTTCAGCTTGAAAATCTTCTCGGAAGAAGTACATGTGCTCCACTTCAGGAGTTAAACAGGAGTTATCGTCTTACTGGAATGCTGTAAAAAGTCTATTTTTTTGTCACTTGTGATGGTAAATTGTAAATGTATGTTTATGTCGCTATGTATGATATGTACTGAATACCCGTCACGTGTACAGATTTTGTGTTTGTACTATGGTACAGCATTACAGAAAGGTTTACTTTTGGATAATTTTGGTTAATTTGCCACAGACATTGGCTACATCATATCTGATAAACAGGATATCATTTACACCAATTAGTATGTTGCACTATATACTTGCTTATGGCAATATGGCTGTAGCTAGATCAACTTTGACTCTTTTAGTAGTTCCTAAATGGAGTTTCTAGTCCTATATATTGCCCTTAGGGTTGTTATTTGCATTGGGCAATGTTGGTGTATACATTTTTTTCACCTGCATTTCTTTTTAAAAAAGGACAAAACCTGCATTTTGTTTAGCTTTCCCTCTTTCATTTTTGAAGTCATAAATATGGATTGTAACATTGTGGATTACAGATGAGGTAACTTTTAAATACAGTATCAATTTTTTGAATTTTCTTTATGGATAGTATATGCAGGTACATAGTTATGCTATTGATATTCTTTTTACTCTGTAATTATTATTTGATGCAATTTAGCAGGGGACGCGGAACAACATTTCTTTCGCATCCTGGTACAATCAAATTAATATTGTCTGCATCAAATTTCTTCCTGAGATTTTGCGAGTCTGATTTCATGTCTCCATCTAGTTTCCTTATCAACTTCAGCAGTTCTCAAATAAAAATGATTTCTGAATAATGAGGAAATACATTTAATCGCAGAGTAATCTGTGTTTCTGTTATATCTGACAATCAAGGAGAGCCTTTCATTGTTCTATCCTCTTGATTCTCAAATATTTGCTAGACTGAGATTGCTGGTCATCTGAGATAATTTAAATGGTGGGATGGACCTACTCCTGTTTAACGTCTACAGGGGCTTACATTCACTCTCCTGGTTTTTTTTTTTTTTGTTGTTGGGGGGGGGGGGGGGGGGGGGGGGGTGGGGTTTGTTTTGGATGTGCAAGAGCAGACCCCTTATTAAACAATTACACCACAAAAAACAAGAGAAGCATTACTTTTTGTCATTGGGCTGAGGAATCTTCTTTCTTCTTTTATATTTCTTGTTGTAGTAAGCAATAACCTTTTGGTTTCTTTGATTTGTTAGGCAGTGCCTTTCAACTGATCAGTACATGATTCTGATTTTCTATGGTCGAAATCTTTAAATATGCATTCTTTTCAATTCTATCTTCTTGATTCATCATGCTGACAATTACAGCATTGGACTTTCTCAGTCATCTGGGAAAGAGTTAAACGAACACTTTTTGCCATCTCCTTTTTTTTTTTTTTATTAGCAAGTGCTGGACTTTGTTACCTTGAAAATATTGAAAAAATGCAAGTGATATCAGATATGTCTGACCGGATTTACGTCAATCAAGAATCCTATGGGTTTCTGTAGAAATTGCAGTCGGAAACTTAGTGGCCACTGATATTTATTTGTGTATGAACTTAAAAGAAAATTTTTTAGAAGCCATCAGAGGTACTGGATAGAACTGCAATTTTACATGAAAGCAGCAGCAGCCCCCTTCATATTTTTGCAGAAAGATGCTACTAATTGATTAAGTTTGACCTTTTCGTGTTGCTAGCTTGAATTCAAGGCTACTCAGCACCTTTTCTGCTAATTTCAGTTGCCTTTCATTGAATTTTATAGGGAAGTTCAGAGCTGCAAGAAAGCAAGTTCAATGAATTTTACGGACTTATTTTCTCAATCCTCATATTTCTTCACTGAGTCCCCCTTTTTTTCGATCCTAAGAAGATTATACAAAGTTCAGCAAGTGTGAATTAGAATACTTGAAACTGACCAATCATTGAAACTTTTTATTTCTTCTGAGAGTAGCAGCTACCCAGTCAACACGCCTGCTACAGTAATGTTAGAAGCTGGCATCATCCGAATACTAAAACCATTTCATCAAGAATTGTTGGTTTCTTTTACACAGACAAAGAAACAAATTATATTTTAAGTCAGATTAAGCTCCTTCTTTCAAATCTTGTGGTGAGTCCAATTCCAACTTGCATCATTGATGATGAAAGTATGTGTGGAAAGCAGGCATTTTTGGCTGTCATACTCATACTAGTGGAGCTTCTGCACTTTCAGTTGAGAATTGTTCTACTATTTTTGGCCAATATACTTGAAACTTAGCCGGCATCCCAATTCAGAAAGGCAGTCAGTATATGTGAGGTGCAAAATCCGCAAAAATTTAATTGCTTTTTGCCGGTTGAGGATAATATTTAATCTAGTAACATATATTATTCTTAGTTTTTTTTACTCTAAAACTAATTTTTCTCGAGTATTGTATACCAAAGTCAAAAGGAATTTGACAACAGTATTTGGATTTTTTACTAACACAGAGCCTGCTTTTTTTTTTTTTTTGGTGTGTGTATGTAAACAAGTGTATCTTGAAGGCTTAATGCAAGGCCTGTTGTGATTTTACTTGATGCCTACTTGGTGAATATGAATGGAGTCAATAACACATTGCTTATGTTAAAAGACTACAATGATTCCATTTATTATATATATATAGACACACACATATATATATATATATAGCACTATGCCATGTTCATTTTGTCCAACAATATGTTGTATGCTTCAATTGATATTTGACCTTTTGGATACAATATTGATATTTTGGACAACTTATTAAAATTTTGGCATTTGCAACTTAAATTTTCCTGTTCTTGTAGTATCTTCTAGTTTAGCATCACTTAGTATCCTATTATATGTATCATTATGTCTATCAGATCATAATTTTTTGTTATATACAAAGTTTGGTATTCTACTGGTATTTTCTAGGTAATATTCTGAAAACCATGAACTAGGATTTTAACATAAATTATTATCCTATATGCGTATGGGTATTTTTTTTTATCAAATTATTATTTTTCGCTATATCGATAAAAAGACGGGTGTTACTATAAGTGAAAAGAGATAACCTTAAAAAAAAAAAAAGAGATGTAGAAAAATTTAAAGAAAAATATAGTTTCATCATGGCTCCTTTCTTTTCTTTTTCTTTTCCACATTGATATATTCTTTGTGGGATGATGTTAACATCTACTGCATGATGTTTGTGGTGGATTAGGTGCATAGCACTGAGGAGCTATGGGCAAAAGGTCTTGATAGCACATATATATTATCATATTTGTATTCTTGCTTGTTTGTTCCTTCCTTTCTTTCTATCTTTCTAATTGGTGGAAAAGATGAACAGGCCATACCTTGAATACAAAAAACTCATACATCATTAGATCTTTTTCATGCTAAAATTTGGAAACTCATACATCATTAGATCTTCTTCCTGCTCTCTGTTTGAATTAGCTATTTTTTGGGGTATTTTTAAAATATTTTACTGTAGCAATGTAGTTGAAAAACTTTTTTACTGTAGATGAGGTTATTTTTGTATTTTTGGTGTTTTTTAAGGTTTTTTTTTTTTATTTTTTGGTGTTTTTGAATTTGTTTTTAATGTTTTTGAGGTTGCTTTTTTTTTTTTGTGTTTTTGGTATTTTTGAAATTATTTTTGATGTTTTTGAGATTATTTTTGTTTGTGTATTACTGTAACATTATAGTTGCAAAACTTATTTTTCAAAAAATGACCAATCCAAACTATTTTCCATTCTAGTTTTCTTAGTGATTTAGAGATAAAACAAAGTTGGGCGGTTCTCATGGACAAACCAACATTGTTGAGGTATAAGCGTTAAGCCACGCCACTATTTCACGCTAAATTGGATTAATCTCCCTGTATTTGTTGGCTAGTTTCACTTCACCCAAATTCCCAATCATATGACCAATTTAAGGCAACTATCTTCTTAAATTCCGTAGACAAGTTAGAAATGATGGTTTTAGCTAACTCATATTTCACTAGCACAATCAAGTGTCGCATGTTTTTTTTTTTTCTTTTTGGCATGAATCGATCGGTTCTTTTTTTTTTTTTTTTTTTAATTTATTACATCCATCACTACTACTAACAAGCATAGAAGGAAAGTAAAAGTCAGAACCAATGACGTAATTTTGATTTATTTGTTGCTAAGGGGGTAATTTACATAGTGCAAAAAGGCAAAATATTATGCTACGTAAGTAACATAATAAGTTTAATGATTTATTTGTCTATTACCTCCAAAAAGGGGTTAAGTGCAGATAAAAAAAATCTAAACTGGTAAAATCGAAACTGGACTATAAAATCGGGGTCGTTAGCTGCAAAAGCTTTTCCTGTCACTAATCTTGTACTGAAGGATGGTTGATTGCGTGATGTTACTGTCGATTGAAAACGCCATTCTAACGGCTTCCTTGTGTTTAAACGGAGCATGCAGAGGTAGAGCTGGTCAGATGCATCTGAAATCTAGTGATTTTCTTCTATTCAATAATGTTTAAGTTCATAATTTGCAGATTTTCTTGTTTTAATCCAATTTGATCCAAGCCCACATCAGCCACAAAGAAATAGTACGTGTACAGAAAATTTTTCTGAATGAATTATTGTTGAACAAATGTTTGAGTACTTGCTTTTGGATGTATATAACTTAACTTCGTGCCTAATAGACAATCTTGAAAAAAAAAAATGGACATGTAATAAGGAGAAATTTTAGTATTTGTTTCTCAGGCTAATAAGGGTTGAAATTGAAATATGGAGAAAAAAAAAGGTGGAGTTGAGATTTAACTTTTAGTGATTCATGCGAGTTTTTTTTTTTTAAGTGATTCGTGAGAGTTGATAAGGGAAAAAAACAACTATGGGAATCGGAAGTTTGAATTTTGGAAAGGAATAGCCCGCAAAATGGTCAACTTAGTGTGAATGGTGAACCTTAGATCAGATGCTCTGAGCAGGGTAGAATGGATATTTGAAAGTGAAGATTTTCGCCGAGTTTAACAAGCAGAAGTGAAGATTGTTACAGCATTAAGGTATCCCTATTACTTTTCACACAAGGAGAAGACAAATATGTGTAAATGGAATCTTGATCAGAATGATGCCTAGTCATTTTATGATTTTTTATCAGTTTACTGAGCCCATTATGTATTTGCCGATTTTCTCACATATATTAGTCTGTCAATTTAACTGAAGAAGAGGAGCCAATTGAAAGTGACATTAATATAATTTAATGGTGATGATCTATTCTTGTCAAGTCATAAGTATTAGTCTTGAAGCTTTTTAAGTCAATTATGTTAGAGTAGTTAGGCTTTTAGTTCTTAGCTTCTTGCATTCCTTAGGCTTGGTAACAGGCCTCACTGTGACCTATAAAGTAGACTGCAAATTGAGACTTGCAAATGATTTTGGTTCTTTCTTGTTAATTTATTTACATAATTGATTTCTCTTGCAATTGAGTTTGAATCATTCTCTCGGGATACCGTGTTCCAAAACTCAGTTTTAGTCAATTAGACAATTGAGCCTTGTGATTGTTGTTCACTGACATCATAATAAAGGTGTTTCTCTGATCACTGATTGAAGTGGTGGAGTTATACAAATTTTTGATAGAGAGTTACTTCCCTAGAAAGGATTTTCTGCTTTGCTTTTTCTTCCACTTCTTTCCCATAGAAGGAGATTTAAGTTACTGGTAGGTGAAAGAGGGAGATAGAGAAAGCTTGATAGATAGATGAGACCAGGCCTTAGTGATTAGGAGCTAAAGAATTTGGTTCATTCTCTGGATATATAAAGGAGTGAAGTAGGAAAATAGTCGATGGAGATGGAGGGAAGAGCATACTCAGAGTTATACAGAAACACAAGTGAAGAACTGTTTATTAAAACCATGATGGAGAGCTCACTAGGGATGCCAATTCCAACCATGGAGATGTTGGGCTTTAAGAATCTATCTCAGAACTTCAGAGCAGATAGCGAGGAACTCTTTAAGAGTTGGCTCACAAATGGAGAGGCAAGAATTACATAATCTTTTTTGCAAATTTTGCATATCATACGTGATAGAGTTCTGAAATATGTTAGGGTCTCAATTTTGATTTAGAGTTTTTGGGTATTTATATGAATGAAGATACAGATATATTGGTTTAATGTTGTTTGCTTCAATCTCGTGCTCAAGTATCCTTTATTCCCAGTACTTTTAGTGTCTGAACATTTTGGTCTCTCATCGTTTTATATGCGACTATGAGTAGAGTGTCTGCATATGCAAAAGGCATGGAGAAGCATCAAGTGTTTGGATGATGATTTCTAGTCTTAATCCAACTTTAGTACTACCATCATAACAGTTTGGTCAAGTTGGCTAGAGGTATGGTACTTCAATGGTATGTTTGACTTATAGTAGTTCTAAAGGAAAAAGAGGAAAGGTCTTGAGTCTCAAACTAAAATTGCCAACTTGTACTAGCTGTGCGATTCAGCTGTAACATGTTATCCAGGGAACTATAAGCGTCAGGCTTGTCTTTGTCAAGACATCATTGTGATGTTGCATTATTATCTTAGAATTGAAAATGAATACTAATACCTGGTATGTAGGGTTTGTTTGGGAAAGATAAGTACCATGATAAGCAACAGAAGCTATTTAATTTAAAACCATGAGACTACTTGACAAATTTTTTCAATCACAGTATGTTGATGTAGCTCTTTATTACGTTTGATCATTAAATAAATCTTATAACTGTAACCAGCAGATGAACATGTAGAGACTGAAATTTCAGCTTATGTTTGACAAGCATGTGTTTGAAATATACATTTATTCTTTGATTCCCTATTCTACTTACCAAGAAAAAGGCTGTAATTGATGACTCTGCTTCACTTAAGTCTCTTGAGAAAGATTCAGATGTTTACCCCTATGGCACCAAAATTTGTGTTTATCCTATTTGCTTCAAGGCGTTGCATGTTATTTTGAACTTTTGCAGGTTCTGTGAGTTTCTATCCTAATTGATATTCATTTTCTTGCAGAACAATGGCTGCAGTCCTGCTGGCATTGCACATCGTACTCGAAAGGCATCAAGGAGGTTAGTCTAACGAATTGTTAAAACTCATATAAGAAGATTGACACAAATACTTCTCTTATTATGGTGTTGTAGTGGAGTCTGATTCTGCTTTTCCAGTTCTAGCTGATTCGTATAAGTGAAGGATAGATAGTAGGATCCATTTAAATGAACATCTAAAACTGCATAACTTGTTTCATGAATCACAGCAATGACTTTTCGTGTTTGAAACGGGGAAAAGTTAGAAGATAAACAACTAGCTGTTTGTCTTTCTACTTTGGAAACATGTCATCACCTTGGAATTGGATATTCATGTTTTTAGTAAGAAGTGAGCATCTGTACAGTCATCTAAAGATCCATAGAATTAATCGATGTAGAATACTTTTTTACACCAATTATGTGACATTTAAAATGCTTGAACTTGAGCATTTGTTGGAACTTTTTGGCTTTTCTGGATAAATGGGGTTTATTGCTGGGACTGCTACTTGCATGTCTTATATCCTGCTTAGCAGAATACCAATGCAGTTGCTTTTTCATAAAATGATAGGAACATCGATTAAGTATCCTGAAAGTTGTACACTTGCTTTCATCTTCCCTTGTATAATTTTAATTACATGGATACAAAATGCTTATGCAATAATTTAGGATCTCTGCTGAAGCATCCAATTTGTCAAACCAACATGAAGGAGTGTTTCCAAAAAAAAGAAGCGATGAGATCTTGTTCCCACAGAATACTTTCAATGCAGGCGAAAATTTGAATGAACTCAACCAACATCCAGTCAGGTACTGTAGTCATGTGTACTGTTATATCTTTGATTCATCTGACAGCATCTTTAACTTCATTTTTTCCTTTGACATGCATATTACTTAAAAAAGTATGATCTCTTCCACTTTTCCTGCTTAAATTTTTAAATCCTGGAAAGAATTGAACTTTATTGCATTGCTGTCAGTTTCATTAGCATACATCTACTTTCAAATAAAAACTTTTTCATGCCCTCTTCATCAATCCAATATGAGATGGCATCCTTCTTGATTAACATTCACAATTCTTCACTGGCTAACGAGGTGTTTAATCATTTAACCTTCTGTTCCAAAATGATTATTCAGATATTTGCCTTCTTATTTTGTCAAATCTCCTCTGCTGGTACAGTAGTCCAGGGTCTGACTTCTGCATAAACTTTTTCAGGAATGCAGTTGAAAAAGAAGTGCAAGCGAGCGATTTGTTTCTGGCTAAGGTTTGAGTCTATGAATAAACTGCAGAAGCACAAAATCCAATTATAATTTCTGAAACAATCTTATGCGTTACACATCACATGCAGGCTTGGTTTCATAGTTGCCAACCTATGACGAGAAGTCGTTCCTCAGAATTGAGGTAACATGTTTATGCTTCATCATTAGTTTAAGTACATTCTGTTTAGTTTTCTGAGGGGATGAAGTACCACAGCCTAGTTGGAAAGCCGCACTATAACTGGTATCAATCCCCACTCTAACCAGATTCATAGTTAATAATTTCCAAGCAAACAGGAGAACTAGATGGCTGTTGCTTCTGGTGCTTTACTGTAACTTGCCACGTCTTAACTCATTACAGGACATTGGGAGTCAATAAGTTTAATGTTGTGTTCCTGCAAGTTATTAAACAAGCATGCATGGATGACTTGTATTATTTCTGCAGAGATTGTTGTTTTCTAGAGTTATGAACTAATAATGTTCAAGATAGTGTACCTAGAATTATATTTTAGATCATATTGAGTAAAACTTGTCGTTTTCTCTTTTGGAGTAGGAAGAGGTATGCTGCCCTGCAAACTTCACAGACATCAGTTGCTATGGAGACCATGTCTAATATATCAGAGAATGGCATTAACAACTTCAAACAATACTATACAAATCCAAATGGATTCAACAACGTGTCAATGGGTGAGATGCCGAATCAAGTGAATACATTTATGTCTCCATCCAACTCATCTTCCTCTAATTTCAACACTCCACAAGGGGGGAATGTAGACAACATTTCTTCTGTTGTGACCATGCTCAAGGGTACACTGGAGCGTAAGAAACTTGGTAACTCGGTTGAGAAAGAAGCTGTTGATGACAGTTCTTTTGGATGTTATGGTTCTGAAGAAGTCTTAGGTAACACAGTCCTGAATCAAGAAAGAAATCAGGCACATGAGATGCAAGGAACTTTCCATGACTTATCTGTAGTTCAAATTACAGAGGCTGCAATTATGCAAACAGTTGAAGGGTCTTTTGGTTTTGGCCTCGAAGGCATGATTCCTCACACAAATGTTATTCAGATGAGTACAGTATCTCGAGAACCTTCCCAAAGTGAATCCTCTGCTGCTGCACCTGTAGTTTCAACCGGTTTTGAAGTATGTGATGGACCTAGTACCTCAGGTCAAGCTCCTACTGTCTGTGAGAGCTCTAGGAAGCATGTGGATTATGCAAGGAGTTCAGAATATGGTTCTAGAATTAAAGGTATGACAGAACTATTTCCAACTAAAGTCACAGTTTAATTGGCATGATTCAGTTAAGCGACTAAATGTGAAGCTCTTGAATGGTTTATCATTTGTCAGCTATGTAAAAGTGACTCTGCATTTCTTGTTATGATGAGCTTATGCAAAGATTTTCGTCAGATGCTGTTCTTATAGTTTTGTTATTGAGTGTTCCATTTCACTAAGATTAGATTTCAATTTCATCATGACAAAACTCATAATTTCCCTAAAGCTAAGAAAAAAAATGATTAATGTATTCATTGTGCTCTTGGTTGACAGATGTCAGAGAGCGTATGTACAATAACTTGAAAGATGATAAAAAGGTATTTTAAAACTATGTAATTCAGTGAACTTTCAAAAGTAAACTAGGTAAGGTACAACTTTCTAATCAAATACTGTAATTTGTGTGTGCATTATTACCAGAAAGAAGGCTTAGTTCGATATGGATCTGTAACATCAGCTGGTTCAGGTAATTGAGCTTATCTTGTACTTATGAAGCATCCTTGGCATTTAGGTGCCTTGTTAAGTTGTCTATGATCACTTAGGAAAAGAGAAAGGGATTTTATCATATGCATGTTGCTGAGGTGAGGGTTATAATGGCCATTGGAAGGTAGTGGTTAGTTGGTTTTTTCAGCAGAACACAATAGAACCTTATTCATATTTTCTACAAATAAGCATCAATCTAAATTCTAGCTCATTTAATTGGCAATAGATTAAAGTGCATGAATCAGTGATAAAGGGCATTAAAGCATAATTCTTTAGAGCCAGTTTTTGAATGTGCTTTGGTTCACTGCATAGATGCTCTCATGTACCCAATTCAGGTCCATACTAGTGAATTTAAGAGGCATATGGTAGGGTAGAGGGACTCTTGCCAACACATCCTATAGTGGGATATTATGTCAAAAGGCAGAGACCGTATGGTGGCAATGGTGTTTCAGTGATTGAATTCTTGCAAGACCCTCCTAATTTTTGACAGCCATATGATTAAGAAAGCTGGGTGCTTATAATAGGATTATACCATTGTTCTTTTAAGTAGAAGAGAAGTCTTGCTGTGCTGGATATGCCAAAGCTTGAAATGAAACAGAAACAAGTGCATTTCATGTTTTCTTTTCCCTGCTCGTCCTCCATTGATCAGTCTTTCTGTGATCTTGGTTTTCTATTTGGAGGTTAAGGATTATTGGTGGAAATTTTGTTGCAGTTTGCTGTTGTGAGAAAGGTGTGCCTAGATGTTCTACTGATGTTCCTCAACTTCGTCCTTCCTTGTATAAACGCCTTTCAGAATAATGATGTAATAATGAAGTGATCTTGCAAATTAAGCTAAGGAAGTGATATGAACTTGGGGAATATTCAGTTCAACTAGTAGGATGAAATATGCTTCCTGTTGTTAATTGACTGTTTTCATCTTTGCTTTTCCTTTTTTTTTTTTTGTGGTTTTTGACTTCTATGGGTGGGCCCGACTTTGATTGGCCAAAAAGGATCTTCATTCAAACTCCATCATTTGATGTTGCTACAAGTTCTAATTTCTGTACAAACACTAGCTCTTTTATAAATGAAAAATGATTGAATGTCTAATTGTGTGCTGTAAAAAGTGTGCAATGATTTCAGCACTTCTGATCAGAATGTGTTTTACAGTGGAACAAGGAGATCCCACTAAGAAGCGCAGGGTGGAGAGGTCTCGAAAGTATGTATCTGCCTTTGATGTTCTCCAGCATGTTCTTATCTGCTGTCAAGGCAGTTTAATAGATAGATAAACTTCTTTCTAAGAAATCTCCTATGCGTGATGTAGAATGGCAGAAGCGAAGGAAAGAAATTTGACACCTGCAGTTCCTTCTGATATGCAATCCATTTTGAAGAGATGTGAAAACCTTGAGAAGGAAGTGCGCTCACTGAAACTCAACTTGTCTTTCATGAACAGGTAATTGTTATCTCCTTGTCCTTGATATGTTAAACTAGACTTGCCGGATTGCAGGTTGTTTACTGATTATAAAGAAACTTTCCACTATTCTTGATTATATCACCCTACGTGCTTACCCTTTTATTATTATTATTATTATTATTATCATCCCTTTTTTTGGGGACATAGGGATATGGAAGTAGATTAAACCCCAGCCTCAACTTTGCTAGAGGCAGAATCTTCTTGTCTGCCTTTGAAAACTCACAATTTGTGCACATCATTTATCTAAAGTCACATATAATATCAAGAAGAATGAGGATTATTGGTTGCAAAAGATAAAGCACAGCATGAGCAAAATATTGTTCGACTGGAAGTCTTCTCTTTACCTTTTTGGTGTATGTTTGCTAGAGCAAACAGGTGTTCTCATAACAGTTCTGCATCTAACAGTCCACTGATCCCTAATAGGCCTCAGCTAAATATATCTTCTGTCAGGAAGGCTGCTCTCGTGCGTAGTACCACTTTGGACTATCTGGTGTCTGATGTATTTCAAGCAGTCTATCGCACAAACCACAAGTTTGCTGCAGCTCTAGGAATATAGGATTGGTTTAGAACAGCATGTACAGCAGTCTATCAGTTCTAAATACAATCTGCTCAAACTTGTGCTTCGTTGTGTTGTTTCCATTTCATTTGCTCTTGTGGTCCTGATATCAGATCAACTTATCTTTTTGAGATAGTCCAGAAACCAAATTCTTAAGATTTAACAAAGTAATCTGGTAATTTTCAGGAAGGACTCTGAGCAAACCAAGCAGATAGAAGAGCTTCAGAAGCAGAATGAGGATTTGGCAAAAGAAAAAGAGCGGCTTCTTGAAGAAATTGAGCGTATCATTTCTGAAACAGCCAAGATGTAACACTTTCTTTAGTCTCGTGCCCCCCAATCAACCTTAAACATTGTTGAAGATTTATCTTCATCTTGAACCCTTTTTGGGCAAGTGCACCTTATCAATATTTACTAGGAAAAGCATTCTCCAGATTTGTTATACTCAGGCCTTGTGTCATGGAACATGCCATCATAACTAGCTAGTCCCAAATGGCAGTTTTTTTGTAAGTTCACTTAGCTCAGCGTACATAGAAATTTTGGATAGTTTCTATATCAAAGAGCTAAGATGCATTGTAAACTGTTACCTGCTCAAGGGACACTTATGAGCCTGTTCTCTAGAATGCAATTTGTCTTCCTTTCAAGTCAGAAGATTGAAAAGACAAAACGAGTTGAAACTTGTAGATTTTTCTTGTTCGTAGTTGAATTGTTCTAGTAGGGCAAAAGAAAGATAGACAGAAAAGATAAATCTTTTGTGGTATTATAATTCTTGGTACTACTTGATTACTCTAATACTTTCTCCTCTTTGAAACATGGTCAAAATATTGTAGGACTGATAATTAAAACTTTAGGAGCAAATAACGTCATATTGTTTTAAAGTTGCCATATAACTGAGATTTCATGTCATTATTTGTTATTCTAGTTTTACCTTCAAATAAGTAAGAAATTTGTACATACAACCACCGCAAACAAACTAATAATACTTATTCAATTTTAACAACATTCTATAACTTCTTTTGTTTTAACTTCCAATAGCTTCCACTTTTTTTTTTTTGTGCAAACAAATTTCTAATAACTTCTACCTTTGATGTTACAAAAAAAAAATAAAATCTTACCCTTTTATTGTGGAAAAAAAAAAGTTGCACATCCACAAGGTATACATCTCCCAGTAGTTTACTTGATTAGATTGAATTGTATAACTATCTAATTCTTAAAAAAAATGAAAAAAAATGAAAAATTCATTCACCACTTAAACTTAATGGATTCAGATTTTAATATGTTTAGATGTGTTTGATAATTAAAAATTTGACATATGAATTAATTAAATGACACTGAATTTTCTAGGTAAAATTTGTTTCCAAAAGTAAGTGATAATCTATTCACTTAGTACATTTTGATAATTCAACTTAATAATTCAATAATTTAATGGATTCATATTTCAGATTTCAAACTTCAGTTTTCAAACTTCAATTGTATTAAACGCACCAACAACATTGAAAAAGAATAAGATACTGCTTACATAAACAAAATTTCTATGTGTAGCTTGAAAATTGCGATAAAAAAAAAATACATTTCAACACTTTCCAAGAAAAGAAAAATGTTTCTACCCAAAAAAAAGGGTCTAAACTGCAGAGGAGTAGATGGTAATTTCACAAAGAAACTCCCAGCTACCTTTCTCAGTTCCCGCCCTTAAAATTCATTTTCCTTTTAAAATCTCTGCTGCAAAATCCATTCGTTTCTCAGTTGCAAATTTTACTATTCCGGAAGGTTCTGTTTTCTTCTCCGTTTTCCGTACAGATTTAAACTGAATCCAGATTCGAACAATCGAACTTCGAAATTTCTGCTGCAGCTCTATCTTTGAAGGTACGTTGATTCTCCATTTTCGAATTTCGGTAGCGTAATCGTTGTTTCTGCATGTATGAGCAGACAGGGCTAATTTGCTTCGATTGTGTTTCGGAAAAAAGAAGTGAAGCTCAGGAATTTGCCCCCCACCCCCCCCCCCCCCGGGGTCTGAAAAAAAATCGCACCTACCTTTATTTTTTCTGTTTCGGGCAAAAATTCATCCTAGGAAACAAGCCTTTACATTGTAAAGTTCTTCTAAAATTCTTGACAACAGTCCGTGGAGAAACATATTGGTGCAAACACGGTTTAGAATAGATCCCCATTTCCGAAAATAGATTCTTCTATGCAGTGTCTCATTAACTAGATTCGTACAATGCGGGAATCTGGGCTTCGATGACGGGCAGTCCGCTTCCATGTCCTTGCACAAGTTAAGCCCAAGCAGTGCAAATCTGACCTGTTTTCTGCAATGACCAACTTTAAGAGGCAAGAAAAGGCCCATTTGGTTCAGTCCAATATCACTGGTGTGGCGTCTAAGAATCCTTCGTTGTTTGCATGGACTTTTCGCACCTGAAATATTCACGGAATGGAAGAAGTTGGAAGCCGCAAGTAAACAAAATTGACCCCCCAAAAAAAAAATTGTATCGAAAATGGAGGACCCAAGTTTTACCCCACCTTCTGTTTTACAAGTGGGCATAGAAATGACTGACTGCAAAAGTGATTTACCGGAACTCTTTTGGGTCCACACGTCAACTGATTTATTAGTAACTTTTTTAAAAAAAACTTTTTCACCCATTCTGCTTCCAAGACAACAATCGATCCCCGCCTGTTGTGGCGGTGACGTAGAAACAGCTATCTTTGAAGATGAGCGGCCGCAATTGGACCGAAAGGATGACCTGCGATCTACATCGTTGATCAGATTCTTCATTAACCTATTATTACAATAATAAAATAATAGTCTTAGTCACACTTGGTGAACGTCCTCAAATCCGTCGAAAGATAGTTGCCTTTCCTCGGAGCCCAATGTCGTGCAGCTAAGTAGTTCTCCTTTTAATATGAAAGTTTTCTTCGCAGCAAATTATTCCTCATCCACGCGCACATGAACGCGTCGGGTCGGGTAGGAGATTGTTTAGAATTTTATTCGAAATAAATAATTACTACAACATTATTTATTTTAGAAGATAAAAATTATTGTATTAAAATATGTACTGTATTTGCGATGCGACACACGGCACGTTTATCGATACATCTCCGGGCAACTGGGAATTCCAGTGACAGTGAGGAGCGAGGAGCGAGGAGCACGGTAAAATTTTTCCCAGGTTATCATTGGTGTTTGTCTCCAAGTAATGTATATTTGACGATCGCTGACTGGGATTAATTTTGTGGATTTATCTGCCCTAAATATTCTGCGCTGTTTATGTTGCTTTCATGTTGCAACTGTGATGTGTCTAGGATAATTACAGCGGCAGTTAAAAGTCACATTCATAGATCTTGATTAAGTTTCTGTCCATTAATGATTTTCCATGGATGCCCTTCAGTGGCAACAAATCAACAAAACTACCACCTGCGCCTCTCACCTTTCGTTTTCAGCGGTCAATTTTTTTTTATTATTATTTTTTTCGACACAGGGTGTCCCGGTCAATCCTTACGGGACCCGAGTAATCCCCTGCGATCCGGGCCTGGCACTCCAATCCGACCCAAACACGATAAGTGTGCGGAGGAATCCAGCAGAGTAGAGACTCGATCTTGGGACCAAGTGATCACCAGTGAGAGGTGCTACCGCTGGATCATTCACGCGGGGCTTCAGCGGTCAATTTGTCACCTGGAATATGTCATCTTGGAAATCCACCAAACAGATAGAACTCGGGATGGGGAATGACTACAAGTCAATTGGATGCAGTTTATTGCTTGGAAAAGGCATCAAAAGATAATCTAAATTAGATCAAATCATTCAATTATCATCCGGGTATTCTCCGCTGTGTTATAACCTCGTTTCCTTTCTTTATACGCTACTGTTCCTTTTTCTTTCTTTTTCCTCCCCCCAACAAATCTTTCTAAGCATTTCAGAATTTGTGCAGCATCTAAATTGGTTTGGCCAGGAAGTAGTAGTTACAAGAAGGTGAACGTGGTTAAAAAAGAGGACATGGTTTGAGAGGTATTAAAGGAAATAATAATATAGATATTTGGATTAAAAAGTTACATTTTAATATAGATATATTAATAAGGAGTATTACTACGTACTTGCCTGATTTTACCTTTGCACACAAGGATTTACTACATTCGTCCACCCCTTCTTTTTTTTTCTATCAATTTTCTATTGAAGGATTGCATTCGAGTACAATGTGTCACCAATTTCATGCTTCTTTTTTAAGTATTGGATTGTCAAAGTAAACTATCATTACCTAGCATATAGTTGGTCATTCTATACGTAGAATTAGGAGATATTAGGAAATATAACTACGTGAAAAGTAGTACCTAGAAAGATTGGATAGACAGCAAATGTATGCCAAGCTTGAAGAATCCCATGCTCTTAAAAGGTATACTTATAGTCAATAGCATGTGAGAGACGAAGCTGCTGATTCTTGATACTCCCTCCGTTTCATATTTTTAGTCATGTTTGGAGATATGTGCTTTTTATGTACAGTATATTTCACTAAATTTTTTTTTCCCTTTTGTAACACTTTTGTCTTTAATTATGTGCTGGTCAAACTAAAGAGTAGAAATCAATCTCATCGTATTTGTTTTTATGCATCATTAATGAAAAATATAAGGGGAATTTCAGAGTACAAAATAATTATAAATGTTAAATATGACGAATATTTTAAGATAATTTTTTTAAAAATATGACACTTTTAATAGCACCAAACTGAAAATGTAACAATTTAATCATCTTTCCTTCAAAAAATGGGAGTGGCGCAACTTTTTAACCGCAACTTTCTACTCTAATTGGGACGTCTACTGTCGGCCATCATTATTCGCTTCACAAGTGGAGCAAATGTACAGGTAAGTAAGGACGTGGTAACTAATAATTTTTTTTCAATTTAGAGAGAGTTGATAACCTTTGCTTAGTTTGGAAGTTTACAAGAGAAAACTCATACTCCATATGGAAGAGAAGGCCACAAAAATTTCATTTTCTTTTTCCTTTTTGGGAGTTTTGGGATCAAAAAAAGAAAAGAAAGGATAACTGGTATGTAAGTTTTACAAGTTAAATCACATAACTTGAGTACTTAACAACTAAAAACGACATTAAAGAATTCTTTTACTTGATAGACCTTTTTTTTTGGGACTTTTTTCTCCTTCTATTTTTGTATAAATCTCTTATTTTCTTCTCACTTAAAAATTCCCACATGTTGTGTGATTGTAAAGGGAAAGAAAATTTATATGGCTGACGAGAGATCAAAAAATTGAATTTTCTCTATTGGATTCCTGGGACAATAAAAAATGCAAAACAAAAAAGAATGCCTAACTACTAAAGCGATATTAAGGAATTCTTTTACTTAACCAAAAGACAAGGGGTCCATTTGAATTAGCTGTTTTTGGTGTTGTTTTTAAAAAACAACACTGTAGCATTTCGTTTTTGAAATACAAGTCCGTTTGGATTAGTTGTTTTTGGGGTTATTTTTCAAAAACTATATGAAAAACTTTTACTGTAGATGTTTTTTGGATTATTTTTAGAGGTATTTTTAAAACATATTTTTGAGTATTTTTATAATTTATAATTTTTATTGTTTAAATATTTATATGCATTTATGCATTTATAATACATTTATAAATATTTATAAATAAATATATTTATATATTTATATAAAAATATATAAATGTATTATATTATATATAATACATAATATATATATATTTATAAATGTACAAATGTATAATTAATATAAATGTAAAATGTATAAATATTAATAAATAATTTTTATATTGTTATATAAATATATATTTATGCATTTATAATACATTTATAAATATTTATAAACAAATATATTTATATATTCATATAAAAATATATAAATGTATTATAAATGTATTATTTTATATATAATACATAATATAAATATATTTAGAAATGTATAAGTGTATATTATTATAAATGTATAAATTATAAATGAATATTATATAAATGTATAAATTAATATATTATAAATATATATTAATATTATGTATAAATGTATTAATATAATTAATATAAATGTATAAATGTATAAATGTATTATATTATATATAATACATAATATAAATGTATATTATAAATATACATAAATATATATATTATGTATAAATGTACATTTATATAAATGTATAATATATATAATATATATTATATATCATGTTATATATAATTTATATAAATATATTATAAATATATAAAATATATTATAAATAAAATAAAATATTTATAATATGAATAAATAAATAAATAAATATTTAATATATATAATATACATTAATATTAATTATAAATATTATAATATTATAAATATGGTGTTTATATAATATTTCAATTTGTAATATTTATTGTATATTTCATTATATAAATATTTATATAATATATAATATATAAATATATAATATAAAATTTTCAATTTGTATAATATACATAATATTGTATAGATATAATACAATATACATAATATAATATATTATGCATAATATACATTTATACATTATTACATATTATGTATATTATATATTATATATTATAACATTATTATACATTATTATACACAATAATGTACATAATAATGAAAGTACATTAATAATGTATATATTATAATATAATGTACATAATATATTATGTATAAATATTTATACATTTATGTATACAATATTACATATTATGTATATTATATTATGTATAATATACAATATTATGTATAATATTAATGTATATTTCAATTTATATAATATATAATATATAAATATAAAATTTTCAATTTGTATATTTCAATTTATATTAATATAATATATATATAATATACATAATTGAAATATACATATTAAATATATATTTGAAGTTATTTTTGATATAATATTTGGATATGGGTGTTTTTGAAATTTTTTTTGAAATCCAAATTTGCTGTAACATTTGAAATGTGACAAACAGTTTTTAAAAAACAGAAGCAAAAATAAGGAATCCAAACGGACCCATGTTTTTTTGCATTCGAAGTAAAGTTCAATTCTATTTATTTATTCTTTTGGAACTTTTTATCCTTCCATTTCTCCCAAAAACTCTGTCTCCGTTTGAATTAATTGTTTTTTGGGGTGTTTTTAAAATTTTTTACTGTAGCAGAGTTTTTATTATTTTCTTCTCGCATAAAACTCCCACCACCACATTGTGTTATTTTATATTATATTGTGAATGACCGTGAAATGTAAAGAATAAAAGATCCTTGAAAAGTATTACTGCTACTTAATGACGTTTCCGCTCTGGCAATTCAAATGGTGGGGACAGCCTGAGCCGACAACGTTGTCCGCGTAATTGAGCTGTCTGAAGGATTGCCCCTCTGCGTAATAACGGGTATATAGCAGGGGCAATGTGGGGATTTAAAATCCACACAAGTACGCGCTTTATTAATTGTTTATAATTTCCCATATTCTAAACTTAGCAATTAATTACTAGTAGCTAGATACCCTCAAAGGGGAAAAAAAAAAAAGAGCTAGATTTTCGTCATATGAAAACTCGGACCAAATCCCAAACAACGTGGACAAGACCATCTATTAGACCAAAGAAAAGAAAAGAAAAGAAAAAAGAAAACCAAAAATCAAAAGGTTTGCCTGTTCTCTCTTCTGCGCGCTGGACAAGGAAAAGACTCATCAAAGATTCAAGGGGGGTTTTAACTTTTAATCTCTCTCTCTCTCTCTCTCTCTCATTCCCATGTTAAATTAGAGGAAACCACTTCAATTTTCCTACCTTTTGAAGCAGAATCGTACTTGTTCTTGGTTGGAATCAAGAAAAACATAAGAATAGCGAAGCTCATTTTTGCTTCCAGATCTAATATTGCAGCACAAACGCACACGCATATGTACATGTATACTTTTTTTTCTTTTTCTTTTTGCATTTGTCCATTGTCGTTGGAAGAGTGGTAGATAGTGTGTGAGAATCAGTAGGTAGTAGGACTATCGACATTAGGATGCTTGGTGGAGGTCTCAAGTGTTGATCGCGGCGTTACTGAAGTTTCTGATCTCTCTCTGATTGAAGCTGTTCAGAAATGGTAGTGGTTCCTACTCCTCCTTGTGATTTTTTGTATTAATTCAAGCGTGGCTTTCTGATCTTAATCCCTGAGTAGTTTGTTGTTCAGTTGTTTATCTAACTCTGCGTTTATTGAATCCCCGTTTACTTCCTCTCAAGAAACTTTCCTTCAATTTTAATTTCCTATTCATTTTGTTGTGGTTTTGCACGGCTGCACCTTAATTCGAGTTCATGTGCTCTTAGTCTGTTTTTTTTTATATTCTGATTTGAACATCCTGTTTGCTGGATTTGATTGAACAATCAATTCAGATCTTTGGGATTTTGTAATTCAGGCCAATTGGTTCGGGCCTAATTGCAAATTGTCGATTTAGACTATTCTTTTGTCATCCTGGTTTACTTCATAAAATGCTTGCTTTACAAGTTGAGGTAGAGGTTTAATCACAAAAGAGATGCCAAACAGCCTGCATTGTAAGATTGACATGCCAAAATAAATTTGCGTTTTTTAGTTATTAATCTAATATTCTTTTTATATGCTTTCTTAAATAGTTTGATTGTGAAAATGCATTATAGTTTTCTTTTGTTCCTTTCTTATCCTTCGACTGCGGATATATTATATGACTAAAGTTTTAGTTATGGAACCTAAGAGATGGCTGATTCTTACCAGAAATATGTTTTGGGTTTTTTTCCAAAGTAGTGAGTTAGGCAAAGGAAAACAATGTAACTAAGATGTTTATTCATAAATGTTCCACATGTTTCTTAGTTCTTCCTGTTCATCCTTTTCCTGATTCTCCAAAATGAACCTTGTATTGAACTGCTGAAGTGACTGATTTCACATAAACATCTCAATGATATATGTTGTTTTTCCATTCAACATATGCAAAAGATTTCTGTTTTCCTCATCATATAGATGCTTATTTGCCATAGTCTGATCATCCCAAATCTTGTGTGCATTTGGTTGTTGATTTTATCAAATGGCTTGTTAAGGTGGATTCAGTAAATTGGTTACTTGGAAGAAACTGTTTACTGCTGTAAGTATGGATATATTTCCAATCATTGGTTAACAATGATCTGTAACATTATGTTAGCAGATTGCTGCAGTTCTGATGCTCGGAGTTGATACATAGTGCTTTTGTTATATGGATAGTCAGAACTAAGTTACTAGTTTGTACTATTCCCTCATTCCTGTTGATGGATCTCTGGGCACAGCATCTTCTTATTAGTAAAAATTCATTGTTCATTATTCTTGATGATTACTACCTAAAAAAATGTTGGCTTTGCAGGCTGCTTTAATCAGCTTAGGGATAGGTTCTCTTGTTTGGGTAGAAGATCCCGATGTAGCCTGGATAGATGGGGAAGTTGTGGAGGTCAATGGTCAAGAAGTTAAAGTTCTTACTACGTCAGGGAAGACGGTGAGTTTTTTCTCATGATTCTTCTCATTGCGTAGTTTTGATCACCTGACAAGGTACATAATGGCTATATGTCAAGTGATGGTCGCCAGAATTTTGTGGAGGATCATTAGTCATCTTAATCATAGACCTCTATTAAATGTTTGCTTGGTTATAAGGAAACTACTTGGACTAAGGTTGCACTCTATTTCATCCCAGGTTGTTGTCAAGTCTACCAATGTTTACCCTAAAGATGCGGAGGCCCCGCCATGTGGAGTGGATGATATGACAAGATTGGCTTATTTACACGAACCAGGAGTTCTATACAATCTAAGGAGTAGATATGATATCAATGAAATATATGTAAGCAGTGCATTGTTCTTTCGTCGCTCAGAAAATCTAGTACTTTTCTTTTTCTTTAGGAAAGTTTTCCTAGAAAATTTAAATTGTGGAAGCTGATCTGCTGAATTCTTCAGACTTACACAGGAAATATATTAATAGCCGTGAACCCTTTTACAAGGTTACCTCATCTGTATGATAACCATATGATGCAACAGTATAAAGGTGCTGCATTTGGGGAGCTCAGCCCTCACCCTTTTGCTGTTGCAGATGCTGCATACAGGTTGGACTTGGTTAAATTGAACACTTCATGTCCCTCTTTCTTTTGTCATGTATATGAACATCTTTGTTGGTGGCTGCAGACTAATGATGAATGATGGAATAAATCAGTCAATTTTAGTTAGTGGTGAGAGTGGGGCAGGTAAAACAGAAAGTACTAAGCAGCTGATGAGGTATCTTGCATACATGGGAGGTCGAGCGGCAGCTGAGGGCAGGACGGTTGAGCAGCAAGTTCTGGAGGTACAAATTGAAAACCATTAAATTTGATATTCTGAAAATTAGCATCTGAGTTTTCAATGTTCACTAAAACAGTGGATAGTCTAACAAAAGAATTTATGCTTATGCTGTTTTTGCTCTTATTGTCTTTTTTCCCCAGTCTAATCCTGTTCTGGAAGCATTTGGTAATGCAAAGACTGTGAGAAACAATAATTCGAGGTTGGAGGTTTATATGATCATAAACTTGATAAAGTTAGGACACTTATCACTTCTATTCTGACAATCTCAACATTCTTAATATGTGCTACGAGTTGCAGTCGTTTCGGTAAGTTCGTGGAGATTCAGTTTGATGACAAGGGAAGGATCTCAGGGGCTGCTGTTAGAACTTATTTGCTGGAAAGATCCCGTGTTTGTCAAGTGTCTGATCCTGAGCGAAATTACCATTGTTTCTACATGCTCTGTGCTGCACCACAAGAGGTACTCGTTATTCACCACTTTCACCTAGATTTGCTTCTTAAGATGAATGTGAATTAAGCATTTGGAGCATTTTCCTTTCTACTTGTCCTTTTACTCTCTGGCATTTAACTGTAGGTATGATTATATAATTTGGAAACATTATCAACTTATTACGGGTGAGGATTAAATAGTTTTCTTTCCGTGGATTTAATTTTAACCCCTGAAGAAGACCTTTGAATTTTAAGCTTATCTTTTGATAGTATCTTATGGCTATTGCTGGATGCTGCTCTGGAGCTTCTTGTTTTATATTTCTGTGGGAGTTTAATAATTCATTGGTTATTTTACTATTTGCAAACTAAATCTGGCTGGTTGGCAGTATGGTACTTTATAGATCTCAGCATAGAGTTACTTTTATTGAAAAAGTTAAATGATGGATATGGAATCGCAAGATACTTTTATCAGGAACTGAATTTTTAGCATCTGAATATGCAATCAGCAAACTCCAATTTGTGGAAAATGGTTCCTTTTTTAATCGTATAGATTTATGAGAGAAATTGGTGACTTCAGCAAACTCTTTAATTTCTAGCTTGTTGCATAGGGTAAGCACTTATCCTGTAAACAGTAACATGGCAAAAGTATTTACAACAATCCAAATGTTGGCATTTAAATTAAACTTGTTTTTGGATAGAGACTAGAAAAATACTATTATTGTAAAAATCTTGTAAAGGGCATTGCAAATTTGGGGATTTGTGTTTGGGAGAAGGTCATAGGCTCAGTAAGCAGTTGAAATTATAACTTAATTCAAGAGACAATAAGATGCGGTTGAG